>NC_090328.1:113571214-113871214 GCF_035084215.1 Heptranchias perlo
CTTTACAGTCAATGAGGTATTTTTGAAGTCTAGTCATTGTTGTCATGTAGGAAAACTGGCAGCCAATTTATGCACAGCAAGATCCCACAAACAGCAATGAGAGGAATAACCAGATAATATATTTTAGTGGTGTTGGTTGAGGGATAAATATTGGTCAGGACACCGGGGAGAACTCCCCTGCTCTTCTTCGCATAGTGGCCGTGGGATCTTTTACATCCACCTGAGAGGGCCGCAGTTTAACATCTCATCCGATAGGTGGCACTTCCGAAAGTGCAGCACTCCCTCAGTACTGCACTGGAGTGTCATCCTAGATCATGTGCTCAAGTCTCTGGAGTGGGAGTTGAACCCACGACCTTCTGACTCAGAGGCGAGAGTGGTACATTCTGGCATACAGGGTGCTCAGTGGTAAGGAGGTCAGGGCCAAGGAGATTCTCATTGTGGGAATTCCTTCCCCCTGACCCCTCCTCACCCGATATTATGGGCCATGTTTGGGGCAGACAATGGGCCTGCTTAAACAGGCCGCGATGGAAACTGGCGGTGCAGGTCGGGGATCCAATTCTCCGTCCACTCCCGGGAGACTCGTGGAAAAGGACAGTAACGCTGGGCCCTGCGGAAATCCGGGGCCAACTTTCTGTCACTTTTGATGGTCAACTATCGAACAAAGGAGTTCATAAAAAGTATCTCATCAGGATAGTTTCAGAAGATTTAAAAATCTGGTTATTTAGTCAGTAGTGTAAAATTCTCAAGTGGCAGGCCACCAATGCTGATGATTTCCTGACCTCACAAGATTGGTGAGCTGTCGCAAGGCTCAGTAATCAAATGCCACTCGCCCCTCTACAATAAGAACATGCTTCCAGCTCAGCTTGGGGTGAACGAGCACCAGATTAATATTTAAATCGATATATGTAATGATGTAAATAAGAGCGCATCATCTGCAATGCTCCTTCTATCCCTGGAGAATGTGGGAATATTGCACAATATTCCAGCTAATTGCAGAAGGAAGTAATTGTTTGGGAACAACAGCCATTTTGTGATCTGGAATCAGCCATTTCTAGTTATAAACAACACGCACAGGCACACACACAAACACACACTAACAGGCGCGCACACACACACACACACACACACACACACACACACTAAATGTTCATGATATTACCATTTACAATTGGCCGTATCCCGCTGCTGAACTATTCCATGTGTACATGGATACGCATGATATCATCCGCCTCTCTCTCCTCTCCGCCTCTCTCTCCTCTCCGCCTCTCTCTCCTCTCCGCCTCTCTCTCCTCTCCTCTCCGCCTCTCTCTCCTCTCCTCTCCGCCTCTCTCTCCTCTCCTCTCCGCCTCTCTCTCCTCTCCTCTCCGCCTCTCTACCTCTCTCTCCTCCTTTTAAGATGCTCCTTAAAACCTACCTCTTCATCAAGCTTGTCCTAATATCTCCTTATGCGGCTTGGGGTCAAATTTTGTTTGATAACACTCCTATGAAGTGCATTGGGACGTTTTACTATGTTAAAGGCTCTATATAAATGCAAGTTCTTGTTGTTGATATTGCCACTACTGTCTATATCACATACAAGTGTAGACAAATCGACAGGCCAATACAATTTAATATTTTTGCAATGATGTGAAATTACATTTGCAGTAGGACTACAATTTTGCAGCAGACACACAATATTTATGCATTACTCAACTATAAGGAGATGAGACAGTGTGTTTTGTAAAGCACAGATATTTGGAGACGACATGCAGTGCTGAGGAAGGGTCCATACTGTTCTCTCCACAGACACTGTTTGACCTCCTGGGTGTTGCCAGTGCTTTCTGTTTTTATTTATATATAGATTAGTTTGTTGTGGGTTAACACACTGTAAGACCTTGGGTTTGAATCCAGTCTAGACTGATAGGACGAAATGAGTTAGGGCAGTGTCAACTTATTTACTGGAATATGCAGATCCACAACTCAAAGCTTCCTACCATCCAGTGCTAATTAGCACTCAGAAAGGCAAATGGGGTGGCTGATGTGGGAAATGGCAAAATTCACACTGGTGCATTATGAAGAAAATAGCTCTATTCTGGGGTTTTGATTAAAGAATGTTGGGGAAGAGTTGGGAGAAGGGATGTTGGGGAAGAGTTGGGAGAAGGGATGTTGGGGAAGAGTTGGGAGAAGGGATGTTGGGGAAGAGTTGGGAGAAGGGATGTTGGGGAAGAGTTGGGAGAAGGGATGTTGGGGAAGAGTTGGGAGAAGGGGAGTTGGGAGAAGGGGAGTTGGGAGAAGGGGAGTTGGGAGAAGGGGAGTTGGGAGAAGGGATGTTGGGGAAGAGTTGGGAGAAGGGATCATAGAATCATAGAATCATAGAAGTTACAACATGGAAACAGGCCCTTCGGCCCAACATGTCCATGTCGCCCAGTTTATACCACTAAGCTAGTCCCAATTGCCTGCACTTGGCCCATATCCCTCTATACCCATCTTCCCCATGTAACTGTCCAAATGCTTTTTAAAAGACAAAATTGTACCCGCCTCTACTACTGCCTCTGGCAGCTCGTTCCAGACACTCACCACCCTTCGAGTGAAAAAATTGCCCCTCTGGATCCTTTTGTATCTCTCCCCTCTCACCTTAAATCTGTGCCCCCTCGTTATAGACTCCCCTACCTTTGGGAAAAGATTTTGACTATCGACCTTATCTATGCCCCTCATTATTTTATAGACTTCTATAAGATCACCCCTTAACCTCCTACTCTCCAGGGAATAAAGTCCCAGTCTGTCTAACCTCTCCCTGTAAGTCAAACCATCAAGTCCCGGTAGCATCCTAGTAAATCTTTTCTGCACTCTTTCTAGTTTAATAATATCCTTTCTATAATAGGGTGACCAGAACTGTACACAGTACTCCAAGTGTGGCCTCACCAATGCCCTGTACAACTTCAACAAGACATCCCAACTCCTGCATTCAATGTTCTGACCAATGAAACCAAGCATGCTGAATGCCTTCTTCACCACCCTATCCACCTGTGACTCCACTTTCAAGGAGCTATGAATCTGTACTCCTAGATCTCTTTGTTCTATAACTCTCCCCAACGCCCTACCATTAACGGAGTAGGTCCTGGCCCGATTCGATCTACCAAAATGCATCACCTCACATTTATCTAAATTAAACTCCATCTGCCATTCATCGGCCCACTGGCCCAATTTATCAAGATCCCGTTGCAATCCTAGATAACCTTCTTCACTGTCCACAATGCCACCAATCTTGGTGTCATCTGCAAACTTACTAACCATGCCTCCTAAATTCTCATCCAAATCATTAATATAAATAACAAATAACAGCGGACCCAGCACCGATCCCTGAGGCACACCGCTGGACACAGGCATCCAGTTTGAAAAACAACCCTCGACAACCACCCTCTGTCTTCTGTCGTCAAGCCAATTTTGTATCCAATTGGCTACCTCACCTTGGATCCCATGAGATTTAACCTTATGTAACAACCTACCATGCGGTACCTTGTCAAATGCTTTGCTGAAGTCCATGTAGACCACGTCTACTGCACAGCCCTCATCTATCTTCTTGGTTACCCCTTCAAAAAACTCAATCAAATTCGTGAGACATGATTTTCCTCTCACAAAACCATGCTGACTGTTCCTAATTAGTCCCTGCCTCTCCAAATGCCTGTAGATTCTGTCCCTCAGAATACCCTCTAACAACTTACCCACTACAGATGTCAGGCTCACTGGTCTGTAGTTCCCAGGCTTTTCCCTGCCGCCCTTCTTAAACAAAGGCACAACATTTGCTACCCTCCAATCTTCAGGCACCTCACCTGTAGCGGTGGATGATTCAAATATCTCTGCTAGGGGACCCGCAATTTCCTCCCTAACCTCCCATAATGTCCTGGGATACATTTCATCAGGTCCCGGAGATTTATCTACCTTGATGCGCGTTAAGACTTCCAGCACCTCCCTCTCTGTAATATGTACACTCGTCAAGACATCACTATTTATTTCCCCAAGTTCCCTAACATCCATGCCTTTCTCAACCGTAAATACCGATGTGAAATATTCATTCAGGATCTCACCCATCTCTTGTGGTTCCGCACATAGATGACCTTGTTGATCCTTAAGAGGCCCTACTCTCTCCCTAGTTACCCTTTTGCCCTTTATGTATTTGTAGAAGCTCTTTGGATTCACCTTTGCCTGATCTGCCAAAGCAATCTCATATCCCCTTTTTGCCCTCCTGATTTCTCTCTTAACTCTACTCCGGCAATCTCTATACTCTTCAAGGGATCCACTTGATCCCAGCTGCCTATGCATGTCATATGCCTCCTTCTTATTTTTGACTAGTGCCTCAATCTCCCGAGTCATCCAAGGTTCCCTACTTCTACCAGCCTTGCCCTTCACTTTATAAGGAATGTGCTTACCCTGAACCCTGGTTAACACACTTTTGAAAGCCTCCCACTTACCAGACGTCCCTTTGCCTGCCAACAGACTCTCCCAATCCACTTCTGAAAGTTCCTGTCTAATACCATCAAAATTGGCCTTTCCCCAATTTAGAATTTTAACTTTTGGGCCAGACCTATCCTTCTCCATAGCTATCTTAAAACTAATGGAATTATGATCACTGGTCCCAAAGTGATCCCTCACTAACACTTCTGTCACCTGCCCTTCCTTATTTCCCAAGAGGAGGTCAAGTTTTGCCCCCTCTCTAGTCGGGCCATCCACATACTGAATGAGAAATTCCTCCTGAATACACTCAACAAATTTCTCTCCATCCAAGCCCCTAATGCTATGGCTGTCCCAGTCAATGTTGGGAAAGTTAAAGTCCCCTACTATTACCACCCTATTTTTCTTGCAGCTGTCTGTAATCTCCTTACATATTTGCTCCTCAATTTCCCGTTGACTATTTGGGGGTCTGTAGTACAATCCTATCAAAGTGATCTCTCCCTTCTTATTTTTCAGTTCTACCCATATGGACTCAGTGGGCGAACCCTCGGATATATCCCCTCTCACTACTGCCGTGATGTTCTCCCTAATCAAGAACGCAACTCCCCCTCCTCTCTTACCTCCTGCTCTATCTTTCCTATAGCATCTGTACCCTGGAACATTGAGCTGCCAGTCCTGCCCCTCCCTTAGCCATGTTTCAGTAATAGCTATAACATCCCAGTCCCATGTACCCATCCATGCCCTGAGTTCATCTGCCTTGCCCATCAGACTTCTTGCATTGAAATAAATGCAGTTTAATCTAGACTTCCCTTGGTCTTTGCCCTGCTTTCTCAGACCATCTGTCCGGTCATGTTCTGTACACTCTCCCTTACTGCCTTTTGTTTCTGTCACCACTTTATTTCCCACTGACTTCCTGCATCGGTTCCCATCCCCCTGCCACATTAGTTTAAACCCTCCCCAACAGCACTGGCAAACACTCCCCCTAGGACATTGGTTCCAGTCCTGCCCAGATGCAGACCGTCCAATTTGTACTGGTCCCACCTCCCCCAGAACCGGTTCCAATGGCCCAGGAATTTGAATCCCTCCAGCTTGCACCATCTCTCAAGCCACGTATTCATCTTAGCTATCCTGTCATTCCTACTCTGACTAACCCGTGGCACTGGTAGCAATCCTGAGATTACTACCTTTGAGGTCCTACTCTTTAGTTTAACTCCTAACTCCCTAAATTCAGCTTGTAGGACCTCATCCTGTTTTTTACCTATATCGTTGGTGCCTATATGCACCACGACAACTGGCTGTTCACCCTCCCCCTCCAGAATGTCCTGCAGCCGCTCCGAGACATCCTTGACCCTTGCACCAGGGAGGCAACATACCATCCTGGAGTCTCGGGGAAGAGTTGGGAGAAGGGATGTTGGGAGAAGGGATGTTGGGAGAAGGGGAGTTGGGAGAAGGGGAGTTGGGAGAAGGGGAGTTGGGAGAAGGGGAGTTGGGAGAAGGGATGTTGGGGAAGAGTTGGGAGAAGGGATGTTGGGGAAGAGTTGGGAGAAGGGATGTTGGGGAAGAGTTGGGAGAAGGGATGTTGGGGAAGATTTCACTTGGGCTCAGTAGCTCTTCCCAGGCTGCTCCTCTGAGTATTGACCTCATCAAAACAGCAACCTGGGGAGAGATACTGAACCCAACACTATGAAGGAGCTGAATTAGCATACAGTGGTACCCCACATTACTCCACCATTGTTAATCCAGCAATACCATTCAGTCAATTCTCCAATTCAGTAATTCATCCAATGAAATTATCAGCAAGAAGCTGCTTGGACAAAACACAAATCAATAGGCAGACAAGTATATTTTAAGAAATGAGGTGTCTAATTTGTGTAACTGCTGGTTACAAAGGGGTACTGATGGTGGGGTACTACCTCTTTAACATTCATTTACTGACATGAAACGGCCTTCAAAGAATCATTTTATAGGGGTCTCCACGCACTGAGCTGCACATTGCATCGTCACTCGTGTCACTACACACAATCGGAATTAAACTCAAGCATTTGAATGTAAATACTTACGATTTTCCTAGTTGTTGTATGTGACTATTGGAAGAACTTTAATATAAATTCTTGGAACTATGACATGCCAGAAACTGGTATTCTTTTCCTGGAATTGTTTTCCATGTGCACTGATGAAAATGCCAACTTGTAGACTTTTGAACAGAGTTTCTGTTGATGTCAGAAAGGCTCTACTGGTAAAGATGATTGTGATGATAAGTTGAGAGTCGGGTGACCGATGGTTTAGATTTCTCTGTGCATTGCAGTGTTCTGATATTGTAATTGATTGTGCAGCTGGGATATAAATACACTGCAGTAATAATTTTTATTTATATTGCATTCCTTTGCATAGAAGAAGATCTCAGAGAGCATTGCAAGAGGAATTCAAAGCCTCCAAGCAAGGGATGGGAAAGATTAAGGGGAGAGAACCAAAGGCAAGGTCAAAGAGAAAGTTTATTAAGAGACTTTTGATCAAAGGTGGAGGTAGCAAGATGAAGTGGAATATCATCTTCTTCATTCCTTCAGTTTCAAATTTCAAAATGATGTATTTTTCAAGTCTGCAAGATATGGATCCTAATTGGCCCTTCTTTGGCTGTGAGAATGAGACCTTTGCTGCCACTTTCGTGGTGTTGGCATCATTACGGATTCCTTTAAACTAGTCTTTCTCCTGTGGTGTCACACGCAATAAGTCAGAGAATACGGTCTCTCACCTCTCTCTTTCTGTTGCTTTTTCTCTCTGTCTTTCTTTCTGCTTCTATTCCCCTGTCTTCTGCTTTTCTGCCTGCCATCTTCTCTTGCTCTCTGGTGATGGAAGAGTCGGAGATGTTGGTTGATAGATACGACTCTGAGTAGAGCAATGTCAGACTATCGCTTGGCCAATCTGTAGAACAGCTCACCACTTCGACACCAGTCCCTAGATAGAATCATAGAAAGTTACGGCACAGAAGGAGGCCATTCGGCTCATCGCATCTGTGCCGGCTGAAAAAGAGCCATCCAACTTAATCTCACTTTCCAGCACTTGGTCCATAGCCCTGTAGGTTACGGCACTTCAAGTGCACATCCAAGTACTTTTTAAATGAGTTGAGGGTTTCTGCCTCTACCATCCTTTCAGACAGTGAGTTTCAGATGCCACCATCCTCTGGATGAAAACAATTCTCCCCCTATTCCTTCTACCAATTACTTTAAATCTATGCTCCCTGGTTATTGACATCTCTGTTAAGGGAAATAGGTCCTTCCTAACCATTCTATCTAGGCCCCTCATAATTTTGTACACCTCAATTAAATCATCCCTCAGCCTCCTCTGTTCCAAAGAAAACAATCCCAGCCTATCCAATCCTTCCTCACAGCTAAAATTCTCCAGCTCTGGCAGCATCCTCGTAAATCTCCTCTGTACCCTCTCTAGTGCAATCACATCTTTCCTGTAATGTGGTGACCAGAACTGTACACAGTACTCAAGCTGTGGCCTAACTAGTGTTTTATACAGTTCGAGCATAACCTTCCTGCTCTTATATTCTGTGCCTCGGCTAATAAAGGAAAGTATCCCATATGCCTTTTTAACCACCTTATATACCTGCCCTGCTACCTTCTGGGAACTGTGGACATGCACTCCAAGGTCCCTCTGTTCCTCTACACCTCTCAGTATCCTCCCATTTATTGTGTATTCCCTTGCCTTGTTTGCCCTCCCCAAATGCATTACCTCACACTTCTCCAGATTGAATTCCATTTGCCATTTTTCTGCCCACCTGACCAGTCCATTGATATCTTCCTGCAGTCTACAACTTTCCTCCTCACTACCAACCACACGGCCAATTTTTGTATCATCTGCAAACTTATTAATCATGTCCCCTACATTTAAGTCTAAATCATTGATATATACCACAAAAAGCAAGGGACCTAGCACTGAGCCCTGCGGAACCCCACTGGAAACAGCCTTCCAGTCACAAAAACACCCGTTGACCATTACCCTTTGCTTCCTGCCACTGAGCCAATTTTAGATCCAACTTGCCACCCTCCTTTGGATCCCATGGACTTTTACTTTTCCAATCAGTCTGCCATGTGGGACCTTGTCAAAAGCCTTGCTAAAATCCATGTAGACCACATCAAATGCACTACCCTCATCGACCCTCCTTGTTACCTCCTCAAAAATTCAATCAAGTTAGTCAGGACACAACCGTCCTCTAACAAATCCATGCTGACTGTCCTTGATTATTCCGTGCCTTTCTAAATGACTATTTATACCATCCCTCAGAATTGTTTCCAATAATTTTCCCACCACCCAGGTAAGGCTGACTGGCCTGTAATTACTCGGTCTATCTCTTTCTCCCTTTTTAAACAATGGTACAACATTACCAGTCCTCCAATCCTCCAGCACCACGCCTGTAGCCAGAGAAGGTTTGAAAATAATGGTCAGAGCCTCTGTTATTTCCTCCCTTGCTTCTCTTAACAGCCTGGAATACATTTCATCCGGGCCTGGTGATTTATCTACTTTCAAAGATGCTAATCTCCTTAATATGTCCACTCTCGCTATGTTTATCCCAACCAATATTTCACACTCCTCCTCCTTAACTACACTGTCTGCATCGTCCCTCTCTTTTGTGAAGACAGACACAAAGTATTCATTAAGAACCATACCCATATCTTCTGCCTCACACATAGGTTACCTTTTTGGTCTCTCCTTAGATGCGTTGGTGAGGGGGAATTTGCAGGGTTGAGTGGACTGGAGTTACCCGAGTCTTGTCCTGATCTGATGCCTGGGTCATTGCTGATGGGTCCATCTGGTATTTCTCATATTGTAGCATTTGTTTTATAACTGAGTTGTTTGTTTGGGCAGAGTGGTATTGGGAGTCAACCACATATTGTGGAACTCGAGTCATACATATGTCAATCAATGGCAGATTCCTTCCCTAAATGACATTAGTTGATTTTTTTTACGACAAGCTTGATGATCATTTTTCCTGGTGCAAGCCCATAAATTACCAGATTTATTGAATTCAATTTCACACGTTGCCATGGTGGGATTTGAATTCATGTCCCTGTGTTGCTCGTCCATTACCAATTCCACCAGGCCACCAAGCCTGTTGAGGGAATTCGTTGCCTTCAAAATTCAACTGCTGTTTTTTTAAAATTGAACTATAAAATGAAGAAAGATTTTCTCTCTCTCTCTTTCTGTCTTTCAAATTAATACTTTTGTGAAGTTTATAGAACACAAGACGAAAGCTACAACGGGCATGTAATCAGTATATTCATTTTATTCTCATTTTCTCTCTCTTAGACACAGACATAATGGGCTCGATTTTTGGACCTCCGAGCCGGCGGGTTTGTGGCGGGGGGGGGGCTCCAAAAATCGGGAATTCCTGGGGCGGGTCCGGAGCCCGGCTCCAACCCGCCCACTTCCGGGTTCCCCAGTGACGCACTTCCATGCGCGCGCAGCCCCCCATGCGGGACTCCCGCCGGCAATTAAAGCCGGCAGGATGTCACTTAAACTAATTAAGTAGATACTTCAGGTCGTTAGCAGACCTGATTGACATATTTTAGGAGGGGTGAGATTTTCAACTCAACTGAGACTCTTTCCCGTACTGGGGGAAACACTCCCAGTTCAAATGGATGTGTTGCAGCCATCAGCCTGTGGGAGCTGCAAAGGTCCATTTGACAGGTGGGGGTTGGGGGTGGGAGGGAGACCCTCACTCATTGCAGGAGGCCACTCTGTCACTTTGGACAAAGTTTGGCCTCCACCACCCTCCTCCTAACAATAAAATTCACAAACTTGCAACCTCAACCCCGGTATGCAGACACATTTACCGATCTTGCGGACCCCCTCAAACGTACATCTTGCGGAAGGGAGCTGCCATTGCTGCAGTCATGCCCTCCTCAGAGGACGAACAGCATCACCAGCCTCACCGGCCACGCCATCCACCTCTGACTCATGGAGCTCCACAACATGATGCTGTGACACATTCACCTGCACAGCAGGAGGGAGGGCAACCGCAGAGAGAGATGCGTCGCAGAAGGCAGTACCCTCACCACAGGGTCCACAGACCGAGGCTCAGCTTCCTGGACCTCTCTAAGCAGCAGTGCATACAGAGGCTCAGAGTCACTCGACATGTAGTCGTGGATATCTGCAGCCTCCTTCATGCCGAGCTGCTCCCGGCTGGCCCGAGCACCATCTTCTTACCTGTCGCTGTCAAAGTCACCACTGCCCTCGACAACTTCTCCTCCGCATTCTTCCAGGGTGCCACCGGGGACATCGCCGACGTCTCTCAGTCGTCTGCACAAAAGAGCCCTGCAAATACACCTACACCCACTCTGCAGTGACATAATGGGTGGCATCAGTGGTGGGTCTTCATTGTGATCCTCAGGAAAGGGCATTATTGCACAAACCAGACAAGATTTGCAAAGATGTGGCAGTAGCGGTGACAATATAATATGTAATGTGAGTTGATCAGAAATCAAATATAAGTAAAAACCGTGAAGAACCCTCAAACACCCTTGTGCATCCCCTTCATGCTCACGACACGTTTGCCTTACGCTTCCTACTGCACATATATGATGCATGCCCTGTGGCTGCAGCACAGGTAGTGGCAGGTTGAGTGACGCTGACCGTGAAAGAGATGCATGAGAGGGTGAGTATAAGATAGAGCCATGAGATTGTATGAGGATTGGGTTGAGTGGTATTGGTGGGATGAGTACTGGCGAGGTGAGTAAGTGCAGGTAAGATGAGGATGAGCTTTGAGTGGGTGTGAGGGGTGATGTGATAGAGTAGTCTTGGCAGTGCAGAAGGAGATGTGGGGTAGGGGCAGTGATGTGACAGACGGAATGTAGGGGAATGAGTAAGTGTACTCACTTCGACTGACCTACTTAGGTGATTGAAGCGCCTCCTGCACTGTATGCAGGTGTGTGATATGTTGGTGGTGCTGGTGACCTCCTCTGCCACCTCGAGCCAGGCCTCCGTGGTGGCAGAGGTAGGCCACTTCTTCCTGTCTGCCGGGGAGAACATCTCTGTCCTCCCCCCTCCTCCTCACCCCATCCAATGATACCTGGAGTGAGGCATCATTAAACTTGGGAGCAGCCTTTCCCCTGGGCTGCTCCATGCTGTAATTTTGCCTATTTTCTGCAGCATCAGTCAGTGGAGGACTGCCCCTTAAAATAGGGCTCCTCCAGCTGACAGCCTATGCTGCGGGTGCACAGTCCGCCCGCTGCGCAGCTTTCCAGCGCGAAACCCGGAAGCCAAGGTAAGTACCTTCAATTAAGCTGCGATCGCGTGCGGAGCACCCCGATTTCACTGGCCACGTTACCCACGCGCTCAGTCGACCCCCCGCTGCCAACCCACCTCCCTCCTAAAATCAAGCCCAATCTCTTTGTTTTGGAAAACAAACTCAGCGTAAATTTTACCGGAATAAAAATTTGGAAATTTGTTTTCTAGCTTTTCTTCAGAATAATTTTGAATAAAAAACTCAAGTTGCTAGAAGGTAAAGGGAAATAGTCCACCGCTACATACATCCTGGGAAAGTAGGTACACTGCACATGCTCAGATTGCACAATTAAACTTCAGCTCACAGCATCACAGCTCTGGGTAAAAATATCAAGATAAAGCTCATCCTTTTGAAAGCAACTGAGGACTTCAAGTAAAAAGTCTAATGACGGTATTAAAAGATGCTAAAGACAACTCATGGATAAATTTTATCGTGTCATTGTGAAATACATGTTTGAATCTTTTAGTTTGTTTAAACACTTATTTTGGACATTAGAAATTTCAGTTACTAAGAAAAAAAATGGCATTCAAAAATTTTCAAATGACAAATCTGCAATAATGTGCAGACCTAAACCAAATTCTTTTTATATAGGCAAATTGTGCTGAGTCAGAAGGTTTTGTGACAGTGGCAACATGACTGAGGGCTAAGTGCTCTAAATTGGAAAACTCTATTGCAGTGCCATCTACAGGTATCACAGGTAATCACAAGTGTAACAGGGATGTGGCAAAATTAACTTTGAAAAGTCTAAAGGAAGTATTTACTGGTGACAGGACATACCAACTTTAATAATGTATGGAAGGAGCGCAGTGTGGTAATACTGCAGAGTGGGAGTTCAAAGGATTCATCTCCACTTCTTTCATTCCCTCATCTGAACCACGTCACACACTGGGCAAAGGATAATTGTTGATCCCAACAACCTGCCGAGATCTCTGCGCACCTCCAATTCTTG
This sequence comes from Heptranchias perlo, assembly GCF_035084215.1. Taxonomy (NCBI): domain Eukaryota; kingdom Metazoa; phylum Chordata; class Chondrichthyes; order Hexanchiformes; family Hexanchidae; genus Heptranchias; species Heptranchias perlo. Next base: position 113,583,880 of record NC_090328.1, read on the forward strand.
CCTCTTGCCTCTTGCGCATCCCTGATTTCCATCGCTCCACCATTGGAGGTCATGCCTTCAGCTGCCTAGGCCCTAAGCTCTGGAATTCCCTCCCTAAACTTCTCCGCCTCTCTAACTCTCTCTCCTCCTTTAAGACGCTCCTTAAAACCTACCTCTTTGACCAAGCTTTTGATCACCTGTCTTAATATCTCCTATGTTTGATTATGCTCCTGTGAAGTGCCTTAGGGCATTTTACTACGTTAAAGGCGCTATATAAATGCAAGTTGTTGTTGCTACCATGAGCCTCCAAGTATCTTGCCACAGAAAGCATTGGCAGAGGTCTGGTCATCACAATAATTCCACAATACTGTTACTCAGCCACAAGGATGATTGATTAATTGATTCAGAATGAAGTACCAGTACAAGCCAGGATTTTGGGACATATTTTCTGAAAATCAGGCTCTTGGAACAGATCCAAGCTTTGATGCTACTATGGTGCAGAAGAGTCAGGCCCAGCCCCTGGCCCAGCCCCAGCCCCAGCCCCAGGCTTGATGTACTTGGCAGAAGCAAGCCAGACAATTTCCACATTGTAGTAATGCCTCTGCTCAGTGTTCATAGCTAAGGGCTGCCTCCTTCATGTCACCACATGAAAGGTTAGCTATCTTGTTGAGTGCAAACATATTAAGAGAAAATGACTCCGATTGTCATTGAATTTATCAGTGCTCTACTTAGCAATAGCATTGTGCAAACAGTCCATGGATTTTCATTAACCAGCACGTTTGTGTTCTTGTGTGTACAGCACTGGTATTAAAGCCAATATCAGAGCTGATTGTTATGTCGCAACAAGTCCCTTCTCTATCTCAATAGGGTGACCTGTGGCACCCAGTGTTCTGATACTCTTGTCTTTCCATGCTGCAGCTCAGTACCTTTGAACTTTGCAAACTTGGTAGAGAGTCCAGGAATGAGTGTGATCGTTCAACAGAAGTGGAAACTGAATACCTTTTGATTTAAATACCTTTTTATTTTTTTTGGTGGTAAATTTGAGGGATTGGAAGATGTTCAACTCCATATCTAATGCAAGACGTTCACCTGAATGTTGCTGCTTATGGCCTAACTTTTAGGAGGCAGAGCTTGCCTGATCAGACTCCTTCCTGCCCTAAATAGAACCCGTGACGTCTGACAGAAGACAGTTACTAGCCATGCAGTCTGAGGTACAAGGCAACGTAAGTTAATGCGGCTGCACTACCTGTCTGTGTACGTTGCTGGCAGCCAGTTACATGTGTTGGTCCTTGTGTCTGTTTAACAGAATATCTGCTGTGATTTTAAACCATGTTCATTGTAAAATGCAGTAGGTTAAAAGGCAAGGCTTGTAATAGATTTGTGGCTTTTTCTGGTACAATTGTGGTGTTGCTAGCAGGAATTGGAGTATGTTCAACTCAGACATACTGGTTAAACAAAATAATGGAATAGGATTGTTACTGGGGACATGGATTGGGTTTTGCTAGTAGCAGCTGGTTCGGGGAATTTAGCAAAAAGTCTTGAAAGGACAATGCATTAAAAAAAAAAGTACCCTTAAAAGATTTTTGATTTCACTGCCAATAATTTATTGCTCTTGTGTTCTTTAAATACTGTCAATGAAAGGCTATTTTTTCTCACTAGAGCTGAGAAGCTGAAGTCTAACAGTAGCTGGAAAACCACACCAGTTAAAAGAAGTCTTTGTCCAATAAAAGAATGACACCTTTCGTACGTTGCCTGCATTGTTTCAGTTAGAATTTAAAACACAAATATTTCCCATAACAAGTAACTTTTCTTCTGCTATCCCTTTTCTGTTTGTTATTTTGTGTCAAAAACGTCATTTTAGTGAAGTTAAAGGATGCATTACATTACAGTACAGTACATTACAGTACCTTACATTACAGTACCTTACAGTACATTACATTACTTGTACAGACTACACATCTGCGGAACTTTTATGAAGCCAAAAAGCCTGCCAGAAATAACTTGTGCAGCCTAGTTACACAGCATGCCGCCCTGTCCAAACTTACTGACAATCTAATGTAACCATGAGCCCTACTGCTCCAGGACATCGCTGTGCTTTTGTTTAGTTCCTTCACTTTTTAAAATTTTGTGTGCTTGTCCGGGTGCTTAGCTTTAAGAGAGTTAAGCAGAAAGACTGCTCGTCTAATTAACGCCTTTGGACTAAAATTCTAAAGTCTGGTCTTTTTGTTATTGTAATTTGATATTAAATAGGTCAGTTTTTTGGTACTATTGTTGATCCATCCTCTCAGCTTTTCGGGATATTAATACAGAGAACCGCAGGACTGCCTTCTCTCACAGACATTTGTTTGGTTTTCAAAAATTCATCGCAGTGCTTTAACCAGAGAGCACTTTGGGAATTAGTTTTCAGTCAGTCGGTCAAAAAACAAATGTGTAGCATGGTGAAGTTGGTGAGGTTCACAGGAAGGGATTGTATGAAATAGGATACTGCAACTTGGAGCTGTGAGTCACTGTGAGTTTCAAAAAAGTAAGCTAAAAAACGGCTGGCTCATAAATGCCGCCCATCAGCAGTATAAACCTATAACCAAGCTTGTGAAATCTAAATATCATTCAGCACTGCTTCATGGAGTTTGTAGACTTGTGCTAAACTCTGCACTTAAAGGGACAGGGGTTGTGCAAACTCTCAGGACTACTGCAAGTGTCTTGTAACTTCCCTGTGTGAATTCCAGCAAGCTGCCATTTGTATCCTGATTTTGTTTCAGGATATATAATGTGACGCTCCAATGTTGTCCAGCATGGCTGCAGCAAGGTTTGTTGTTGATATTCTCCCTGCCTGAACAGAGAAAGGGTGGAGAAAATGCCAGTCTGTGATCGGTTAATATCTCTCCCTAGTAACTGAGTGAGTAGATTAGAATGTGTGAGGAATATTGTCTGTATAAGTTGCAACAGCGGGACCAGGATTAAAAACGCACAGGTTACGTAAGGCCTGTTATTATCCCATCCAAATGAAAATAACGAAAGTTTGGTTCAATGAAAATGACTATCGCAACAATTTGGTTCAATGAAAATGACTATCGCAACAATTTGGGTTGTGAACTTATCCTTTTAAGAAGACCCTTTGCTAAGAGTGTTTCCATATTTGTGTTTTTGCCCCCTGTAAGTAGCGCTCTCTCCATCAGGGTAATGCTCCCCTGCAGCATTTTAAATATCACGAATCTTCTAGCTCAGAAAGAGGCCATTCAGCCCATTGTGCCTGTACCGGCTCTTTGAAAGAGTGATTCAATTAGTTCCACTCCCCCTGCTCTTTCCCCTTGGCCTGCAATTTTTTTTCCTTTTCAAGTATTTATCAAATTCCCTTTTGAAAGTTACTATTGAATCTGTTGATTCTTCACATGGGGAAGACTGGCCTTCATGTCGAGAGGTGAAGTGTTAAACCCTTGGCCTTCTGCTGCCTGTCAGAAATTCCTGCTCACTGAATGTCATTAATTGTTTCCATTGGTACGGAGAGGAGGAAGCAGGAGGGGGAAGTCCCCTTTGAAGATGATGATGGGTTGTGTTGTATTTGAAGGGTCAGTAGGAGGAGGTGCTGGACAGGCTTCTAACTTAACCCCCTCCCCCGCAATCCCCATTCTGAGCAGGGGCAAGGGTTAAAATTGGGGTCAGGAATTTTCTTCCCTTTAAGTAGCATGTGACATCCTCTCCTCATATTATCTAGTAGCTCACAACATTGGTGTTCCAGGGCACTGAGCCGTGTAACGTTGATTTATGTCCTCAATTCATCCCACACCATGAGCTCATAGTCATGAGCATCCCTTGGGGAGCTAGGTAACCGTAAATGGAAACAAGGGACATCATTTGTACAGCCGCCTCGGCCCTAAGCTCTGGAATTCCCTTCCTATATCTCTCCGCCTCTCTACCTGTCTCTCCTCCTTTAAGACGCTTCTTAAAACCTACCTCTTTGACCAAGCTTTTGGTCACCTGTCCTAATATCTCCTTATGTGGCTCAGTATCAAATTTTGTTAAATAATCGCTCTTGTGAAGCACCTTGGGACGTTTTACGATGTTAAAAGCGCTATATAAATGGGAGTTGTTGTTGATGGAACTTCAGAGGCCGAGTCACACATTTTGAGATTGATTTTAAGTTGTGACGGGATCGGTTGTGTGAGCGACTCACAGGAAGTCGGAAAGGAAGTCAGGTCTGGAGATTTGAGCTGCTGGGCCTCATCTTAATATTTCAAATCTGTTTCCAACCCGAAGCCGGAGGGAATGACATCAGAATTGGTGGTGAAGAGCGGGAATCCGGGCGGGATTTGGGGACCCAAGGGATCAGTGGCCAGCACAAGGTAAGTCCTGGGGAGGGTGGGTGATCCCCAGACATGTGCCGCAAGGGGAGGGGGAAGGGGAGGGGGAGACACAAGGATTCCTTCCAGAGCTAGGAGGAGCAACTCCTGCTGTTTCTGGGTCCCAAGTTAACCTCCCGAACCTCCCTTACCTTGGCCTCTTCTGTCTCCTGTTGGCCCCGCACCAAGTTTCAGTTAAAATAGCCTCGCGGTGCCAATGACATCATCAGGCCGCAACTTGCCTGTAGCTGGAGCCTTGAAAGTTGGCAAAAAGAAAATGGCGCCAGGTGGGAATGTAACGACCTTGGCCTAGTAAGTCACCTCACCCGATTTTAACCCTTCCCCCGTTCCTGCCTGTCAGGGGGTTAAAATCAACTCCTGTGCATTTGTGCGTGTATAATGGGGAGGGGGGTGGGGTGGTTAAGGCGTAGTCTTTTCCCCCCCCCTAGTTTCCCAAATTGGTCTCCCTGAGCCATGGACCGACTCTGGTGAGAGAGGTAGTGAGGACGTTACTTCTAGGCCTCGGCCTATGTTGCTCTGAAGCCAGTGAGGTGCGGGAGAGCAATGTGGGTGATTCTCCCGCTGGACTCCTTCCTTTGGTGGAAGGACAGTATATGACTGGGCAATACCCAGTCCATCCCACTTCATCACGATGGAAATCATTAACTAAACGATGGTGGGTGCGGACTTGGGTCCTGTCACTCCACGGAACTACAACACACTCTATCGTTTACTGAGGGATGTTTGTGTGAATGTCCCATCATCCAGGGAATGGTTTGCAGAATGGGGGGGGGGGGGGAGGGGAGAGGATAACCTGTCGGCAGAAGAGAAAATACACCAGGACAATTCATGGCAGGAAAATAAGGCATAAAAGAAAAGTGACCATCTTCATTGTGAATATAAAAACAACAACTTGCATTTATATAGCGCCTTTAACATGGTAAAACATCCCAAGGCGCTTCACAGGAGTGATTATCAAACAAAATTTGACATTGAGCCACGCAAGGAAATATTAGGACAGGTGACCAGAAGCTTCGCCAAAAAGGTAGGTTTTAAGGAGCGTCTTAAAGGAGGAGAGAGAGGTGGAGAGGTTTAGGGAGGGAATTCCAGAGCTTAAGACCTCGACAGCTGAAGGCACGGCCACCAATGGTGGGGTGAAGGAAATCAGGGACGCGCAAGAGGCCAGAATTGGAGGCGCGCAGAGATCTTGGAAGGTTGTCGGGCTGGAGGAGGTTACAGAGACAGGGAGGGGTGAGGCCATGGAGGGATTTGAAAACAAGGATGAGAATTTTAAAATCGAGGTGTTGCCGGACCGGGAGCCAATGTAGGTCAGTGAGCACAGGGGGTGATGGGTGAACAGGACTTGGTGCGAGTTAGGATAGGGGCAACAGAGTTTTGGATGAGCTGAAGTTTACGGAAGGTGGAAGGCTGTTGATTGTACAACAATTCAGTTAACAAGTCCAAGGTTGACTGGAGCACGATTGTAGTCAGCTGTTTGATTTTGCTTGATTTTCTTAAGTCCATAAAAGGTGCAACAATTTTGCTAATAGAATTTCAGACTCCGAAGTTTCATCACCAAACCTGTAAAAGTGGTGAAATGATTTACAGTTGGAGGGAGTGCAATGATTTCCAAAGTGATGGTTTTCATATTCCAGCGAGTCTGTTAGTGCAGAGTGAATCATTGTGGTAAAGTATTTAACCTGAAAGTCAATAGTGTCTCCAGACCTTTGCACTGAGTGATGCATTTTACAGTAAATTTTAGTGGGCTAGCAAAAAAAAGCACTGATTTCCCCCCCACCCCCTTCTCATTTCCCTGGCTCAGACTTGGCTGCTGAAAGACTTTCTTTGCATTTGGCTTTTGCTGTTTATATCGTACAGACTAATCTATTAGAGGGCCTGGGCATTGCATAACATTCCTGCCTCAATGTGGTTCAAGAGAGCAAAGTATTACTGATAAATGAACACTGTCCAGTCTCTCTCTTCCAGGGGGTGAATGGGAGAGGCTCTCAGTAGCTTCTTGTACCAATCTCCACGCCCCATCACTGAACTAAGTGAGTTTTGAAATTGAGGCGTTCCCAGACCAGGAGCCAATATAGGTCAGCGAGCACAGGGGTGATGTGCGATTTGGGATACAGGCGGCAGAGTTTTGGATGCGCTCAAGTTTAGGGAGGGTGGAAGGCTGTTGATCTCCTTCGGTGCTGTAAGATTCTCTGATTGTATAAAACAGTCACCAAACCAGCATTTTACTTCGAAATGTCTTTGCCATTTTTGGCTTGCAAAGCAGAAATACCTAATTACAAACAAACTGCCTACTTAACAGTATTGCATTCATCATTGTAATAGGAATTCATCAAAGATATTATTGATAGGTTTGCAGTGGATAGTTTGCTATTGGCAACAGTCTGAGCTATTCCACTGATCACTCACCTCCTCCCTAGTTGCCACAGGACTGCCACTTTATCCAGGCAATAACCCAAATTGAACCACGCCTACCAATCAAGTCTCATTAGAGAAGCATGAACCAATTTACCTAACAGCAGTTTGCAGGTGAAGCAATCTATTAAAAGAGGCATCCTCCATCAACAACGTTTAGCAAACCTTGTTTTGTTGTGGGCTGGGATGGGTGGAAGAGAATAGGCCTAAGAACTGTGTGTCACACATTCACCACAGTCAAATCACGCAAAGGCGATGGGATAATACCCTTCAACACAATGTACATATTGCATTATGTATCTGTATGCAAACAAAAAAGAGTTTGCAAAACACTTCTTTTTCCAATGAATCCGGTGTTCCCTTTAATAGGAATGATTGAAAAGTTAGGAAACAGCTTGGGAGAGTTATCATCCTACTAACTTAGCAAATATTCACTTATGAAGTATAACTTAAGAACATTTAGATCATATGTATTTACATTTATTTATTGCATTTGAAGAAATTGTTGAGGAGTGAGATTGAAATGTTCTCTCGGTTGTGGCTGTCCACCATCTGTGTTCGGAATGTACGATCCCAGACAAAGGGTTGGCAGAGACTTTCCTCTGTCTGAATTCTAGTGCCTGAAGATACCCTTGAAACACCTGGACAGAATCAGCAGGTGACTGCAGGAGAGCATCAGTCACTAGCATTAGAACAACTTTGAATGCTTTCATCATGACTCAGTCTTTGGCCTCTGAAGTAGAGACAGAAATAAGATCATCAGGTTCCAATTTTACTGAGACTGAAATGGGACAGATGCAACATGTAGAGAGAAATATGCATCATTTCTGAGGCAAATGAAAAAGTGCAGATTAAGGTGATGACCTCTAATTATCTACCAAAAATGACAGGAGGTGGGAGCAGAATTGCCAGCTTGGGACAACAAGCTATGTACTGCAATAGTGCCGTGCATTAATACTTTGTATCACACAGTCAATGAAGGGATACCCAGATTTATAGTCATTTTAACCTCCAGTCTGGATTACAGCCTTGAACTTGTTCTGTAGCATTGGTGGTTTTATACCATATTTATTGTCAGTTTTAAAAAAAATTCAGCACATTTGTCAGGAGTGTTCCAATGATTTGGTGTTGTGCTATTCGCAAGAAGGTTTAAAAGCTCTAATGATATATTTCCCGAGTATTACAGGGAATTACTTGTTGTAGATTATAGGGCAATACCACATATGTTATAGTGCGCGTGTTATTCTAGGGTAATGGGCCAGAGGGGACAGATTTACGGTAATTGGCAAAAGAATCAGAGGGGAGATGAGGAAACATTTTTTTACGCAGCGAGTTGTTATGATCTGGAAATCATTGCCTGAAAGGGTGGTGGAAGCAGATTCAATAATAACTTTCAAAAGGGAATTGGATAAATACTTGAAGGGGAAAAATATGCAGGGCTATGGGGAAAGATCAGGGGAGTGGGACTAATTGGATAGCTCTTTCAAAGAGCCGGCACAAGCACGATGGGCCGAATGGCCTCTTCCTATGTTGTAAGATTCTATGATCCTATAGTCTGAATGGAGCTCGGTCAGGCACTGCTGATATACCAAATGTTCTATGTTCACACAGTGGGGGTGATTTTTAACCCCAAGAACGGGTGGGTTGGGGGCGGGTGGGAGTTGAAAACAGTTTTTTTTTTGGGCCGCAACCGTAAAATTTTCGGACTTTGCATTCCCAGTGGGAAGCCTGTACTTTTCTGCATCGACGTTAAACCCAGAAATGAAGCCGGGTTGTGGTTGTGTCCCAAAAAACAACTATTTTCAGCTCCCACCCACCCCCAACCCACCCGTTCTTGGGGTTTAAAATCACCCCCAATGTCTCCCCATGTACCATCGGGTGAGAACCACTAATAGTCCCTGGATGGAGCGCAGAAGAGACCTTTGACGGAAAAGTGTGTGCCTTGGTGAGCAATTGACCTTCTGACCTATTTTGACACTGGAATTATCAGCTGTTATTATTTATAAAGGTTGAAAAATAGCTGATGTAAGATGAAAGTAGGTATTGCCAGTAAGATTGGCAGCAAGTAACAAGAGGGTCAGTCGCCATTGTTTCCTTTAATGTCTCCACTGTTTCTATTTACATTCTTCCAATCTCAGGCTCTTCATTGCCTTTTTATTTGGTTACCAAAGATCAAACTAAGGAACCGGCTCACAGAACTTTGGCTGATTATATCAAAACACAGTTTCTGTTGTGGCCTGGGTAGAGGAAGTGATCTATAGAAAACCACAACTTTTAGCAGTACAGAAAAATCTCTCGAGCATATTTTCTGTTGAATTAGTTCCTTAAGAAAAACAAAGTAAGAGTTGCCCCACAGACACAGTGAGCAAATGCACCACGTGTTGCAGTACTGAACAGCCAGGCCTCAGGTTTGATCTCTGGTCCACACCGATGTAACCATCCTGAAGGACTGGGCTCTGGAAAAATGAAGTTCAGGCTCCTCCTACCCCCAGGCGCGAGAGTGGGAAAGTCGGGTACACAAGGCAAAATCCAGAAGGTTCGGTGGAATTTGTTTTTGGGGACCTTGTCATGTGATCCTTCACTAAAACAGCCGAGGAGGAAGGATTCTTCTGGTCACTGTGTGTATTGACATGCTAAATCCATTGCTGAAGGCTCCTCAGCACAACATTTCGTGGAACCATAAAATTTACAGCGCAGAAGGAGGCCATTCGGCCCATTGTGCCTGTGCGGGTTCTAGCTCTTCAACTGGAGCTGCCTGATTTAGTCCCATTTTCCTGCTTTTTCACCATATCCTTTTGTATTCATCATTTTCAAATACATATCAAATTTCTTTTAAATAATGTTATGGTCTTTACCTCACTAGCCTCTTGTGATAAAGAATTCCTGGCTCTAATAATCCGTTGTGCGAAAAAAAATATTTTAATTTCCCCCTTTGTTCTTCCACCTTGTTACCGATTCGCCAACTAGTGGAAACAATCTTTTAATCTTTACCCACTCAGGACCTTTGGGAATTTTGGCCCTCTTCAAAGAAGACCAGGGGAGATCCCCCAGCGTCCTGGGGCCAAAATTTATCCCTTAATCAACTTCACTAAAAACAGATTATCTGGTCATTATCACATTGCTGTTTGTGGGAGTTTGCAATGCGTAAACTGGCTGCCACGTTTCCTACATTACAACAGTGACTACACTTCAAAAGTACTTCGTTGGCTGTAAAGCGCTTTGGGACATCCTGAGGTCGTTCTATAAATGCACGTCTTTCTTTCTTTTTTCTTCACAGCTTGTCATGCCCGCTTAATTGTTATTACAGTATCAGCAAACTTTGATATCATTCCTTTTGTGCCCATGTCCAAATTATTTATGTAAAGGAAAATGTAAGAAAATCATAAACATGCTCCAAAAGACATCTACAATTTCTCAAGAAATTTTGAACGGGAAATTCTTAAAGTTGTCACTACATGTAGAGGAATTCTTACCCCAATAATTAGATAGCTTGAGATGTTTAAAAGAAAAGCAAGCAAACAGTTGATCATTGAAAACCTGTAAACAAGGCTGTGTTTCTTTAAGTATTAACAATTTAAGAAAACAGTTCTGTAAAAAGGGTATTATTCCTCTGTTTGAATTCTGACATGTCCTCTGGGAGCAGTGTGAGAGGCGCATTCGGAAGACAGAACCCTGTGAAATTCCGTTATTACGTAGGAAGCCATAAAACCATGCGTGTTATGTAGAAGTTGCTGTCAGCCAAATAACTATTCTTGGGGAGATGTTACAGTAACTCTCGGTCTGACTGTGTTCCCAGAAACATTAAACCAGCCACTTCCATTTGGCTGTTGACTCTTTGCAGAATAGACTTTCATTTGGGCAGTGCTGAAAGTTTTCTTTTTGTACAATTTCAGATGTTACAGCTTTTCACAGTTACCAACAATTTCAGCTTTGTGGAATTTATCTAATGTCCCGAGGCCTCCCAAAAAAAGAAGCACGAAAATGTATTTCTAACCACTTTCAGTCCATCAGTGTTTCCAACACACAGCATGGTGGGCTGGCTGGTGTACCAATGCAATGTGCCCCAGGGATGGTAAGGAATAACGGTGTGCTTACCGTTCCCCACACGCCATGTTCCTGATCTTAGTCATTCTGTAGGGAGAGGACACGTCTTCTCTCCTACAGAGCAGGCTGGCAGCAAACTTTGGATGAGTTACTTCAGGTTGCAACTGTGCACCTCCGTAACGCTGGGTTCAAGAGGGGCATTGGCAGATAATTCAAAACAATTTGCCCCCTTTTCTATGCACAAGGAGAAATCTAAAAGATGAGACAAAGTATGTTTCAAATTGGTGGAAGGGAGAACAAGAAAATACGTAAAACTTTTCCAAAAAAAAATATTCGAAGTGTTCAGAAATGAATGTGAGCAGCTAAGCAGCATATCACTTTTTTAAGCTTCAATTCAACATTGGCCTCTGCGAGCACCTAACAAAGACCAGTGAGACTCATTCTAATTCGGCCAAAACATGAGCTGGCCCAGATTTGAAATCTGAATTGAACCAAGATGAATCTCAACTTTTGCTGATGTTTTGAGAGGAGAGGGTGAGGGCGAAGGGAAAATAAAATTATGGGCCAGATTTTGCTGTCATAATAACGGTGAGGCTAATGGCACTCACCGTTATTTATGCACAAATAGTGCAGTAATTTCAGGTGAGGGCAGATGCGTGGTTAAATATGAATGTCCAAAAGTTGGTGTCCGAGTTGCGCTGCTCCGAAAACAGCATCTCACTGCCTGCCTCACCAGTGAAATGCATTGAAAGGCGTGAAATTCCTGCAATTTCACCGGAGATACGGACTAACCTCACCACAGAAAGTTACGTCTTGTCCATTTCAGTCTAAGTGTCCATTTCAGTCTAAGTGTCCTTTTAACAACGTGATAAGTGTTAATTACTGCCAATCAACCTCTCTGGCACCGAAAATTAACTATCTCAAGTGTGGACTCTCATTCCTTCAGATTTTAATTGTTGTTGGAGATTTTAAAAATGTCAAGTTTAAAATGAAAACTTTTTTTTACTTTTCCTTTCTGTCTTTTTTTTCTCTTTCTTTCCCTCTCTTTATTTCTCTTTCTGTACCTGATTTGACATTAAATTCACCCACTCTAACTTACACTTCCTTCTCAGTCCGTGCGCTGTTAATTTCACAATCCTTCAATCGGATTGGTTAAGGAGATGCCCAGTTGCTTGCCCCGTTCACTCAGGTCCCAGATGCCCTGTTTCCCTCGCTGTGACATTATCAGCTCGCACTTTCAGCAACTTGTCACGCAAAAAATTTAAAAATCTAAATGTACAAGAGCAAGTCTAACTAACGGCAGGCACCATTAGATGCCCTGCCACAGCAAAATCTGGGCCATTACCTGTTCTACGTTTCAAATGCTTGTGCGGGAGTTCACGCATAGCTGGCTGTGGCTTTTGTGATCTTCAACAATCTTTTCAAGTGCATGGTGAATATAATTGCACCTGCATGGGCCCTTGTGCATGAGAAACAGTGCTTTAAAAAACATTTGGGTTTATTTTTCTGCAGAGGAGAGTGATGGGTTCAGTTCATTTGGCCAAATGGCAAGAATTCCGGACTCTTCTGTGACTCACTCACACTCTTGTACCAAACTATACGATTCGGGAACACCATAAATGTCTTTAAAGGACTCTGTGACACTTAATATTTTTTACAAGAATTTTTGTTGTAGAATGCAGAGTTGAAATCTGAGATTGCCTTTATCTGGATGATGATAAATGAGTATATCAGAGAGCACATATTTGAAACATGTGTTCTGAATTCTGTTAAGTTCAGCACACTGTGACTAAAGCAGAAAAAAAAATGACTTTCCTGTGAGATGGAGGGAGAGATTTTGTTTACTTTCAATCTGCTTTTACCTTTCTTGTACCTCAGAATCATCTCCTGAAGTCATCAGGTCTTCATTGTGGGCTGTCTCAAAGGGACAAGTCATTTCTCTTGGATAACAGACTTAAGAAAAATAACCAAGCACTTGTAAAAAATGTAAAAGCAATTAAAATTCTCGAAGAATGAATTATACTAAAGAGCCTAATTTCAGGCAGCTTTCTTCTGTGGTATTGCCCAGAAAACAGTCATTTTGAAAGATCCCTCCCTGAGGATGCAGGTTCCAATGAAATGGAAAAAGACACCAAAATTCTGTAGGCTTTTAAGTGTTTTCTTTTATTTAGACAAAGTGGATTGACTTATCGCAGTGTGTCTGCACTGTGCCAGTGGTACTTAAGGGTGATGAGGAAGAGGTCACATGTTGATGATGGAGGGTAGACGTTGCAGAGGTTCAGAGGATAAAGACAGTGTGCAGAGGTCCCAAGAGCTTCTTAAATGGTTGAATATGTGCTTCGATGATTTATGCATGTTCTCATATGATGTAATGTGTGTGCGTGGATGGGAGTTGAAGTGCGAGGTTATTTTTAGAGTGTCATAATGTGCATTGAAACTTTGTGTAGAGTTAATGCAAGTGGAGTTGTCACTGATAAAGTATTGAAGGTGGCACGTTACTACATCTGGTGCAATTCTTCTTACTCCTGCTGACGACATCTAAACACTGGCCCAGATCTTGCTGGAGTCGGGCATCTCGTGACCTGTCCCTTTAGTTGGACTTTTTCCCTCACCCTTCAGCTTGAAAATTTTTTGTGCTGTAACTTGCTGGGAGTGCGAGCTGGTAACGGGGCGGTGAGGGCAAAGGGGCATCTGGGACCTTAGTGAACAACGGGACCAACAGTCTGCCTCCTTAATCAGTGAGATTTAAGGATTGAGGAATGAAACAGAGGAATGACTGAGAAGGAAATAGTGTGAATTAGAGTCAAATCAGGAACAGAAAGAGAAATAAAGAGAGGGGAAGAAAGATTGGATTAAGAGACAGAAAGGAAAAGTAAGAAAAAAATGTAAAAATTTTAAATTTGACATTTTTTAAATCTCCAACAATTGACTACCTGCAGGAATGAGATTGAACAGTTTAAATTGTTCAATTTCTGGGCCGGAGAGGTTGATTGGCATTGCATTAACAATTATCACATCGTTAAAAAGGTACTTACGCTGTTAATTACCAGAGTTCACTTTCTGTAGCGAGTTTAATGGACAATTAATGTGCAAATCCAGCAAGTTCTTAAAAATAACGGGGAGGTTGAGGGCGAGATGCCGTTTGTGTGAAACAAACGGTCGGAACGATGTAAATCGACCAGCAAGTTGTGGAGATTCACAACTCACGGTGTATCTCTTCATCCCCTGAACTTGCTGGCCAATTTGCGCGTTACTAACGTGCATCGTTAACATGCCGTTATTTTTCCAGCGAGCTCTGGCCCCATATATCAGTACAGTCAAATACAACAAAGAAGAGACTATATTGATTACAAGCTGCCCTTTTGGTTGATTTCAGTAATAGCATGGTGTCTGTGGTACAGGCTAATGTCTTTTAGCAAGACTCTGTTCCCCTCTCGGAGTCAGATAGTGGCATACGGTAAAAGAGTTTCGCTCTGTGACCTCCAGGTCGATGTCTGCCATGCAGCGGGTTGGTCCGTTGTTCTGGGATTGAATATATAGGATAACAGGTGGCTGGAATAGGGAGGCACAATCTCTGGGGTACAGGAAGCGTCATCATTTCTAACTTAATTTGAACCTTGAGGGCAGTGATATGTTGGTCAGCGCTCTCCCGGGCATTCGTTGGTGTAATAAATACATCAGGGGTTCTGTTCCATTCGTAAAATCTGTACCTATTGTAATTGCCAATGGGAACAACATGGGCAGGATTGTCAGTTATGAGTCGTGATGTGAATGGATAACAGCATAGTCATAATGACCATAATCCAGAGTTAAGTGACAGGTGCAGGGTAGTAGAGGTTTTTTTACCCAGTCTATTGCTGAGTTATTTATGATCCAGTATAAATTATTACTATTTGATATTTCTCACATTCGGTTCTATTTTCCATTTTTTTTTGCCTGAGAGTATTAGTTAGGTGTCAGCTGTGGCTCAGTGGGCAGCATTCTAGCCTCTGAGTCAGAAGGTCATGGGTTCAAGCCCCACTTCAGAGACTTGAGCCCATAATCCCAGGCTGACACTCCCAGTGCAGTACTGAGGGAGTGCTGCACTGTCGGAGGCACCGTCTTTCACGTGAGACGTTAAACCGAGGGCCCATCTGCCCTCTAAGTTGAATGTAAAAGATCCCACGGCACTATTTCAAAGAAAAGCAGAGTTCTCCCTGGTGCCCTGACCAATGTTTATCCCCTGACCAATGTTTATCCCCCAACCAATGTCACTAAAACAGATGATCTGGTCATTATCACATTGCCATCTGTGGGATCTTGCTGTGCTCAAATTGGCTGCCGCATTTCCTACATTATAACAGAGACTACACTTCAAAAAGTATTTCATTGGCTGTAAAGCACTTTGGGATGTCCTGAAGTCGTGAAAGGTGCTTTATAAATGCAAACCTTTTTTATGTAACATATAACAGGATAAGCCAGCAGAGTGGCCAAGTTCAAGAAATTAATTTCAGTGAGGCCACTGAGTGACGTTGTCCGAACACCGTCTCCAACTCCTCCTCACTCCACCCCACAAAAACGTTAAACATTAAATGACAGTTTGCACACTTTATAGGTGCAGTCGGTGACTTGTTATCACTCAACGGCCATTTTCACTGGCTCTGGGCTGTTTTCTAAAACTAGCGACAGGAAATTGCACTCCATGGTTGGATGTAGATTATCATGCAATATGTCTGCACCCAATCACTGGCCCTTATTAGAGGGGCTGACTTGTGCAGTGAAATTGCTGAATATTATATTGTAAATGTAGAAATAGGTTATAATACATGGATAAATATAATGCAGGGTTTACTGATTTTTACAAAAAACTGAAATTTGAGGACTGTTCAGTGAGTTATAGTAAACCTTTATAAATCACTGGTTAGGCCCCAGCTGGAGAATAGTGTCCAATTCTAGGCCCCACACTTTAGGAAGGATGTCAAGGCCTTGGAGAGGGTGCAGAAGAGATTTACTAGAATGGTACCAGGGATGAGGGATTTCAGTTATGTGGAGAGACTGGAGAAGCTGGGATTGTTCTCAAAACAGAGAAGGTTAAGGGGAGATTTAATAGAGGTCTTCAAAATTAAGAAGGGTTTTGAAAGAATAAATAGGGAGAAACTGTTTCCACTGACAGGAGGGTCAGTAACCAGAGGACACAGATTTAAGGTAATTGGCAAAAAAATCCAAAGGGAGATGAGAATTTTTTTACGCAGCGAGTTGTTATGATCTGGAATGCACTGCCTGAAAAGGTGGTGGAAGCAGATTCAGTAATAACTTTCAAAAAGGGAATTGGATAAATACTTGAAAAGGAAAAATTTGTAGGGCTACGGGGAAAGAGCAGGGGAGTGGGATTAATTAGACAGCTTTTTCAAAGAGCCAGCCTGCATGCGATGGGCTGAATGGCTGTATGATTCTATGATAGAGCAACCCAAAATGAATGAGAGTCCTTCCCACCCACTGGGACAGGGTATGCTGCAGATAAGTGTCTAAAAAGAAAGGAGAAAGACTTGCATTTATACAGTGCCTTTCACGACCTCAGGATGTCCCAAAGCACTTTACAGCCAATGAAGTACTTTTTTGCAGTGTAGTCGCTGTTGTAATGTAGTCTGGAGAATTTACTTTGGATTCATAAACTATAATATAGAAATACATCACATGCACTTACACAATCAAAATGAGCAGTGCGACTGCCACTCGTACGACTGAGTGTCTCTGTTTCACTATACAAGCACTTATATTTTTTTAGTAAGGAGGTTCTGCCCTGTAACATGTTATATTTCAACAGTGCACATTCTATTCTTGCCTGTGATGATGGTTAATTATAACAGATGATTGCAGCAGATTCTCATCTTACCCTACACCATAGTGAACTGTTCCTGTCTCCAAAGCACGGATTCTGTTTCAAAAAAAAATATGGGCCAAAGTTCTACTGTGACGTATTTTTGGTGGGTTTTCTGGCATACTGTGGATTGGAAGTTTACTTGTATATACTCCAGAGTGACAGCCCGTACATACTTACGTATTATACCTGACCTTTCCAAATGTCACTCTGCACTTTAGCAGTCAGAAAACAAATAATAGGAAAGTCTCTCATTTTCTGGTGTCTGTGAGGTGCACAGTGTGTGGACATAAAACGTAATAACACACTATTTGTTATGTGTCTTGCTTAAAAAAACATAATCTGGAGATTCTGCCTCACCTTCTCCCAGTTGCTGAATGCCTTTCGGTTTGTCTATCCTGTTTCTGCTATATTTTTAAAATTATTGACAGTTGTGAGTGAATCAGATGGTTTGGTACTTTTGAGGCAGCGATTCGTAAGGTACAGCAATCAGAAAAAGTGCAAAAGGCACAAACTGCACTTGAAGTAAAGGAAAATCAGCAGTGAGCCAGTAAGATTGGCTTGCCAAGGCTGCAAGTGAGATGTTGCAAGCAGGGCAACGGTCCCAATCACTCGGCACTGAAAATTGGGTTGCTCCAAGGAAAAGAACTGGAAGGAACCGTATCTCACAGAATCGGTCTGTTTTTGCCTGGACCACTAAAGTTAATTTGCCTGTTGGAATGACATTGACAGTGATCCTAGACTACTGTAAAATAGAATATAGGTGGGGGGTGGGGTGGGAGAAAGAGGAGAGAATCCACAGACGTCCGGTTAAGGAGTTTGTAATGTTTTAGCTGCATTTATTAAAATAGCAAATAGTTTAGCAAAACAGCTCTCTGAAGGAGGAGGATCACGGACAACAGCCATTACTAATCAAGTAGAATTCAGAAGGCATTTCCACTTGACTGTTACTAATGTACGTGCTTTCTGCACACACTAAACAGATAATATACACCCCTCTCAACCAACAGCTAGTACCTTATTGCTGCAGTGAAGCAATATGCAAAAGTAGCCCATAAAACCATCTTAGTGTGGTAGGGTGGGCATGTGCCTGAGTAGGAAATGTGTTTGTGCGTGTACTAGTGCTTAGGGCATGTGAGAAATGCAGGTCAGACTGGGGCTGAGCAGGCAAGGCACCATTTGTTTAAATTTGAAACTTTACAAGCACTGCAGCAATCGGCAAGAACTCGGCCCAGAGTTTCCGCTCGATCACACTGGCATTTCCAGCGCAATCCGGCCGAATCAGCGCAAAACATCGAGGAATTTGGAATCACGTCGGGTGGAATTTGTGCCCGGTGTAAGTCCATTTTCTGTGATGTTTTGTGCTGACTTGAAAAAAATTGCTGAAACTAGCCCTGCCCACAAACTGGCCACCCCGCCCCGCCCCCCCCCCCCAATCCCCCGCCCGCCCCGCGCTCAAAACAACCGGGGCGGCCAGTTTCCGCCGATCGCGCCTGCCTGCGGCCAATCCAGGAAGGTCTTAAAATCACGCTCATTTTCTTAGGCACAAAGGCACTAGTAGGCATGGTTTTTAAATATTAAAAAATATTAATTTACTAAGAAACTGACTAGAGTACACCAATGAAACTAGTAAATGCTTCAGTATAGTTTTTTTGAGTCATTTTCAGTGATTTTAAATCAGGTTACTCACAGAGGACTGGAGACCTTTATTAAAAATGCTTATTTTTAGACATAAACCCATTTTCAGCTGCTTTAATAAAACTGCACCAATAAATTATTTTATTGCAAATTACACCCGACGTGATTCCAAATTCCTCGATGTTTTGCGCTGATTCGGCCGGATTGCGCTGGAAATGCCAGTGTGATCGAGCGGAAACTCTGGGCCGAGTTCTTGCCGATTGCTGCAGTGCTTGTAAAGTTTCAAATTTAAACAAATGGTGCCTTGCCTGCTCAGCCCCAGTCTGACCTGCATTTCTCACATGCCCTGTGTCACTCGGACACATTTCCTCACTGCTCTGTTAAGCTGCCGAATTGCACTGATTCATGGCAAATTTTTCGTTTGTGATTATGTTAATGTATTTTAGCGGAAACTTGGTGTAATTTGTGCCAGCGCAATTTTTGATGTCCATATTGCTGTTCCCTGTCAGTAACGATGACATTGGTTTACCAAGAATACTATTAAAAGCCTGCTTTCCTTTCTACCTCACTGATTTTTAGAATGCTTTCAATTGATTTCATAAAGGAAAAAGATTGTAATATACTTCACACCATAAGAAAGTCAGATTCTATGTGGGTAGATCTTTTTTCTCTTTGCTTTTTTATTTCCTTTATGATGTATTAGCACTGCACTCTTCTTTTAAGAGTCTGACAATTGCATTGTAATTTACCTGTTTCTTGATGTATTAATTACACCATCACTCTGAGACAGTTATTGATATGTACTACAGAGATGCTCAGAGTGTCAGAGAATACCAATTCCTCAGTCTTTCATTTCTAAGCAATTCTTTTCTAAATGAAAGTCTCTCCTACCATTTCTGAATATTTCCACAATCTTCAAAGTACGATTAAAATCTATCTCAATAGTGGTACTGTTGATCAGTCCAAAGTTTAAGGCCTGGCCACTCAGTGACTGTTATTGTGACTGAATAATGACTATCAGTTGTCTTTGATTTTTCTGACTAGATCTACTATTCAGGAGTGAAGTGCAGCATTTGGTACGGTTATTAGTAGAATCAGTAACTGTCAGCAGGCTGCACTAGTCTCGAGTGTAACTTTCCTCTACCACTGAATAAACAGACACTCCACAAAGATGGGGGCAGAATAGTGTGCCTGATGCTTTAAGGATTCTGGTCAAGGTACAGCATTGTATAGTAACTGCCCTTTTAGAAATACATTTATTTTAATATGTTAATTGTAATGATTGTTAGGGTCATAATACCACACATGCCATTTAATCAAAAGCAAAACACTACAGATGCTGGAAATCTAAAATAAAAACAGAAAATTCTGGAAATACTCAGCAGGTCAGGCAGTATCTGTGGAGGGAGAAACAGAGTTAACATATCAGGTCGATGACCTTTCATCAGAACTAGAAGATGTTAGAGATTTAACAGTTTTTAAGCAAGTGCTTAATTAAATTTGCCGTTTAAACACACTGTGATGGACCGTTGACATTTTGTGCAGTAATTTGAATCTTACAATTAAGTTAATAATATTGACAGATCGACAGATTTTTGTCACGTAAGAGTATGAAGGGATATAGTGCAAAGGCAGGTAAATGGAGTAGAGGTGCAGATCAGCCATGATCTGATTGAATGGCCTCCTCCTGTTTCTATGCTCCCACAGTTGGTAGTTACCATGTGCGGGCACTCTATGCATGTATGTTACCGCTGGCATTCTTGATGCACAATTATGTGTCAAACTGTGGGTTTTAAGAGTCTTAGTGGAGTTAAATTAGTTACTGATCAAAGTGGTAAGTGGGACGCAACAGACAGATCATGGACTCTGAATACTGTTAAAGTAACATTTTATTTTGCTTGTCAGCCCACCAGTTAGAAGGTTTATGAAGTTTTCAGTAAACATCCGAAGTTAAAAGTTTTTTTTAGCAAATATCTGTGACTCTCTGACTCTGTGACTTATTTCTGTGTCACAGTGAGGAAAATATTAGTACAGCAAGTTGGTAAATAAAAATTCACCACCTGCACAGCACTCACAGGTAAGCAAATGACTTGTGACCAGTTTAGCTCATTCTTATTTTTCCACAACCAAAAGATTTAGTATAGTGGCTGGGATTACCAAAAGTGTGACGAGACAAGTCGGTCATGTGTGAAATGGTTGCTTCGAGATTTCTATTGAAAAATGACACCTTTATAAGAGTAACTGCATTCAGTTAGGCTCGTTTGTGCTTATAAAAGATTCCACCAATCCAACTTGAAATTTGTCCACGAGAAGCCTGTTAGATTCAATAAGACTGTAAAAGTTCTAATAATTTTGAAGCTTATTTTGTAGCATCACAGATAGCTTGTTCTAAAAGTTAAAAATCCTGAAGCATAATAAGACTTTGTGGTAAGGATTTATCTGAATATCTCCAAGGTTTCCTTTGAGCATGGACCTGTTTCAAATCTGCCTACTGAGGAATTACCGTATTCTCTTTTAAAGGGACAAAGTCTTGGGTTGCAGACCAAAAAGGTCCTGAGTGCAAACCAACAGCAAGTTCGGAGAACCCAATCTGTGAGTAAAACAGTTCCATGCCTGAGGGAGGTGGATGACCTGAAGACTGCTCCATTGCTTCTTAAGGGTTGCCAACTCTAGATGGGCATATTCCTGGAGGTTTCATCACATGACCTTCTACCTCCAACTGCCCCGCCCCCACGCTCCCGCCATTGGTCATCCGAACACTCTTCATTGCCCGATTGGATGATTCTTGACTGTCAGTCAAACAGCACCTTTTCCCATGTCTGATATTTTCATAAGCAGTAAACAAAAGTGTTCAAAGAACATTTTTTAAAAACACAATTTTTTTTTAAATGCCCCTATGATTTTTTTACTCCCTGGGTGTCAGTCACAGCAGTGTCCTGGAGACTAGACTTTAATTCCTGGAGATTCCAGGACAGTCCTGGACGGTTGGTGACCCCTAATGCTGCTGCATGATCGGCCACCTCAAGATGGGGATGAGATGACAACACATCTTGGCTGACTTGTCAACCAGTACTTTTTCCTTCCCTCCACTTGTAGTCTGGTGCAGGCACCCTGGTTGAGTATCAGAGAACATCCCATAGAGCAAGAATCACATCATCACTCCCCAGGACAAGTACTGTATGTGGCAGCACCTTCCTGTGACCATGACTGATTCTCTAAACTGGCTGCTGCCCATGTGCAGCAATTTCTATTTTATAAGCTAGAAATTCCCTGATTGCATTTCCTCTTTTAAAAAAAATAATCCAGCAGTTACAGACCAGAAGAAATGACACGTGTCTTTTTAATGTGACCCAGATACAAAGGGAAATTGTAATCTCAGTCCTTCAGGGGATAAGACGGATGATAAAGTCCCACGGCCACTCCCTGCAGCCAGAGGGGGGAGACCTGGCTAGACATTCAGTGACTAATTTGAAATATGTGGCAAGACATAAGATAACAATCTTGTTTGCTGTGGTGACAATATTCTGCTGCATTTATCAGCACAGTCCCTAATAACCACAGGCATGCTGTGTGTCCTACAGCAAGGAATTAGAAACACTTCATATGTGAGGAACACAAAGCTTTGACAAGGATGTGGTTAATTGCCTCAGCAAATGAAATGATGTATTCTTCTCTGTTTTTTCTAATTCCAGTAATTGTTTTCATTTTAATTTGAAGATGGTTTCAGTCGTTTGACAGGAATCCTAATGCAGCTATGAAGTAACTTTATTCAAAAGACTAATAGACAGCCAGTTACTAATTGCTGTAGCAAAGTTGCTTAAGTATCTCTTCAGCTGTCAAGTCCGAGAGCACAGCAGAAAACGGCACTAATTATTAGTAAAGCAGGACATTATCAAGTTTTTGAAGTAAATAAATACATCTCATACATTGACACACCGGATATATTACTCTGGAAGTAGACCAGATGAACTACTGGAGACAGATAGTTGCTGTGTCGGAATCCATAAATGGGATCCTGATGTTGCTTCTGAAAATCCAGTTTCTTCCCTTTGCAAAGAATGGAATAATGTCACTGTTAAAGGGACATTGACCCACTGAAATCTCTCACAGAACGCTTTGCCATATCTATGCATAGAAAGAAAGAACTTACATTTATATAGCACCTTTCATGACCTCAGGAAATCTCAAGGCGCCTATGAAGTACTTCTGAAGTGTAGTCACTGTTGTAATGTAGGAAACGTAGCAGCCAATTTACACACAGCAAGATCCCACAAACAGCAGTGAGATAATGACCAGATCATCTGCTCCAGGAAATCACTGGAGTGTCAGACTGGATTTTGTACTCTAGTCTCTGGAGTGGGACTTGAACCCATGACCTTCGGACTCAGAGGTGAGAGTGCTACCCGCTGAGCCACGGCTGACACCCTGGGCATAGGGCAAGTTGCATGTCACCAATTACATCTCTGCTACAAATTTATAATTTTTTCTTATGATTTTAATAAAACTGCTTTCAAAATGTTGGTGTTGCACCAGTTATAATGTTCGGTTTCACCGTGTGGTCACAAGTGGTGACATTCAATGTGCAGCAGAATTTTGGGAAGGCTTTGTTTCAAGAACTGATCCTTGATGAATAATAGCCCCTAATACAGCAGCAGCGGCCCTTTAAAGCTCTCTGTTTGAAGAGTTGTCGTCACTGTTGTGGGGGAAGAGGTGTGTTAGGGTATGATCAGATGCCACATCTGCCATAACACAAACCTTCGCTAAGGTAACGTGCTGCAGATGTTAGAAATCTAAAATATAAGAGAAAATGCTGGAAAAACACAGCAGGTTGAATGACATTGCTAAAAAAAGACCAATATTTTTGATGCAATGGCAAATAGTGGGTCACACACAAAATGCTTTTCAATTTTAAAAAAATCTACATAGTCTCAGATATGGTTTCTGAGAAAAGATTGCATCTCTGTTCTTTTTATGGAGCACCAGGTACCACGTACACAGTGACAGGTGCAAAGTCTTGCATTTATATAGCACCATTCACGACCTCAGGACATCCCAAAGTGCTTTACAGCCAATTAAATACTTTTGAAGTGTAGTCACTGTTGTAATGTAGGAAACGCAACAGCTAATTTGCGCACAGCAAGATCCCACAAACAGTAATGTGGTAATGGGCAGATAATCTGTTTTAGTGACATAGGTTGAGGGATAAATATTGGTCAGGACACCAGAGAGAACTCCCCTGCTCTTCTTCGAAATAGTGGCCGTGGGATCTTTTACATGCATCTGAAAGGGCAGATGGGGCCTCGGTTTAATGTTTCATCCAAAAGACGGCATCTCCGACAGTGCAGCTCTCCCACAGTACTGACCCTCCGACAGTGCAGCACTCCCTCGGTACTGACCCTCCAAGAGTGCAGCACTCCCTCGGTACTGACCCTGCGACAGTGAAGCACTCCCTCGGTGCTGACCCTGCGACAGTGCAGCACTCCCTCGGTGCTGACCCTGCGACAGTGCAGCACTCCCTCGGTGCTGACCCTGCGACAGTGCAGCACTCCCTCGGTACTGACCCTGCGACAGTGCAGCACTCCCTCGGTACTGACCCTGCGACAGTGCAGCACTCCCTCGGTACTGACCCTGCGACAGTGCAGCACTCTCTCGGTACTGACCCTGCGACAGTGCAGCACTCCCTCGGTACTGACCCTGCGACAGTGCAGCACTCCCTCGGTACTGACCCTGCGACAGTGCAGCACTCCCTCGGTACTGACCCTGCGACAGTGCAGCACTCCCTCGGTACTGACCCTGCGACAGTGCAGCACTCCCTCGGTACTGACCCTGCGACAGTGCAGCACTCCCTCAGTACTGCACTGGGAGTGTCAGCCTAGATTTTGTGCTCAAGTCTCTGGAGTGGGACTTGAACCCACGACTTTCTGACTCAGAGGCAATATATTTCTGACCATATACAATATACAGTTCACCATGCACAGCAAACCACATTACTGTACACCACATACAGCACATCACACTGTGCACAGCACACAAGATGCAGCACCGGGGAGCCCTCACTTACCTGGTGCATAAGCTTAGGAGAGAGTATCCCTTATTAACTATTGTTTGCACAAACTGGTTTATTAGTATGTTTGTGCAGCAGGTTCTCAGTTAAATTATATATTTACTTTTCAACATCAAAAAAGCCACATTACAGCAGACAGCTAAGTTTAAAAAAAACCTGTAACAAAATAAAACTTAATAGCCTTAAGCAGAGCGTGTGATGATTGTTTGATATGCTGGTGTTTTTCATGAGTTAACTGTTTCAGGATATCCTCACAACACATGACAAGAAAAGATGGGGATGGTGTAGAGCCGTTGGAATCACACATGGACACTAAGTAATGTCCCATGTTAAATATTCATAAAACAGAATGAATAAAAGAGCCAAATTAGTTTTCTAGTTGTGTTATGCTGACACATTTTGCAGTATGGAGATTTTTGTGAACAATAGTTTAGGTATTCTGATTGTATAGCTGATGCTAACCCATTAAAATGAATGGGTTACCATTGACAATACCGTCAAAATACCTAGGCCAATACAATGATGTATTGTGCACCTTGTCAAGTGTTATAGAAACTGGTGGTATACCCTTTTCACTCAATACAGTATTGCTCCAAATATCAATGAATCCATATATTTGTAGGCATTATTTTTAAGAAAAGCACTTATTTTGTCTAAGGTAAAAATGCACCGAGTGTGTATTATTTTGTCAACCCTAAAAATGCACCTAGTGTGCCAGTCTTACATTGTTTACAAACTCATTCCACTGAAAATATACAAACGTAGAGAAAGTACTGTTACAATATCCCGAAAAAGTTGGCCCGAGGCTCGCTGGAAATCAGGCCACAGGCAAAATGTCCATAAAGCTACAAAAATTTCTTCACTCGGAGGGTGGTGAATCTTTGGAATTCTCTACCCATGAGGGCTGTGGATGATCAGTCATTGAGTATATTCAAGGCTGAGATCGATAGATTTTTGGACTCTAAGGGAATCAAGGGATATGGGGATTGGGCGGGAAAGTGGAGTTGAGGTAAAAGATCAGCCATGATCTTACTGAATGGCAGAGCAGGCTCGAGGGGCCGTATGGCCTACTCCCGTTCCTATTTCTTATGTTCTTATAACAGGCAACATCAAGCAATATATCACAGCTCGGCAAGTGCACAGAATGATACATGGATCAAAATTCTTATTGTTAAACTTGGTGAAAGAGTTGACACGAGTCAAAAGCAGGGAATTTGTGGAGAAAGTACCGATGGGCAATTTTCCATGAAAGGAAGAATTTCAATTTCGCCAGGCCAGGATGTAATGTATCCCAGGCTGTTAGGAAAAGCAAGGGAGGAAATAGCGGAGGCTCTAACCAACATTTTCCAATCCTGTCTGGCTACAGACGTGGTGCCGGAGGATTGGAGGACTGCTAACGTTGTACCTTTGTTTAAAAAGGGAGAAAGGGATAGAACGAGTAATTACAGGTCAGTCAGCCTAACCTCGGTGGTGGGCAAACTGTTGGAAACAATTCTGAGGGACAGTATTAATCGTCATTTAGAAGGGCACAGATTAATCAAGGACAGTCAGCATGGATTTGTTATGGGAAGGTTATGTATGACTAACCTGATTGAATTTTTTGAGGCGGTAACAAGGGGGTAGGTGGGGGGGGTGGTCGATGAGGGTAGCACATCCGATGTAGTCCACATGGATTTTAGCAAGGCCTTTGACAAGGTCCCACATGTCAGACTGGTCAGGAAAGTAAAAGCCCATGGGATCCAAGGGAAAGTCGCAAGTTGGATCCAGAATTGGCTCAGCAGCAGGAAGCAAAGGGTAATGGTCGACGGGTGTTTTTGTGACTGGAAGGCTGTTTCCAGTGGGATTCTGCAGGGCTCAGTACTGGGCCCCTTGCATTTTGTGATATATATCAATGATTTAGACTTAAATGTAGGGGACATGATTAAGAAGTTTGCAGATGCTACAAAAATTGGCCATGTGGTTGATAATGAGGATGAAAGCTGTAGACTGCAGGAAGATATCAATGGACTGGTCAGGTGGGCAGAAAAGTGACAAATGAAATTCAATCAGGAGAAGTGTGAGGTAATGCATTTGGGGAGGGCAAACAAGGCAAGGGAATACACAATAAATGGAAGGATACTGAGAGGTGTAGAGGAACAGAGGGACCTTGGAGTGCATGTCCACAGATCCCTGAAGGTAGCAGGACAGGTAGGTAAGTTGGTTAAAAAGGCATACAGGATACTTTCCTTTAATAGCCAAGGTGTAGAATATAAGAGCAGGGAGGTTATGCTAGAACTGTATAAAACACTACTTAGGCCATAGCTAGAGTACTGCGTACAGTTCTGGTCACCACAATACAGGAAGGATGTAATTGCACTAGAGAGGATACAGAGGAGATTTACGAGGATGTTGCCAGGACTGGAGAATTTTAGTTATGTGGAAAGATTGGATAGGCTGGAGTTGTTTTCTTTGGAACAGAGGAGGCTGAGGGGAGATTTAATTGAGATGTATAAAATTATGAGGGGCCTAGATAGAGTGGATAGGGAGGACGTATTTCCCTTCGCAGAGAGGTCAATAACCAGGGGGCATAGATTTAAAGTAACTGGTAGAAGGATTAGAGGGGAGCTGAGGAGAAATTTTTTCACCCAGAGGGTGGTGGGGGTCTGGAACTCACTGCCTGAAAGGGTGGTAGAGGCAGAAACCCTCAACTCATTAAAAAAGTACTTGGATATGCATTTGAAGTGCCGTAACCTACAGGGCTACGGACCAAGTGCTGGAAAGTGGGGTTAGGCTGGATTGCTCTTTCTCAGCCGGCACAGACAAGATGGGCCAAATGGCCGCCTTCTGTGCCATAAATATCTATGATTCTATAATCCTGTGATTCAAGCTATGAAGAGTAAAGTAGGCATTACAAAATGGAAATTTGCATTTACTTATTAGGGAAAATCCAACACACTTTGTGATTTTTACAATTCTTTAAAAAGGTCAAGGGAATAAATAATTGCACAGTGTCGTGGGGCTTTGGGACTTGGTATGTGGGAGTCTGAACATTTTACTAGAAAATCTGAAAGTGGAAAAACAAAAGCTAGGAAAATATATAATTGCAACCAACAAACTGCAAGATTTCCCTGCAACAATATCAATCCTTGAGGGATTTAGAAAGTACATTGAGCATGAAGAAATCAATACAAAATATGAGTTTACAACTTTGTATGACATCAAAGCCAACACTTCCTATAACCTCTCTTAGATGTGAAATGATTCTTAAATATTAATCCCAATTAACAAATATCCTGGTTTTAAATTGATGCTTATTTTCAATTCAATAATTAGTTCAAACAAATTCACGAAAAAATAGAAGTATTTCGAGTAGATTGCATGTTTATTTTTCACCCTGGTATGTCTTTGAGGAAACTGAACTGATAGCGTTAAGGTGTGAAACCAATGAGAACTCGAAGCCTGGACTTCTGATAATTGAAGTGGAGCCCGGAGCAGTTTTGATTGACAGCTTTGTCTTGGAGCTGCTGTAGAACATGCCGTTAATCAACAACAACAACTTGCATTTATATAGCACCTTTAATGCAGTGAAACATCCCAATCAGAGGCTCCTTCTATTCTCTCCTTTAATCAGCTGCCTAAATGGGTGGTTGTGACTGACTTAAGGTCACTTCCTCTGAACTTGAAAACAACAACAAAAACAGCAAAAGGACAGGTTTCCCTGTGCAACCTTTCGAATATCCTTTTCTTGGACTTGGGGTTACATTCACATTATGATTGCAGCCTTGGTGTGAAGGAGTTTCACTTCGTACCAGTGCTAATAAGTTGTAGAGCAAACTAGACCTGGCTCTGGAGTGACACCACTTCACACTGAGACTACAGTGTAAATGCAGCCATAAAACTATACTAAATATCTTGGGTATTCCATAAATGAGTATTTATTGGAAGCCATAATGTACTGCTTTGGGGGCATTAGGCAGGCTTGTTTTATGTGCATGATAACAATCTAGAAAACCGCTGTGTTTGTGTGAAACTATTTACAAAGAAAAGGTGAAATTGAATTGATATGGTTCAAGCAAATTTGATGAAAGAAATTCTGCCATCTTTCCCACGACTCCCTGTTTGAATCTCTCCGGTCAGGTTTCTCACTCCCTGTTTGAATCTCTCCGGTCAGGTTTCTCACTCCCTGTTTGAATCTCTCCGGTCAGGTTTCTCACTCCCTGTTTGAATCTCTCCGGTCAGGTTTCTCACTCCCTGTTTGAATCTCTCCGGTCAGGTTTCTCACTCCCTGTTTGAATCTCTCCGGTCAGGTTTCTCACTAACTCCTGCTCCTCCTGATCCTACAAAGGAAAGAGAAACACTTGACCCTTTTCAGCCTCTTGTGGAGCCGATTTCCCCCCCCCGCCCCCCTCCCCCCGTCCCCAGGTTGGTCTGGTGGGAATGTCAACAGGGGATTCCCCGCTCAGGCCTGAGTTAAAATTGCAGTCGTGTCCTGATGATGTCATTGGGACCCAACAAGCCATCTGTAAAGAAGAGCCCCGCTGGCTTTGGGTGGGTTTCCTTGCTGCCCGCTCAAGAGAGTGGGTTAAAATCGTGGACTAACTGAAGTGGGGCATTTTAACTGCCTACCAGCCTGGTTTCCACTAGGTGGTTAATGTTAAAATCACTCCCTATGTGTTCTTTTGTACATAACCTGATAGATTATAAAGGTGCAGAGAATGCTTACGAAGGGGAGGGGTTACAGGTATATTTTCACCCATAGACTCTGAGCTCTTGTCCATTTTGGTTTAGAAATGATCAGTATTTTATCATTCGGTCACTCTGTAAATTACCGCAGCTTTATATATTTAAAGGGATTTGCAAATTGTTTGGCAATCACAAATCTCTCTGCTGTCATTCCTTCCAACATTCCCTTGCTGTTAACAGCATTGATACATTGACCTGATAGCTTTCAAGCTGTGCAGTTTACATTGCCTACTGGTGAAAATATTCTTCTTGTTATATGCCCTCCCACCAACCTCCCCCCGCTCCCCCCCCCACCACCAATTATTTTATCGCAGATTAAAGGCACACTGTCTTTATGAAAAAGTATTGGGAAAATCTTTTTTGCTTCAAGAGGCAGAAATGCAAGAAGAGCTTTGTCACAACAATATCAGCTGCAAGACATGTGATGATCTGTTTGACATAATTTATATTATTCCTTTGTGCGTTTGTTAGCAGGAAGGTTTCTCAGAAACCTTTTTACAAAGACAGCATTCTATAGAATTACATTGGTCTGTTCCTGTGCTGCAGACTCGTTCAGCCCAACTGGTCTATGCCAGTGTTTATGCTCCACACAAGCCTCCTTCCACCCCTCTTCATCTCACCCTATCAGCATAACCTTCTATTCCTTTCTCCCTCATGTGTTTTTCTAGCTTTCCCTTAAATGCATCTATGCTATTTGCCTCAACTACTCCTTGTGGTAGTGAGTTCCACATTCTCACCACTCTCTGGGTAAAGAAGTTTCTCCTGAATTCCCTATTGGATTTATTAGTGACTATCTTATTTATGGCCCCTAGTTTTGGTCTCCAGGACAATATTCTGATAACTGTATCTTCTGTATCTTAAACATTTGTTGGTCTTTCATATATGCCTCTGAATATATTCTGAATCTTGTTTTAGTGAAGTCTTAAAGTGTCTCACAACAATACTGTGAAAATATGGAAAATACACGAGTGGTAAATGGGGAATAATACAATAGGAGGCACTTTATAACCCATTGGTGGGCTGATTTGATAACTCGCGACTTATGAAGCTGTACACGCATCATGACTGGTGCTGGGTGTTCATGATACCATTGTGTCTCATCATCTCTCCAATTTTATGCCACATTTTTAAGTCATTAAAATGCTGAATGTCAGTTTTAGTTTTAAAGGAGAATGAGTTGATTGGTGGGTTAGAGAATGCTTCCTATGAAATATCTCTCCTTTCACAGTGCTGCAGTTGTCATTTGTGATGTCATCTTCATGAAATGCAAAACATATTCCATGGAAATGGTTGTCAGGCGAGCTCTAAAACAAACTCTTACAAGAAGCCTGCAAGAAATCCCTGAGAAACTAGTCATGGTTTTATAAATTATCTGAGGAGTCATCAGCCTTTTTAAAAAAAAATTATTCTTTTAAAATAAACTCAATAATAATCTATCCATCTACACAATGGCCCAGATCTTGGTGGAGTGGGGCATCGCGCGATGTGAATCGTTAGTTAGACTTGTGCTCTCGCCCTTCAGCTCGAATATTTTTTGCCCTGTAACTTGCTGGGAGTGCGAGCTGGTAACGGGCACAGCGAGAGCAAAGAGGCATCTGGGACCTTAGTGAACGACGGGACCAACAGTCTATCTCCTTCACCAATGAGATTTAAGGATTGAGAAAGAAACAGAGGAACGTCGGAGGAGGAAATAGTGTGAAATCGAGTCAAATCAGGAACAGAAAGAGAAATAAAGAGAGGATTGGTTTAAAAGAGAGAGAGAAAAGAGGCAGTAAGGAAATGTAAGAAAAAAAATTAAATTTGAAATTTAAAAAA
Organism: Heptranchias perlo; assembly: GCF_035084215.1. Lineage (NCBI taxonomy): Eukaryota > Metazoa > Chordata > Chondrichthyes > Hexanchiformes > Hexanchidae > Heptranchias > Heptranchias perlo. Next base: position 113,614,769 of record NC_090328.1, read on the forward strand.
TCTCCAACAACAATTGACTACCTGCAGGAATGAGATTGAACAGTTTAAATTATTCAATTTCTGGGCCGGAGAGGTTGATTGGCATTGCATTAACAATTATCACATCATTAAAAAAGCACTTACACACTTAATCACCAGCCCTAACCAGCAAGTTCTTAAAAATAACGGGGAGGTTGAGGGCGAGATGCCGTTCGTGTGAAGCAAATGGTTGGAGCGACGTAAATCGACCAGCAAGTTGTGGAGATTCACCATTCACGGTGTATCTCTTCATCCCCTGAACTTGCTGGCCGATTTGCGCGTTACTAATGTGCGTGCGACGTTAACGTACAGTTACTTTTACAGCAAGATTCAGCCCATTATTTTTTTTAAAATTGGATTTTGTAAGTGTTGTGTGTGCAATTTATGAGTGAGGTGTGGGAATGTGACTGTTTCAGTTTTTTGTGGGAGACTCAACCTTCTGTTGCCATTAAGTACTCACCCAGTGCAGCCTACATTTTATTTTTAATTACCTTGGAGAAATCTGGAACTCTCTCCCCCAAAAAGCTGTTGAGGCTGGAGGTCAATTGAAAATTTCAAAACTGAGATTGATAGATTTTTTTTTTAGGCCAGGTTATTAAGGGTTACAGAATCAAGGTGGGTAGATGGAATTACATGGCATACAGTTTTAGTCTCCTTATCTAAGGAAGGATATACTCGCCTTAGAGGGGATGCAACGAAGGTTCACTAGATTAATTCCAGGGATGAGAGGGTTGTCCTATGAGGAGAGGTTGAGTAGAATGGGCTTATATTCTCTGGAGTTTAGAAGAATGAGAGATGATCTCATTGAAACAGAAAAGATTTTGAGGGGCCTTCACAGGGTAGAGGCTGAGAGTTTTTTCCCCTGGCTGGAGAGTCTAGAACTAGGGGGCATAGTCTCAGGATAAGGGGTCGGCCATTTAATACTGTGATGAGGACACATTTCTTCACTCAGAGGGTTGTGAATCTTTGGAGTTCTCTACCCCAGAGGGCTGTGGATGCTGAGTCGTTGAGTATATTCAAGGCTGAGATCGATAGACTTTTTGACTCTGGGGGAATCAAAGGATATGGGGATCCGGCGGGAAAGTGGAGTTGAAGTTGAAGATCAGCCATGATTTATTGAATGGCGGAGCAGGCTCGAGGGGGCATATGGCCTACTCCTGCTCCTATTTCTTATGTTAAGATACAGATCAGCCATGATCTAATTGATTGGCGGAGCAGGCTCAAGGGGCTGAAAGGCCTACTCCAATCCGATGTTCCTAATCTTTTTAACACTGTTCTTCAGCAATCTGTACTATTTATCGTTTTTTTTTTGTTGTGTTTTTGTCTTTATAAAATCTATTTTGTGCTGATTTTTGAAAGATAAGCACTGAGGGAGAGAAGAGTAAAAGAGCAAGTGAAATAGAGAGAAAAACACAGACATACAGAGAGAAGTGGATATGCGTACAGCCAGAACAAGAGACATAGAGAAAAAGAATCTGAGACATGGGTTCAAAGACAATGACTGAAAGTGAGAGAGAGGGATGCAGAGAGAGGGAGACCAAATGAATTAGACAGTGGGAGACAAATGGACTGACAGCTACAGGAAGTGAGACACAATTTCTATTACACTTTTACCCATGAGTGATGCTACGGGAGTTCAACTAGAGTTGAATCATGACATCATCATGTGCGTTGACGATTTTATTTCCAGTAGCCTCACCGAGGGAGAACAGGCGAATGTGAGGATTGCAAAACTGACTACATTGTTAAGAAGAATTCTCAATCGTTACTCTCTCTACATCGTTTCATGGCTGAGGATTTCCAACTATGAAGTAGCACTTTCATATTTTCCAGGTAATGTCCTCAGACATCTGGGCTAAAGAATCGTTGGTTCTTCAACTAAGAAATATCCTTTCATTCACACCGAGGCTGATATTACTGATTTTACGCATTTCAGCAAAAATACATATGTGAGTAGGAAATGGCATAATATCTGCAGAAAGTGTTATAAACTGTTCATCTGTTTTTCGCAGTCTTTTGAGGATATCTATCCCTCCAAAAGTGGATTAATGACCATGAGGGAAAAGTGTAGGGTGGGGGGCGGTGGAGGGGAGGAATCAATATTTCCTTTTGTAGGTCATTAAAGAGGATCTCCTGCAGCTTGTTTCAGCTACAGATTCAACTCAAAAAAAGACACAACTGGTGTTAGTGAATTTAACAAACAGGAACATTTTGAATTATCACCACAGCCTCGAATCACACGCAAAATTTTTCATTTTATTGGAGAGCGCTGATCTGTGCTGAAAATCGAACAGTGGGCATCCAAGAGTACTCCAATTCCCTCGCTCCTTGATGCCTGCAGTCATTCCCCAAGCGATTTGAAGCCGGCCTGGACTCCATCTCGCAGTCCCGACCCCACAGTCTCTGTGTGGTAGCAGCAGCTTTAATGAGAGACGCACCTATGACCTGCGTAACTTCACTCTCCACTGCAGAAGCAGTTGTTATCGTCAGGTGCTCAGTGGCAGACTACAGCCCAAACAACTGTTGCTATATGGCATCATTCATGTGGGAGATGCCAATCATGTCTATATATTGCCATCTCCCACCACCCTAACCTCCTTCAGCAGTCTTATGCAAGGAGTCAAGTGACTGTATGACCCCACTAAGATTTGTACCTCCGTACTCCTCGATAGGGGCCCGCAGCATGCTGTCCCTCTGCACCACATCAGCCCCGATCCCTGGAACCCTCCTTCACCAGTGCACAATACCTCACCCTCTAATTTCCCCCCCCACATTACTGTCTCCTTCTCCCAAAGTGTGGGTACCCGTGCTGGTGACTGCGAGAGTAGTGGGGGGTGGGGGTTGGGAGAGAGTCAGTGCTTTGGTTAACTGGTGCACCCTCACTGCGTTCAGGAAACTGCTCGGTAAAGAAAACATTCTGAGTGGATAAGCAATTGTATCCATTTGGTACCGTCATTACGTGCACTTGAGTGCAGTCACTGTGTGTGGACACTTTAGGATGCACAATATTATGCAAATAATCAAATAATACAGACAACAGCACGAGCCCTGAGCTCCCTCCGATCGTCACAGACCCTTTTCTAGTAGTTTATTAGTTTTGTTTGAGGGGGGAGGTGTGGGTTGGAATTTCCCCCCCCCCCCCCCACCTTTTTTGAGATATAAACATACACTTACATAAAATGGTGATTCAACATCCCCCCCCCCTGTGCTCGTTGACCTACATTGGCTCCCGGTCCCGCGTCGCCTCCATTTTAAAATTCTCATCCTTGTTTTCAAATCTCTCCATGTCCTCGCCCCTCCCTATCTCTGTAACCTCCTCCAGCCCTACAACCCTCCGAGATCTCTGTGCTCCTCCAATTCTGGCCTCTTGCGCATCCCCGATATTAATCGCTCCACCATTGGTGGCCGTGCCTTCAGCTGCCTAGGCCCTAAGCTCTGGAATTCCCTCCCTAAACTTCTCCACCTCTCTCTCCTCCTTTAAGATATTCCTTAAAACCTACCTCTTTGACCAAGCTTTTGGTCACCTGTCCTAATATCTCTTTATGTGGTTCGGTGTCAAATTTTATTTGATAATCGCTCCTGTGAAGCACCTTGGGACGTTTTACTACGTTAAAGGCGCTATATAAATGGGAGTTATTGTTGTGGTGAAAGTTAAAAACTGAAGGAAAGAACTGTTTTGACATTGATTTAGAACTTTATTCTGGGTTAGGGGACATTTTGTTTCAGTTTTTACTTAAAAAGATGGTAGGTTCTGATATTGTCATAAGTTTAAAAATCAGTCAGTCACCACCTCCTGGGCGAAGGAGGGTATTTTTCACATAACTGCTGGGTGTGCAACCCAGTGTCTTATTTTAATCCCACAGTTTCTGGGTGAATTGAGTGCACCTTTGTTTCTGGCTACAGTTTCTGTGTCAATGAGACACACCTTCTTGTTTATTGACCCTTTCTGTGTAAACGAGTGAGATTACTGCAGATGTGTATATCAGTCAGTCGGTGCACTGCTTCACGTCTCTTCCACCGCCCCCCCCACCACCACCACCAAAGTGTGGAAATCTTTCACTAATTCTATGTTAGAAACCCACATCAAAAGGCAGCTTTGTTTCTGTGTCTGACTTTCATTACAAAAAGTGAGACTCCTGTAATTAGTAGTCAGTTGCAGATTCCTCCAGGGTTCATACTTTTCTATTTGTAAGGCAGGAAAGATTGATAATCATTAAAACATTTTATTGCGCAACTGGAAGCTATAATTTGCCTCACACCCCCTAATGTTTTTATTTGTATTTACTCTGTGTTTGAATCCAGCAAGAGCGTGCTGCTTGCGACAAGTGAGTGCATGTTCAGCATTGTAACGCACAAAAGCTGCTGTATGAAGCCTGCGTGCTTGAAACTCTCCTGAAACCTCGTTACAGTCAGGATCGTACTAAGCCTGCACTTCACTGCCACCTTTGACACTTTTTTCGGTTTACCAAAAAGAAATTTGTTACTCATAACCAAAGAGATTTCTAACAACACTGAAAGGCTTGAAATACTTGTAAACAGGGTTTCTGGGCTGCTTGTAAAGCATTCAAAAAACAAAAGCTGATGGGTGACACACAAGTAAGAGCTGTTTTGATCATTCTTATCTGTGTGTGTGTGTGTGTGTGTGTGTGTGCGTGTCTCTGTCTGTGTGTATATGTATCTCTGTGCGTGAGTGTGTGAGTACGCTGCACACCCTCCCACGGTTTGAGTTGTGAGTTTAGCTGAATGACGAGAGATTAAAACAGGGTGGTGTGGGTTCATTCATTCATCAGATGTGAGCAAGTGGTTGTGTCCATTTCTCTAATTATGCTATGAACTGTATAAATCTCTGGGAAGTAATTTGTGCAGATGTTAAATGTTAGAACTTGTAAGCATCAAGTGTTGTGACGAGGGAAGGAATTCAGAACTCGAGCTGCTCGGTTACGCAAGAATTATTCAGTGCATGATCCTTGTCAATTCAAGGGAATGCTCTTGAGCAGAACCTGCAGTTACTATTCTGTAAAGACGGTGCAGTGCAACATTCAAAACCGGATTTTTAATTATGTCCTGCTGCTATCTTTTGTGGATGTGCCTTACAGTCTTCACGATATGCCTTTTTATGTGTAAGAGAAATCTTCAGAGAATGGCAATAATTGTTTTAATGAGCTATTAAATTTTTTTTTAGTGCTTTCCTAAGCGATTAAAAAGCTTGGCCAGTCACCCCACAATTACAGTAAATGATTTCATCTTAATGTATTATTGATTCATCCGTGTGTACGTACAATGCTTTTTTTTGTCAATCTATAATCATACAGGAATTTAAAGGCACTGTACATAGAACGAACCCTAGACTGAAATACTTTTAACTGTGAGCAAATACATTCGTTAAGAAGAACGGAGTAAATTTCAGCTACATCTGCAGACGGGAGCATGATGTCTGCTATTGTCTTTCTCATTTTCTTTTGAGGAATTAAGTGCAGTGTGACTTTATTTCATACTTCTTCCAGTCTTTATACTTTTAATAATGTACTTAGAGGTTAAATCTGATTTTATCCAATTTACAGAATGTAGTAACCTGGATATTGGAATATATTTTTGAGTCAGTAAAATGCAAAGATTTCTCACAAGTTAATAAGTTTTAGGGATCAAGTAGTAAAATTGTATAGATAGAGATCACCTTTCAGTTTCCCAGGGAAGAAATATTTTCAGAAACAGCAAATAGTGTCTGTAAGGGTCAGATTCTCTAGTGTCCTTTTTAAAAGAGATGCTGCCTGTCCGTAATGCACTGCATTGTTTAGAATTCTTTTTTTAATGCCGAGTCCAATGCTGGTATCATAGAGATTTTAAACTGTGCTGCAGTCACTTGGCAAATTCTAAAATGTCTGATTCAGGGAATCATAGTATTGTGATGGCATCAGTTCTACCCGTTAATACCAGGGAGCAAATCATCTCCACAACCCAATTAGCAACTTGAGGGCACACAGACTCAAATTATTACTGCAAATTTAATCAATCCAATATGGCAAACTCAAAACTTTTTTTTAATTAAAAGAACAAAATTGTACAGTTAGTTATTTTGCAAAATGAATTAAAATACATGCGGTTTGATCTTGTCCCATTTTGCACAGAATTTCAAAATTTAATTTGACTGCTGAAATCTTCTGGTCATTGAACATTTCACCTTAACAAAGTGGTTGTCGTGACTGTATTACCCTCTGCATTCCTCCTCCTACCCCTCCTCCTACCCCCGCCGCTACCCTCCTTCTACACTCCTCCTACCCCTATCCCTTCCCCTCCCCTCCTACCATTTCCTCCTACCCCCCTCTCTGACCCCTCCTCCTACCCCCTCCTACTCCCCCTCTCCTACCGCCTCCGTATCTCCCTCCCCGCACCCCCATTCCTGCCCCCCTCTGCACTCCCCTCTAAGACCTGAAGTTGACTGACCTGCCAATATGATGGAGAACGGTGGAAGTGCAATGGTGCGCAATTGTTAGCAGGAGATCTGATTGAATTATAATCAGAGAGCTGAGATATTCTCGGGCTGCTAAAGTGGGGGACAGTGATCTGTGCAAAAAGTACTTTTATGGAAAAAAGAAGAGTTTTGGGTCACTAAGCAGATATGTGTTACTATGAAAATATTCAGTCAGTTCAAGCACTTCAGCTTATACTTTAAGATTTCCTTTCAAATAGAGAGTGATGGATTGAGGGCTGTATGTTCTGTGAGTTAGACTGCACACCCTAAAGTTATCAGTGTAAGATGGCCTAGAAACCATGAAATTAATTTTGGATGCTTTTGTCAATAATGGCAACAGTTTTAAACGCCAAATTAAAAAGCTAATAGATTCCAATGAAATATCCCAACTGCCCTTCTCACAACTTCAACATCATCCTGGTAATAAAAACCATAAATATTCATTTCTGCGTCAAACTTATTCATTGCAAATTGGTCGATGAGTGACCAAACCCACCAGTAGAGTCCTTGGCTATTAGTGAAGCACTACTCATCAATACAGTATTGACAACGAAGGAGAGATGCATTGTGTGGACGCTGTGCGGTTTCTCAAATACTTGATACTGCAAATGTGCTCTGAGCTCTGAGACATGGGGGTAGGTTTTGCTTACTGCCTGGGCATGAAACTGCTGGTGGATGTCAGCTGCGCTTATAGAAACCGCCTGAGTTTTATTCCTGTTAAAATTGATGGAAATGAAAACTGGCCGGTTTCTATAAGGGCCAGTCAATCGACATTGCTAGTTATACTCCCGGGCAGTCAGTTTAAATTCTGCCTTCTTTGGGTACTGTGTAACCTGGAGGTAATGCTGATGATGTCACCTGTGGTCAGATTGCTTCAAGATCCATCACCAACAGGTTTGATTGTAAGATGTTCTATTTATAGCTTTTATACAAAGGAACAGAATTACTGACTTGAAATGATGGGCTGCGTCCTCCCAACATCATAGAATGATACATCACAGAAGGAGGCCATTCAGCCCATTGTGCCTGTGCCAGCTCTTTGAAAGAGCTATTCGATCAGTCCCACTCCCCTGCTCTTTCCTCATAGCCCTGCAAATTTTCCACTTTCAAGTATTTATCCAATTCCCTTTTGAAAGTTAATATTGAATCTGCTTCCACCGCCCTTTCGGGCAGTGAATTCCAGATTGTAATAACATTGCTGAGTTATTTCTGGAATTCTTATTCAGAAGTAAACAAACTAGTACAGTGATGCAATGTGTTTTTCCAGTGGTGAAGCATTGAATTCCATCCCCCTCCCCTTCCTCACCTCCCCCCACCCCCCCACCCCCAGCCTTATTTGTGTCCTTCTGTTACTGTGACAATTAAATCTGCATCCAGTGGACAGGTGAAACTATTGGGCCACATTCAGCTCCCTATAATGGCATCAATGCAGCTCTTCCCTCGGTCGAGAGAAGGCTTGTTCTGCATGGATCCTGATATGAGGGAGGGAGGAGATAAAATGGTGGGAACACACTGACATCACTGGGAATCTCCCCAAGAAGACCAGCCAGAGATTCACTCAATTTATTATCATGTGCCATTCATGGCAACCCTGAGCACAACAGTATGATGCGGGTGCATGGGCCAGTGTTTTACCCCTCTGGTTCTTCAAATCATCCTGGAGAGTTGGTGACTGTATGTTCTTTATTTAGAAAAACTATTTAGAAGAATCTTTGTTGGTTTAACCACTGCACCCAGAGCTCACAGTGATTGGTGCTATTTACATATAAGAATACAGGTAGGTACCTGTAATTACTCAGCTGGTACACCAGATGGTGATGTTCTAGTAATCTATATCTTGGCATTAATTGCTTTGGAGTGGCATTCAAATCATTCTTTGTTTGAATTTTTACATCCACAATTTACCTTCTTAAGAATTAGGTTGTTTTGGGTAAAAGGAGTCATTTTTTTGCTGCGCCCTCGCTGTGCATCGTCCTCTAGCAGTAACCACAAGCAAGTCTGGGTTGTGGACTCCCCCATGATCAAGTCCAATTCTAAAAAGACACATCAGACAATGTCAATCTCTCCCCCTCACTGGGAGGAAGTTCCTGCACCAATCAGTAGCCTCAGCTGAGAATCGCAAAATGCACCGAACTGAGGTGTGGCTGGAGCCATTCGATGGGATCTACGATGTGAACTCTCAGTGCTGGAGTTGTGGGGCCTACAGATGTGCGTTTTGGCAGTGCAGAGAAATGTGCGACCAATGGCGTGTGCTATTCTCCTGCTGCCAGGTGCACTCTCTGAAAGTGACCAATTACCTCGTTCTACTTTAACATTGGATCTTGTGAAGTGAATTTGACATCTCCACTTCTCCACGGTGTTTGATAGAAAATGGTGTCAACCGGGAACTTAAACTGGGTAGAGCAGTACCAGGAAGTGGGATAACATTGAATTACATTGGATTTACGGCACAGAAACAGGCCATTCGGCCCAACTGGTCTGTGCCGGTGATTGTGCCTCCTCCCACCTTACTTCATCTCACCTGATCAACATATCCTTTCAAGGTTAGAGTATAATGTGGGTTTCCCAAAATTGCAAGTGGAAAGTGCCTTCTATCACCCAATCTCTCCTTTTCCTGCCTTTACTGAAATGTTGAAATGCACATTAATCTGAATGATCAGGCTCTTCCTATAAGACGAGAAGAGGCTACTCCTTTGCTGTTGGATTTGCTACTTTTATCTGAAATTTCCTTGTTTCAGTTACATTTTAAGATTCGTAAATAAAGGATAAAGTTTTGAAATACTAGTATAAAGTTCTGTGTCAGGCATCATACATAGTCTGTATAGATTTTGGTATTTTCGCTGCACATTGCCCCGGCCACTGTAGTCTGATAATGGTTTGGTTTTCTTATTAGGCTGTAATGAAGACCACTTTAGACAGATTAGGTGACACTAAGCAAGTGGAAGGTTGGAAAAATCCACTGGTAATGGATTATGTTCAATTCTGCCAGGAGCTTGCATCAACAGTGCTGGGTTCGATGGACCATTCTGGTACCAGACAGTCAGACATGGTTTACAAACTTCAGCCTGTAAGATTTTAACCAGGATCCAATCCATTAGATGCACTGAGAGTTCATCTTTTTCAGTGCGGCAATATGATTGACACATTACTATTGTATTCGTGTGTGATGTGTTGTCTGCTGTATTTTGAGCTCGATAAGGAGCAGGAGTAGTGTGACATATAATCCAGTGGGGTCTCCAGGTCTGTATTGCTCCAGTTCTCTCTGGGCCAGTCATAGTACCTTGCAATGGCTACCAGCATGCATGCAGGTGACTGCTCAAAAAGTGTTTTGGTTCTAGTGTTAATCAGTGAGAACATGTGGAAGGAATACCCCAGTGAAACAGTTTTACAATGGACTGAGTCATTATAACATTGGCCTCATTTGTAAATTATATCAATTCTCTCTGACTAATTAAAAATTCATGTGCCCTGTGGTTGGATTTCCCATTGTAGCCGCCTTGTTCCCCAATGATGAAAAGATTGAGGCAAGAAGCCCTCTTAGGGCTAAGTCTATTGCCCAGGTTGTGGACGGAGTGAAAAAATTCTGAGATCAAGATAGCCCTAACGTCACTTTACATCGTTTAGAACCAAAGAATCTGCAAGCACAGAGGGATTAAAAAAAAGCACACACATTTTGGGCGATAATTACCTGATGAAAAATGACTGGAATCTGTTACGATTCACCTGAGACCGGGACTTGACGATTGCTTTTTTCTTTCCCTCCTTTAGGCCATCCGCTGTACACTGGTAAATTGCACATGTGAATGTTTCCAGCCAGGGAAGATCAATCTGCGGACCTGCGACCAGTGTAAACATGGCTGGGTGGCTCATGGTGAGTGAGAGGGACGGGATTACACAAAATGTTTTGAGTGATGACATGATTACATAGAATTACATAGAATGTACAGCATAGAAACAGGCCATTCGGCCCAACTGGTCTGTGCCGGCGATTATGCTCCACACGAGCCTCCTCCCACCCTACTTCATCTAACCCTGTCAGCATATCCTCTATTCCAGTTTGTGGGTCAGAGGAGGAGTATTATCTGGAGCACAGCAGGTCAAGGTTCAATGGTAGAGATGAGAAGATGTGTGAATATTCTGGATTTTTGTTCAGCTTTGAGAATTGGGGATATTTATGCACATCCCCGATTTCCTTTGCTTTGACCATTGGCGGCCGTGCCTTCAGCTGCCCAGGCCCTAAGCTCTGGAATTCCCTCCCTAAACCCCTCCGCCTCACCAACTCTCTCTCCTCCTTTAAGACGCTCCTTAAAACCGACCTCTTTGACCAAGCTTTTGTTCACCTGTCCTAATATCTCCTTTTGTGGCTCAGTGTCAAATTTTGTTTGATAATCGCTCCTGTGAAGCGCCTTGGGATTTTTTCTACCTTAAAGGCGCTATATAAATGCAAGTTGTTGTTTTTGTTGTTGGAGTTGAATGGGAGGGATAGGATATATAATAGAGCAGCCCTGATAGGCTCAATAATGTTTTTCTTGTTCAGAGCTTTGTCATGCTTTTTTTAAAAAGCCTTGCAAATAATTTGTGAGCCTACATTGGCATCCTTTTGACTCCTGGTCTCCGATCTGGAGCTGTCATTTAGTCCCGAACCCAATTTTGGCCAAGCATTCTGGTGTGCTTCTCCACATGGTGCTAGGAGACAAATCAATTTCATCAGACACAAGGCTTTCTTTTTTTTTAAAACCTTCACTTTTCCATTTGTTTATACTCTTCGATTGTGGCTATTCCATAACCAGCAGGCACAGATTTAAGATAATTGGCAAAAGAATCAGGGGAGATGAGGAGAATTTTTTTTACGCAGCGAACTAGGATCTGGAATGCGCTACCTGAAAGAGCGGTGGAAGCAGATTCAATAGTAACTGTCAAAAGTGCATTGGCTATTACAAAGACTTACAAGGAATGTAGGGCACAGAAACAGGCCATTCGGCCCAATAAGTCCATGCCAGTGTTTATGCTCCAAGTGAGCCTCCTCCCACCCTTAAATACTTGAAAAGGGAAAGATTTGCAGGGCTATGGGGAAAGAGCAGGAGAGTGGGACTTTTGGATAGCTTTCAAAGAATCGGCACAAGCATGATGGACCGAATGGCCTCCTTCAGTGCTTTTTGATTCCATGACTGTTTTGATGTTCTTTTCCTATTGTATGAAAACTGTTTTCATTAAAAAAAAGTGACAAATCTATATGCATTTGTTTGGAAATACTCAGGGGCGTAAGTTCACTATGGTGGTGCTCGTTTTACATGTGTTAAATTTGGCACTAAATTTGTCAGGGCCTTTTTTAGGCGGCCGTGGTGGTCGCCTGAAATGAGCGCAGGCCTTACTTCGATTTTGAATGATGGTCCTGCGCCCATTGATAAAAATTTGTTAATACCAGTTGGAGCTCACGCAGCACAAACTCCGACTAGTGTTTCAGTTCTATAGCGACACAACCATTGGTCATGGAAAAAAAAATTGGGCAGGGTGTAAACCGGGGCTGCTGATTGACTGTCACCTGTTTTGCGCTATCTGCTCAAGATCAATTTCACCCCCAGAATGTGATGACTTGAAATTAATTGAAACATATCATTGAGTCACTTCTTGTCCGTGTAATGAAATTGGGACTTTGGTTCTGCTACCTTCCCAAAGAAAGAAACTAATTTGCCAAAAATTTCCCCTTTAAGTTGCAAGTTCTCAACAAGTGGTTGCTTGAAATATGCTAATTTGGAAAGTAGTCTTGCCCAGGACCTCCCTGCCCTCCGGGATTGAGTGGAGTTTGGGATTGAATATAAAGCCATCCCACTCTGATACTCAGTGTTACATCACTAACATGCAGTGTCAATACATTGTCCCTTACACTTTATCCTACTTAACAGACATTACAGCACATGTATAAAAGTGCTATAATTTAACAAATTGAATGCTTAACACCAGTAAAACGAATACAACTAATTTGAATTTACGCCCCTATGTGTTTAGAGGCATTGGAGAGGGTACCAGGGACGAGGGGGTAAGTTATGTGGAGAGACTGGAGAAGCTGGGATTGTTCTCCTTAGAGCAGAAAAGGTTAAGGGAGGATTTGATAGAGGAGGGGTTTCTTGGAGTGAATAAGGAGAAACTGTTTCCACTGGCAGGAGGGTCAGTAACCAGAGGACACAGATTTAAGGTAATTGGCAAAAGAACTAGAGGGGGAGAGGAAAAGAATTTTTTTTATGCAGCGAGTTGTTATGAGCTGGAATGCGCTGCCTGAAAGGGCAGTGGAAGCAGATTTAATAATAACTTTCAAAAGGGAATTGGATAAATACTTGAAAAGGAAAAGTTTGCAGGGCTTTGGGGAAAGAGCAGGGGAGTGGGACTAATTGGATAACTCTTTCAAAGAGTCCGCACAGGCACAATGGGCCAAATGGCGGCCTCCTGTGCTGTACGATTCTATGATTCCATGTGATGGTGGTATTTCGTCAGTGAAGCGTAATCTGATATTACATTGCTTACATGTCTGCGATGTCACAGAGACCTCCTAATGGCATCATGAAGTAGATTTACAGCTTTCAGTCCTTTGACGAGGAAGAACCCATTCTACATAGAAATATAATAGATTCAACACCATTTCATTTAACGTTTTCATAAAATCATCAATCCTATTGGACGGATGGAGACCTTTGAGTCCGATCTCCTAGCAGTTCTGTGAACGTGACTGGCCCAGAGTGAACTTGTGCCCCCAGAATACGTCCAGAGGAAACAGTGGAGCGTTAACTTCAAGACAGCCTTACAAATGCTGCACGGCCAATCACCTCTAGTAACTTATACTATTGGCTGGGAAATCTTCATTCATAGAATTACATAGTATTTTACGGCACAGAAATAGGCCATTCAGCCCAACTGGTCTATGCTGGTGTTTATGCTCCACACGAGCTTCCTCCCTTCCTACTTCATCTCAACCTATCAACAAATCCTTCTATTCCTTTCTCCCTCATGTGTTTATCTAGCTTCCCCTTAAATGCATCTATTCTAGTCGCCTCAACCACTCCATATGGTAGCGAGTTCCACATTCTTACCACTTTCTGGGTAAAGAAGTTTCTCCTGAATTCCTTATTGGATTTACTAGCGACTATCTTATATTTATGACCCCTAGTTTTGGTCTCCTCCCACAAGTGGAAACATCTTCTCTACGTCTACCCTAGCAAGCTGCTTTAGGAAGTAACGTTGGCAGAAGCCTGGGAGTAAGCTGCCTGCTCACGGTACATGGAGATGGAACCAACATGGCTTCAAAAAAGACAAGCAAGAATCAATAAGTACCATATGCAATAGTGCTACAACACAGCTGCAACGAGCAAACAATGTCCTTCAAAGTCAAAAGCCCAGTCTTTTTTTCGAATTAGTTAGGAATTCCAAATCCATTCAGATGGATAAAAAGCCTCTGCTAATCTTAAAGGCAGAAAAAATATTCAACCATTTATGTTGGTGAGTTTTATGCACAGGCTGGTTCTTGCTGATGCATGCTCCATGTTCTGAGATGACAAGACGTGCCCAGTGTAGAGGAGACTGTCAGATTGGCCGCATTCTAATTTAAAGAGACTCCACTGGATTAATGGTACATTTGATGGAAATATTTCTCCCTCTCCCCTCGTGCTGTTTAGCGCATGAATCCTCCCAGCGGAAGAGATTTAGGCTGTTCTATCTGTAATTGGTCAGGTGCAGTCACCTGATGCAGGAGGCAAAGGGGTGAAGTTTAGGATTTAATAATTAAATGCAACAAGTAGAAACAACATCATTTCTTTTTAGAGCACTTCATCCATAAAATCTGTGGAAGAATAGTTGTTACAAGGTGTTCTTATTGTTTTCAGGCTATAAATTCATGAATAGGATTACACAGAATTTACAGCACAGAAACAGGTCATTCGGCCCAACTGGTCTATGCTGGTGTTTATGCTCCACATGAGCCTCCTCCCTCTCTACTTCATCTCACCCTATCAGCATACTCTCCTATTCTTTTCTCCCTCATGTACTTATCTAACTTCCCCCTAAATACATCGATGCTATTCACCTCAACCACTCCTTGTCCCACATTCTCACCACTCTCTGGGTAAAGAAGTTTCTCCTGAATTCCCTATTGGATTTATTAGTGACTATCTTATATTTATTGCGCTTAGTTTTGGCTCCCCCACAAATGGAAATGTGTTCTCTACGTCTACCCTATCAAACCCTTTTATAATCTTAAAGACCTCTATCAGGTCACCCCTCAGTCTTCTCTTTTCTGGAGAAAAGAGCCCCAGCCTGTTCAGTCTTTCCTGATGTTATAACCTCTCACTATCTGAATATAGGCAGATTAGAGCTGTGTATGTGTGCGGGAGAGAGTTCATTCTTTCACTGGCCCCGTTTAGGCTCCAGGCTGTGTAATATTTATGGTCACTTGTTCAGCTTTGGCTGTAGTAAGTTTTGTCTATATTAATAACGGTGTTTTATTACATAATTTATATTCTGTTTTGTTCTATGTCCAACTGTCCTCCCGAAAGAAATTACCTACAACCCTCCGAGATCTCTGCGCTCCTCCAATTCTGGCCTCTTGCACATTCCCGATTTCCTTCGCTCCACCATTGGCGGCCGTGCCTTCAGCTGCCTAGGTCCTAAGCTCTGGAATTCCCTCCCTAAACCTCTCTGCCTCTCTCTCCTCCTTTTTAAGATGCTTCTTAAAACCTACCTCTTTGCCCAAGCTTTTGGTCACCTGTCCTAATATCTCCTTAAGTGGCTTGGTGTCAAATTTTGTCTGATAATCGCTCCTGTGAAGCTTTGGGATGTTTTACAATGTTAAAAGTGCTATATAAATGCAAGTTGTTGTTGTAATCCGCAGGAAGCAGGAATGTTCCTTTAATTGCTGATGTTTTGACTGTAGGTTGTGAGAGATCAACTAGTTATCTTAAAAATGTTTTATTCCACATAACTGTCCATTCATCACACTTGTGTAGAGGGGGGAACAGCAGCTTCAACAGATTGGGATGAATTTAAATCAGTGGAATGCAAATTGGGCAGGTTCTATAACGGGTGGGCACTCTGCTCCTTCAGGTAATCACCCAGATGGTCAAGGTGGAAATGTACCCCATTATCTCAAGCCCATTACCGTTTCTTTTTCAAGAGCTATAAAAGGGTTTGTGAATGATGAGAAACTGTGGAGTATAGTTCATGTCAAACTGACAGCTATCTTTCTGAAAATGCCCCACGTACATTAACTAATAATCCAGTTACCGCCATACAGACCAGAAGGTCCCAGGTTATGATTTCCGGTTAGTGTTGATTTAGTTAATCTCAATAGGGCAGCAGTAACAGTTCTACAATTGGCAAAGGCTGTTCCTGGGCTAGGGAGGGAATAAAAAATAAGCTCTTAATATTTTACACAAACAATATACTGAATCATTAGAAGCAGGACTTGTAGAAAAAGAAATTCATCTGTAATCTTTATCTTGACTAATGGAACAGGAGTTGAAAGACAGAGACGATTTAAGGTCTGAGTACAGTGAGGCTCGACAGTAACAACTTGTAGAGGTCTTGAAATCCCAAATAAAGACAAACTTTGGGGTAATGCCCTCCTTCCAGTGGCCTAGCCTTCCTAAGACATGGAGCCATCTTATTGCTGAAACCCAACAGTACAAGAACACATTAGCAGGCCTCTCCTTCCATCCACTAACATTAATAGCAGAACTGTACACTCGTGAGATATTTGTATCCCTGTTTGGACCAACCTTCCTTTATGGCTAACCTAGACCTTGGCCAATTTTTTTGCTATATTTTTTAAGGTTTCTTTTCCTGATTAGGTTCAGTTGAGCATAAAACTGGGCCACTTTGGGTATGAAATATAATTGGGGTAACTTGGGGATAGTTCGGGTCTCTAGGGGTGACACAACTGATGCCATTGAGTTCTAGTGGTCACCAGCCCTGGCTCTGGGAATCTGCAGCCTTGTGACTGTAAGTTGAACATGGCACATACTGTAAGGAATAACTCTATCTAAAGAGTCACAAGTCATTTATTCTAGGTATCGCATGCAATCGTGGCCTCACCTTTGGGGTCACTGTACTGCCTTTCATCAGCAAATAAACATCTTTTATTCTTCCTTTCAGTCTTTTTTTTAAAATAACCTTTCAAAACTAAGTGAAAGACATGTAAAACAAAATACATGCTTGGCTCATAGAAACTGGCTGAACTCAGACAGGCGAAGACTGTCGCAAGTCTGTGTATACCCGAGCGAGAGAGAGATAGAGAGAGCGAGAGAGAGAGAGAGAGACAGACAAACCGACAGAGAGAAGCCTGCAGAAATATTTTTCATGTAAATGCTGGCAAGCCCTCTGACAAGTACTTCTTCATTTTTATTATGCTCACATCTGGCAGAATGTGTGTCAGGCAACCCGTCAGCAGAAAACCTGTCGTAGGATCAGAGGAGACAAAAACAGGTGTCACATCTGCGGTCAAAACTCCAAAAGATCTGCAAAGGAGATCAGGAGACAATTACATTAATGCTGCTGCTTTTATCCCGAGATGTTATTATCTCTAGGTATTGACTGGTGCATGACTGCCTCAAAGAACGCAAGACAGGAGACAGTGGAAACTTGATATTAAATAAAAAGGGCAATGTGTAGAGCTGGATTTGGTTCAAAGTTTGGAGCAAAAGTTGCAGTTGGGAGCGTCTAACAATCTCTTGCTCGTGGCTATGAAAACTAGCAGTTATCTGAAGTGTCATCTGGAATAAGATAATAGGAAATGGTGATAAAAGTTTCCTTTTTTGTGAAATTTTAATTTATTCTGTATACATGAATGGCTGGAGGATGTGTGCAAGACCATTAGTTATCTCACTGTGGTAAAGATAAAATGATTATCTCACACAGGCAGTCAGCTCTATCACTTTCAATCACTATGTATTACTTGAACCTAATTGGGGTAATTTCCTTATTTTTGTAATATGTGTTAATTGATAAACGCGCTTTGCAATATTAAAGAATATTTAAGCTTGCTGGTTGGATTAGTTGGTGGCTCATTAATGGAGTGTAACCCATTTTCAAATTAAATTCACATTTTACAGGATTACCTCAGTCAAGTAAAGAGAGGAATAAAATTAAATTAAAATATATTTTCCAATAAATGAAAGCATAGATCTTAAATAGCATAGACGATGCATTTGAGGTCCTTTCAAAGGGATTTTAAGTAAGTGGAAGTTGTACATTTATTTGAATTACTGTGAGCAGATATTTTGAAAGTTCTTGCAAATTGTAACTTTTGATACCTAAAACTGAATATATAGATTTTTGCACTCACCAAATTAATGTCTTTCCTTCAGAGATGGTGCAAGATCTACAGCTTCATTGAGTGCTGTTTCAGTGTGACTCAGTATCCTGTGTGGTGCTAATGTAGAGTGTTTAGAATTGTCCCTGTGACTATGGAGTGGAAGATGAAGTTCTGTTCAGTGGGCGAATGCCATGACATGCAAGCTACTTGGGCAGTGAGGGAATCGAGCTCTTTACAGAAGGCAGGTGGTGGGAGGAAGTGCACGAGGGCTTATCTGCTGCTTGGTGATATAACTTTTATCTTCGCTTCGAGCTTGTCCATTTGGGGTTGTGTACGACCTGTCTTTGCTTTCACTCAAGCTAAAATCTTGGGGTTCATTTCAGGAGTCCTTTCTTTAAACATGCTCTCAATCCTCCATCGGCATATTAGTGATAAGTACCCACTATTTCTGTTTGTACTAAACTTTACACTGTCACATTATTAATATTCATACCCATTCAGCCTTGCCTCTTCCTTTATCCGTCGCTGGGTCAACTCTTGAGGATGGAAATGTTATTTACATTACCCAAAGAGGCTCCTTTATTCAGCGCCTGAAGCTAGAAACTGATAACAATGATTCAACCGAGCACTTTACATTAAATTTACAGCACAGGAACAGGCCATTTGGCCCAACTGGCCTATACCGGTGTTTATGCTCCACACGAGCCTCCTCCCTCCCTACTTCATTTCACCCTATCAGCATATCCTCCTATTCCTTTCTCCCTCGTGTTTATCTAGCTTCCCCTTAAATGCATCTATGCTCGTCGCCTCAACTATTCCTTGTGGTAGCAAGTTCCACATTCTAACTGCCCTCTGGATAAAGAAGTTTCTCCTAAAATTGTTATTGGATTTACAAACATACAAACGTACAAATTAAGAGCAGGAGTAGGCCATTCGGCCCCTCAAGCCTGCTCTGCCATTTGATGATCTGATTGTGACCTCAACCCTACTTTCCCGTCCACCTACTATAACCTTTGACTCCCTTGTTAATCAGGAATCTATCTAACTCAGCCTTAAAAATATTCAATGACCCTGCCTCCACTGCTCTCTGGGGAAGGGAGTTCCACAGACTCACTGACCCACTGAGAGAAAAAAATTCTCCTCATCTCCATCTTAAATGGGAGACCCCTTATTTTTAAACTGTGTCCCCTAGTTCTAGTCTGTCCTACAAGGGGAAACAGCCTCTCAGCATCTACCCCTTCAAGTCCCCTCAGGATCTTATATGTTTCAATAAGATCATCTCTCATTCTTCTAAACTCCAATGTATACAGGCCCAACTTGTCCAACCTTTCCTCAAGATATTTATTAGTGACTATCTTATATTTACGACCTCTAGTTTTGGACTCCCCCACAAGTGGAAACATTTTCTCTACGTCAACTCTATCAAATCTTTTCATAATCTTAAAGACCTCTATCAGGTCACCCCGTAGTCTTTTTTCTAGAGAAAAGAACCGCATTCTGTTCAACCTTTCCTGATAGTTATAACCTCTCAGTTCTGGTATCATCCTTGTAAATCTTTTTTGCACCTTCTCCAGAGCCACTTTATCCTTTTTGTCGTACTGCGATGTATATGTGCATATAATATAATATATTGCAATGATGTCTGTATAAACAGGATATTGAATTCAATAAACACTTTATTAACTGTACTGTAACAGTCATCAGCTTAATGATGCTGCGGTTGTTAACAGGGAGTTCATTTAGTCTTAACAGGTTAATTTCATTCAGCAGTGTGCTCTATAAAAGTGGTGGCCGATTGGGTATGAAAAAGAATATGAGAGAGATAGAGAATATAGCACTTTTTAAGAGGGAGTTCAAATGCAGGAGGTTACTGATCATATTTATCCTTGAGAATATTCACACATTAATGAGATTTACCAACAAATAAGGCACAGTTTTAAAAACCAAACCCTAAGGCAGATGAGATGGGGCCTTAATGAATTCTGTAAGCTACTGAGTGGAATAGGAAAGGTTACTCCTGAGTACTATTTCGAGCTAAGCCAAGACTCCAAAACAAGGGTCTTAAGTATAAACTATTGAAAGAGAGGTTCAGGACAGATATCAAGAAGCTCTTCTCCACACAGTGTGGTTCATACTTGGAATGATCTTCCGAGTAGCAGAGTGGAGGCAAAAGTATTGCAATCATTGAAGAGGGGATTCGATGCTGTGATGGGTAGGATTGTAGGTTTCTGTGGGAAGGTGACCTTCCTGGGTCAAATGACCTTCCTCACCTGTACTTCTCTTTGTGATCTACGTCAACGGACTCTCCCAGCGGCTCAGTGAGGTGGTGATCAATTATGCCGATCGGGAAGGTCCCTGGTTTGATCCTTGATCTACACTGAGTTTGCTAAGAACAGATGGGCTGGTCAAATTTTGTCTGATGATGCGCCTGTGAAGCGCATTGGGACGTTTCGCTAGGTCGGTACCTATAGAGTGCCATTGGCAGAGTCGTGGCAGCAGATTTCCTGCTGAGATGGTGCTTGATGGTGGCGAAGCAGCAAGTAGGGAACAGAGGAGAATATATTAATCACTGTATAGAGAGATTGACATTCAGACTCACTTTGGGTGGCATTTGACAGTTGTGGCGCTAGAAAGGGAGGGGTGAAGGAATCGACTCTATCCCACCAAAACACATCCGTTGCTCACAGAGGGGCATTTATTTTTTAAATTGAGAAACGTAGGAACATAGAAACAGGAGGAGGCCAATCAGCCCCGTGAGCCTGTTCCGCCATTCAATTAGATCATGGCTGATTTGTATCTTAACTCCATCTACCTGCCTTGGTTCCGTAACCCTTAATACCCTTACCTAACAAAAATCTATCAATCTCAGTTTTGAAATTTTCAATTGACCCCCAGCCTCAACAGCTTTTTGGGGGAGAGAGTTCCAGATTTCCACTACCCTTTGTGTGAAGAAGTGGTTCCTGACATCACCCCTGAATGGCCTAGCTCGAATTTTAAAGTTACGCTCCCTTGTTCCGGACTCCCTCCACCAGAGGAAAAATTTCTTTCTATCTACCCTATCAAATCCTTTTAATCATCTTAAACACCTCAATTAGATCACCCCTTAATCTTCTATACTCGAGGGAATACAAGCCTAGTCTATGCAACCTGTCCTCTTAATTTAACCCTTTTAATTCCGATAACATCCTGGTGAATCTGCGCTGCACCCTCTCCAGGGCCAATATGTCCTTCCTGAGGTGCGGTGCCCAGATCTGATCACAGTATCTCCAGATGGGGTCTAATCAGAGCTTTATATAACTGTAATGTAACTTCCACCCTTGAACTGAAGGTCCATATCCTGTAATGTAGGACATTACAGAACAGGCACAAGGGGCTGAATGGCCTACTCCTGTTCCTATGTTCCAATGACACCAACAAGATTAGAAGGAGCAGGACAGAAAGCGAGGTGATTGGAGAAGTAGTGAAGCTTGAGTCATCCCCATGCTTGAGGTTTAAAAGCCTGTCGATTGTAGGCGAAAGATATGGACAGCAACCATGGAGAAGTCTACCTTTCAATCAGTCCTTCCCTCCCGTTCGAAGGAGAAAGTGGGGATAGAAATTTGGGAACAGCATATAATTTCTTAATAATATATAAATCACTTTTGAAAATGAAATGTCGCCAGTTGCTAATGTAAGGGCAAATTAATATAAAACTAAATTGGATTAATTGGATAGAGGAAGCTGGATAAACACATGAGGGAGAAAGGAATAAAAGGATATGCTGATAGGGTGAGATGAAGTAAGGTGGGAGGAGGCACATGTGGAGCATAAACACCAGAATAGACCAGCTGGGCCGACTGGTCTGTTTCTGTGCTGTAAATTCTATGTAAAATGATGAAACTTAAATAAAGGGTTGGATCTCCCAAAAAGCCGGCACAGGCACGATGGGCCGAATGGCCTCCTTCTGTACTGTATGATGATTCTATTTTTTAAAAAGATATAATTTCCTTTTCTTTTTCCTCAGCTTTGGACAAGCTCAGCACCCAACACCTCTACCACCCGACTCAGGTGGAGATTGTTCAGTCCAACGTAGTGTTTGACATCAGCAGCCTGATGCTGTATGGGACCCAGGCAGTGCCAGTACGCCTCAAGATCCTTCTCGACCGACTCTTCAGCGTGCTCAAGCAGGAGGAGGTGCTGCAGATCCTGCACGGCCTGGGCTGGACTCTCCGAGACTACGTCCGTGGTTACATCCTTCAGGTAGGAACTAGCATAAAGCATGGAAAAGAGGGTTGCATTCCAGGGTCCCTCCGAGCGCAAGGTGAGAATGGCTATGGTTGTTACAACACTTGGTCATCAGCCTCAATGCCCCAGATGTATTGTAGAATGAGAAGTGGCCCTTCCACAGTAAAGCAGTAAGTCCGTTGTATTGCCAGTCACAGCACATTCCATCCCAGCCAACTACTTGGGTTCGTTGCCTTGAGATTACACGTTGAGGCACATCCTTCCCAATTTCTTCAAAGAAAAGTAGCTTTAAAACTTTATGTAACTCGTTTACAGTATTGCAGGGATGTGGGCTGAAAGATCTGTGACCGTTTTAGAGTACTCTGCCGTAACTTTGGTGGGAGTGAGCCAGAACGGCTACAGGGTGGGCTGGGACTCACATACTCCGGATCTCAACCCAGAATTCGAAATGGCCTCCGCCCACCCCATGGAAAGCAATGGCCATAAGTGGACAGTGGGGTCAGCAGAGACTCCCCATGTTGAGGGTTCCTGCATTCTGGGTCTTCAGTGGGACCCAATACGGTTGATGCAGGACCACCTGGTGACACCGAGCAACTGAGGGGACAATGTGGAGATCACCTGGGGGTCTAAGCCGGGATCAAGGTTGGACACCCAAAGGGCAATCGAATCTTTCTATTGAAACTGCCTTAGATGTGCCCCTATTGGCATGGACGCCCACCAATGCCAGGCAAGTGAAAGGACCCCGCAAACTTTGGCAGGGTCAGCACTGAAGTCCAGGCCGGGGCATCACGGCAATTACACTGAAATGGTTATTCTCCAGACGTTTGGGGCCATAATTTCTAAATTCATGGCAGATTTCAATTTAACTAGCGGCTCTTTGAAGCTCCGGTGATCCATTCCCCTGCCCCTGTACAAGTAAACAAACCTTGTATGAAAATTTCAATACAGTTAATGTGCCAAAAATGCCGTTTTTAAAAGGTTTTCAGGAGAATTAAATGCTGCACAGTGATTAAAAATTAGTTTCACTCCTGCTGTGTTCTGTATAGCCATTCATTCATGATTCTGCTCATCAAATTATGAGGGGCCCAGATAGAGTAGACAGGAAGTACCTGTTTCCCCTAGTGGAGAGTTCAAGAACTAGAGGACATAGATTTAAGCTGATTGGCGGAAGGATTGGAGGGGACATGAGGAAAAACTTTTTTACCCAGAGGGTGGTGGGTGTATGGAATTTGCTGCCCGAATTGGTGGTAGAGGCAGGGACCCTCAACTCCTTTTTAAAAAGTAGCTGGACCTGCACCTAAAATGCTGTAAGCTGCAGGGCTACGGACCGGGTGCTGGAAGGTGGGATTAGAAAGGGCACCTGGTTGTTCTTCGAGCCGGCGCGGACACGATGGGCCAAATGGCCCCCTTCTGTGCTGTATCTTTTCTATGGTTCTTCTAAATGTGTCTCAGCTATGGTGAGTCTGCTTTGGCTGTGGGCAGGTCTTGCTGGTAAAAAATGAAATTCACCAGCACAGGCATACAACCTCTAATCGAGTTCAACTGTTAAGATTTACATTGTATGTGCACAGCAGTTGTGAAACTCTGTCCATTCCCAATAGTTTTAGCTTCAGTAGCTTTCCATATTTCTTTGATAACCAGCTCTCTGCATGAATTTTCTTTCTTCGAGATTAGTGATAGGCCGACTCTACATTTATATTCTGTCCTCTTTCCTCTTCTGTGTTCACTTTAATACTGGGTATAGGCAATAATAAAAACTTACCTGGTGAGTCATATCACTGAATGGAAGCCAGTCTTAATCCAGAATATAATTTGAGAGTGTACTAGTGTGGGTGGAGTGTCCTGCATTGTATCTCTGCAGTGTTCTTAAAGTCACAGAACAGTCAGGAATGTCTTGTTTGCAACCAGAAGATGCCTGAATGCAAACAAATGGGGCCAATGTGGAGTTTCCAAGATGGTGGGTACAAATAAAAGTCCACAGGAGATCTTTGCAATCACAATGAGTTTTAAAGTCATTGTCCTCATAACGCCAGTTTTCATATTGAGAGTATACTTCAGAAATCCTCCCCAATTCATTACAATAGTTGTGACAGATTTACATTTAGGCTATCATCTTTGACCATCATGGAAACGTAATAAGCTGCCTCTCACTCTCTTTCAGGAGGACAATGTAGACCTATACCCATACTGCATGGCCCATGCTACTCTGGGCCCTGTACATTAAGGGTTCATTTACACTACAACTGCAGTGTGAGTGCAATGTGTTCTTGCTTCATGTCGATAGTGCAAATATAGCCTCAATCCTGGGTCAGGGCCTTATTTTTTTAACTCTTCAAGAGTTGATGAAATAAGTTTGGATGAAGAACGGCCATTTGATACAATCCTTCCCGAGTACTAGCCTTAATGTCTATCCCATCACAGTGTCACCATTTTCTACCATTTTGTTGTATGTTTGAAGTGACTGTTGAGGTAATATCAGGCATAGAAAACTGATTTTCATTTCACACCTGTGAAGTGGTAGAGAGACCTCTCTATACTTTCTATGCCTTATTAATAAAAATTCAGTCTAAATTGTATTGTAATGTTTATTCTCCCGATTGAAAAATAAAAGCCAAAAGTTTAAGAATTCTCCAGGAGCAGCCATTGTGCTTGTACAGCGATTACATCCTGTATTTTATTAATGGGAGCTACCATTTTTATGGTGCACATATTCATCTGAAATTTCTCCCACTTCCCTCTTTGTAGAGGCATTTAAAATAAATGGGTTAATGCCTCTACTTATATAGCGGATAGAGGAATTTCAGATGAGTGCATTAAGCATTTGGACGTAGAATTGCACAGCGTAATTTCAGGAACCATTGTATTTTACCAAGTTTTGGAAATGCCATGAAAATGAGAGCCCTAAGGAGGCCAGCAGCATGTGGTGAGCTTTTAGCAACTAAAGATTTCAAAGTTAATTCACTTCTAAATAATGCAGGAGGGTAAGGCCTTAGCCTTGAACACTCCTTTAATGTAAACATTTAATAAAAAATCACTGCAATATTTCACTGACTAAATGTTTACCTGGATTGTATTCATTGGTGTATCATTTAAAAAGTAAATTCTCAGTTATCGGCAGCAAAATAAATTATGGTAATAAGGTGATAGCATCATGTGGCATTACACATCTTTCAGGAGACTGTGCATCAAGACCATGATTCACATTATCCAATGTCACTGGTACAAAAACACTGTCCAAATACAAGATCCATCCGCTGCACACAACTCTCTTCTCTTATACTCTTAAACCTGGTCAGTATCCTATACTATTACCCTTGGCCCTTTACCCTTTAGATTCTTAATCAATATCTACTGTATTTCACAGCAGGTAAAAGTGCTTAGTAAAAGTGGATCCATTCACCTGCCGTTATGGTTAATCACATCACTTTATCACTTCAGTATGATGGAACCAGGTATTCAATGTTCCTTATATAAACATCATACTAAATAACACACTGTCAGAAATCTGTTGTTTTCTACATGTTTCTCTCCCAACTATTCATTATTCTCAATATAAATCACATGCAGAGAATACATCATGCATCACGCTATCCGGTGTTCATTATTCACTACTATCATGCTCTCGGGTGTTCATTCTTCACTAGTCTCACACTCTCGGGTGTTCATTCTTCACTAGTCTCACACTCTCGGGTGTTCGTTCTTCACTAGTCTCACGCTCTTGGGTGTTCATTATTCACTAGTCTCACGCTATCCGGTGTTCATTATTCACTACTATCATGCTCTCAGGTGTTCATTATTCACTAGTCTCACACCCTCGGGTGTTCATTATTCACTAGTCTCACGCTCTCGGGTGTTCATTCTTCACTAGTCTCACGCTCTCGGGTGTTCATTCTTCACTAGTCTCACGCTCTCGGGTGTTCATTCTTCACTAGTCTCACGCTCTCGGGTGTTCATTATTCATTAGTCTCACGCTCTCGGGTGTTCATTATTCACTAGTCTCACGCTCTCGGGTGTTCATTATTCACTCGTATCACCATCTCGGGTGTTCATTATTCACTGGTATCACCATCTCGGATGTTCATTATTCACTAGTCTCACACCCTCGGGTGTTCATTATTCACTAGTCTCATGCTCTCGGGTGTTCATTCTTCACTAGTCTCACGCTCTCGGGTGTTCGTTCTTCACTAGTCTCACGCTCTCGGGTGTTCGTTCTTCACTAGTCTCACGCTCTTGGGTGTTCATTATTCACTAGTCTCACGCTATCCGGTGTTCATTATTCACTACTATCATGCTCTCGGGTGTTCATTCTTCACTAGTCTCACGCTCTCGGGTGTTCATTCTTCACTAGTCTCACGCTCTCGGGTGTTCATTATTCATTAGTCTCACGCTCTCGGCTGTTCATTATTCACTAGTATCACACTCTCAGGCGTTCATTATTCACTAGTATCACAATCTCGGGTGTTCATTATTCACTAGTATCACACTCTCAGGTGTTCATTATTCACTAGTATCACACTCTCAGGCGTTCATTATTCACTAGTATCACAATCATGGGTGTTCATTATTCACTAGTATCACACTCTCAGGCGTTCATTATTCACTAGTATCACACTCTCGGGTGTTCATTATTCATTAGTATCACACTCTCAGGCGTTCATTATTCACTAGTATCACACTCTCAGGCGTTCATTATTCACTAGTATCACAATCTTGGGTGTTCATTATTCACTAGTAAATTCACTCTCATTGTAACCCATTATTCTCTATCTAACTTGCTTACACATCATTTCCTGTGTACCTGCTCCGACCTTAGCCATATCATTCTCTGTATAATATGGATAATCTTTGATAGTTCCCTGCAGCACAGTGAAATAAATCTAGAATCAGTGTTGTTCAAATCATCCGGTGTGATCTCAGGAGCCATTTCTCTCTCTCTATCTACCATAAAGTTTCCATAGGTTTAAAAAACGGAAACTGAAATTGATACCAATGCCAGTAATGTTGGATTTGGACATAATAACACATTTTGTACAGCCATTATTCTTTATCCCTATGGTTGGGTTTGAGTCCCAGGGCAATTAATATAAGTTACCTCAAGGGTAAAGTTAAGTATGATAAAAGGTAATGTTGATTTTGCTATTTGATACCTGTTAAACTCCCTGAGGGAGATGTCTTATCCCCCTTGGAACCACTGTGATTTGTATAACATGCTGAAATATCTACGGTCGTGTTATACATAGATATGTTTTATGAATTATTTTTTATGTGGAAAAGGGATTGAAGGTTGAAACCAGCCTTGTAATATGAGGGCTGTGATAACCAGTTTGCTCCATGCTTAGAAATATCCTTGTACTGGAGAGACACAGCTCTTCAATGGAGCAAACTGCAATGCTCTCCTTCACAGACAGTCATATTCCAGTGTGAGTGCTGGCCCAGTAACACAATTCTGAACAACACGTTGACTTTTCAAGAGTTGTTAAGAAAATAACAGAACATACCTAAACTCTGAAAGATCTCAGAAAGTATTATTTCTTTCCTCATGTACACAGTGATTGAATCTTGGTCTCTTGATAACTCAGTGAGTTCACCTAATGAGCAATGAGGAGCGAGTTCCTTAAACCAAGCTTGATCTTTGGTCTGTTCTGATTTCAATCAGTGCAGTGGTAGGAAAGAAGCAAGAAAGAAACAACAAACTTGCATTTATATAGGCCCTTTCACATCCTCAGGATGTCCCAAAGCACATTAGAGCCAATGAAGTACCTTTGAAATGTAATCACTGTTGTAATGTTGGGTAAAAGCACAGCAAGGTCCCACAAACAGCAATGAGATCAATAATTGGATAATATGTTTTAATGATGGTGGTTGAGAGATAAATGTTGGCCAGAACACTGGGAGAACTCCCTTGCTCTTCTTTGAATTGGGAGATCTTTCATGTCCACCTGAAAGACGGCACCTACAACAGTGCAGTACTCCCTCAGTACTGCAATGAAGTGCCAAGTCTCTGGAGTGGGGCTTGAACCTACAACCTTTTTGAGTCAGAGGCAAGACTGCTACCCACTGAGCCACAGCTGCCAAGTGAACAGGAATTATCCTCTGGTCCCCAAGTTAAGAAGGAGAAAATCAGCCCCCTCTCTTTCTAATTCACTCATTCACGTAGTATGATTCTCTGTGTCACCTGCTCCCAACTGTATATTCTCCTGCGGTCAAATAACCTCCCATCATTTGCTGTCAAGAGTTATCGATGAACGAGGCACAAGAGGATGTCTAACACTGGTGAAACCATGTACATGGTGCAAGGAGCCAATGCTTTCCAGAGAGGAGGAAAGGGGCAGGAAGAGAGAGAAACAAAGTAATGTTCTATAATTATTAAATAAAAAGCCACAGAAAGCTAAACTTTGATCTCAATCTTACCTATACTACACATTAGAAGGTAATGAATACAGAATGTGTCTTTCTTAAAATTTATATTTTAAAGCGAAAAGCAAATGCCTTAGATACCACTATAGTGGCAAGAACTGAAGATTCAGGAAGCTCAGTTCCAGTTCACAGAGTTGGTAATGGCCTCATATATAAACATAATACTTAATTCTAGCAATTTAACAAAGAGGCCACTTTACCTGTCTGAACTTTCCTTTAATCTACTCAAACTTTCAATTTATTGACTACCAGTTATTTTTTAATTGGACTAATCTTGTGCCTCTAGGTGAGGATGTCCAAGTTGCAGAATGGAAAATATTTCCACATCTGGTTAACCACTGTCGGCATCAAAACTCCAGGTTAGATCTTGCAGGTTAAATGCGAATAAAGCTGCTGTATCTAAATTCCCACCCTCAAATGACATTAGTGTGACATTTCTGTTTCCCACACCAACCAGCTCTTTAAGTGTGATTACACTTTTAATGCTAAATTGTGGTCACTAGGAACTGTTTTGAAAATGTCCAGACTTTGTGTAGGACTTCTTCAACTGGAAGAACGAGGCAACTTTCATCCCTTCAATCTGGGCTGGATTGAATCCCAAGGTACAGAGGGGGAAGGACAGTATGCCTCATGTGCCTCTGGATATTAGTTGTATGTGAAACATTCTTCTCGTGCAAACATGGCTCGGGATTTCAGTCGCACAGGATTTTACTTACAAGGAAAGACTCTGGGGGAGAAATTCAAGTCAGTGGAGAGGAGGATTGGCTGAGTGTACAATAGGCGCTCGATTCGCTCCTGCCCGTTTTGCACTCACGCTGAAGTTGAATTTCACCGTCTTTATATGTGAAATCAAACTTAAAACTCAGTTAAGAAGCACACAATGTTCCCAACTTCGTTTAAAGAGTTGCTCAAGACTCTGTTAAGAGATTACACACCCAGCGAATAATCAGAATATTTCTCAGTTAACAATGAGTTGCAGCCACTCTTTTTTTATTTGGGCCTAAGACCATTAACACGCCCAAAAGGGTGACTGCTTCAATGGCTCGGTAGGTACATAAGATCATAAGAAATAGGAGCAGGAGTAGGCCATCCGGCCCCTCGAGCCTCCTCCGCCATTCAACAAGATCATGGCTGATCTTCTACCTCAACGCCATTTTCCCGTGCTATCCCCATATCCCTTGATGCCTTTAATATCTAGAAATCTATCGATCTCTGTTTTGAATGTACTCAATGACTGAGCCTCCACGGCCCTCTGGAGTAGAGAATTCCAAAGATTCACCACCCTCTGAGTGAAGAAATTTCTCCTCATCTCAGTCCTAAATGGCCTACCCATTATTCTGAAAATGTGACCCCTGGTTCTAGACTCCCCAGCCAGGGGAAACATCCTCCCTGCATCTACTCTGTTGAGCTCTGTAAGAATTTTGTATGTTTCAATGAGATCACTTCTCATTCTTCTAAACTCTAGAGAGTACAGACCTAGTCTACTCAATCTTTCCTCATACGACAATCCCGCCATCCCAGGAATCAGTCTGGTGAACCTTCGTTGCACTCCTTCTATGTCAAGTAAATCCTTTCTTAGGTAAGGAGACCAAAATTGTACACAATACTCCAGGTGCGGTCTCACCAAGGCCCTGTAACTGCAGTAAGACATCTTTACTCCTATACTCAAATCCTCTTGTAATAAAGGCCAACATACCATTTGCCTTCCTAATTGCTTGCTGAACCTGCATGTTTGCTTTCAGTGACTCATGTACAAGGACACCCATGTCCCTTTGAACATCAACATTTCCCAATCTCTTACCATTTAAAAAATACTCTGCATTTCTGTTTTTCCTACCAAAGTGGATAACTTCACATTTTTCCACATTATATTCCATCTGCCAAGTTCTTGCCCACTCATTTAGCCTGTCTATATCCCCTTGTAGCCTATTTGCATCCTCCTCACAACTCACATTCCCACCTAGTTTTGTGTTATCAGCAAACTTGGAACTATTACATTTGGTCACCTCATCCAAATCATTGATATAGATTGTGAATAGCTGGGGCCCAAGCACTGATCCCTGAGGTATCCCACTATTCACAGTCTGCCAACCTGAAAAAGACCCTTTTATTCCTACTCTCTGTTTTCTGTCCGTTAACCAATTCTCAATCCATGCCAGTATATTGCCCCCAATTCCATGTGTTCTAACTTTGTTCACCAACTTCCTGTGTGGGACCTTATCGAAAGCCTTCTGAAAATCCAAATACACCACATCCACTGGCTCCCCCTCATCTATTCTACTAGTTACATCCTCAAAGAACTCTAATAGGTTTGTCAAAAATGATTTCCCTTTCATAAATCCATGTTGACTCTGCCAAATCCTATTATTATTTTCTGAGTGTCCTGTTATCACATCCTTTATAATAGATTCTAGCATTTTCCCTACTACTGATGTCAGGCTAACAGGTCTGTAGTTCCCTGTTTTCTCTCTCCCTCCTTTCTTAAATAATGGGGTTACATTTGCTACCCTCCAATCTGCAGGAACTGTTCCAGAATCTATAGAATTTTGGAAGATGACAACCAATGCATCCACTACCTCTATAGCCACCTCTTTCAAAACCCTGGGATGTAGACCACCAGGTCCTTGGGATTTATTGACCTTCAGTCCCATTAATTTCTCTAGTACTATTCTTTTACTAATACTAATTTCTTTCAGTTCCTCATTCTCGCCAGACCCTTAGTTCTCTAGTATTTCTGGGAGGTTTTTTGTGTCTTCTTCCGTGAAGACAGACACAAAGTATTTGTTTAATTTCTCTGCCGTTTCCTTATTCCCCATTATAAATTCTCCCGTCTCTGTCTGTAAGGGACCCACATTTGCCTTCGCCAGACTTTTCCTTTTTACATACCTATAGAAGCTATTACAGTCTGTTTTTATGTTTCTCGCTAGTTTACTCTCATATTCTAGTTTTCATTTCTTTATCAATTTCTTGGTCCTCCTTTGCTGAATTCTAAAATGCTCCCAATCCTCAGGCTTCCTGCTTTTGCTGGCAAATTTATATTCTTCTTTCTTTGATTTAAAACTATCTTTAATTTCTCTTGTTAGCCACGGTTGGACCATTTTTCCTGTTGGGTTTTTGTGCCTTAAAGGAATATGTATTTGTTGCAAATTAGGTATTAATTCTTTAAATGCTAGCCATTGCCTGTCTACCGTCACACCTTTTAATGTGGTTCCCCAATCAACCACAGCTAACTTGCGCCTCATACCTTTGTAGTTTCCTTTGTTTAGATTTAAGACCCTAAACGCAGTACAGACCAGGTGAGCAGAGGGGTTGTCCCTGATTTGTACCAGGACAATGGTAGAGCATTGAAATTAACCTAAGGCTAGGGATTGGATAAAACCACTCTTGATCAATATCCAGTTGAAAAGTGCACACATGAGGTCATGGACTGAGGCTGTGGTGGCCTCTCTCCTCCACAGTCGAATAGAATGCTAGTACTCACTGTCTAAACTTGCAGTACAATCGTCGGTGGGTGAGGAAATGGAGACCAGCCAATGTCTGTGGATCTGCAACTTAGTTTGAGTCACTGTCTGCAGGAGAGGAGAAGGAAAACTGAGCAATGAGAATAAACCAGCACCATGTGCCTGGTGAGCGAGAAGTGATTAGTGTTTGACCCTTGTCAATGAGCTAGTTTCGGTCTTCTGTAATCAGCAGTAACTCTTGAATGTTGGTGCTTCTGAGATTAAGTATAGGGTGTTGCTAGTTCTTTTTATAAATAATTTTAACTGCCTTGTTTACCCTGTTCTTATTTGCAGCAACAAAACTGAGGACATTCTTGTCTGACCTATCATGCTGCAGCTGCAAAAGAGTTTAATCCCGAGTATGTTAATTGAAAATGAAGGGCCTAATCCAGTCTTCAAATGTTAGTTGCCAGTTAACTAGATAAACACATGAAGATGTATTGATTTCCCCAATTAAGAGCAATCTAGGCAGACTGACTAAATTTTACAATGTACAATCTTTCTTGGCAGCAATAAGTATTACAAGACAAGTCTTCATGACGCCCTGCTTTCATGGCCAATCAGGGTGCAAATGGGTAAGAGAAAAAGATCTTTCCTTCAGCAGGATAGCTTTTGCATGCAGCGAGCAAAATCACCGTCGTCCACCTTAGTGACACAATTGCTCAAGAGAAGAATTTCTCTCTTTAAAGAATGAAAAAAATCAAACAAATCCACGCAACAAAATTCAGAGATCATTTCAATGGAATGAAAATCAGAGGGATTTCGAAAACCGGCGGGAAATCCACTCCCATCAGATTACAACCCATGGGGTGAATATGAAAATTTACCCCATTGAACCCTCTCCAACTCCCCACCCTGTCTGCTCAGGTAGTCGTCCTCCAACATTCATGCTGGCACACTTCTCTCCCTCGAATCAAACTGACTCTCCTCTCCCTCCGAACTCCCTCATCCCACTCCACAAATAGACTATCTCTCAACAAACCTCCAGTGGTGATGTTACAATCATTTCCCCCATCGGTGAACATTGTTTTGTATCAAAGATAATAAGGTCTGTGGTAACCAAGAGTAATAATGGGAGTTATTCTGAGGACAGGAACAGACTCAAAACTGGGGGGAAGACCCCGGAGAGTTCAAAGTATTAGAAAAAAGAAAATGAACAGGTATTCTGGAGTGATTTCAAGGCAGTTATCCAATCTCTGGGTTCAGATGAGAGAGTTTGTAACCTCTTGATCAGGTTATTGTTCTATAATCATTCTCAGCTATCTATTATTGTCAATGACCTTGTAT
This sequence comes from Heptranchias perlo, assembly GCF_035084215.1. Classification (NCBI taxonomy): domain Eukaryota; kingdom Metazoa; phylum Chordata; class Chondrichthyes; order Hexanchiformes; family Hexanchidae; genus Heptranchias; species Heptranchias perlo. Next base: position 113,647,980 of record NC_090328.1, read on the forward strand.
GTCTCTCACATCCGCCGTGAATATGTTCTGTATATTTCTTATATGTTTTCTGACATTCTGCCCAGATCCTCTGAAGTACAGCACAGCACAGCACTCAAAAATACAACAAGATTAGGATTTGACAGCTTATTTAGGGAATGCCGTTAATAAAGTGGTTTTCTGCACTATAATCTGTTTGATTAATACATAACAGTAACATGTCACAGGAAATAACTGTTTAAGATCTGTGATTAAAACCATGCTCGTGTCATACAGTTGGACGAATGCAATTCATTATCCAGTCAATTCCTTTTTCATTTCAAAATATTTGATATATATTTTAATCAATTGAAGCTGCATTTCCCATTTATTACCATTATTGTAGGAATCAATACTGCTCAGCAAAAATGAACTATTTCCAGAACATTTTTTGCAATACAACTCCATTGCTGTAAAGAATATTTATATTCCAGGGCAGCTTCTGGCACTGAGTACAGAGACACCACTGTGACTTCTCAGCTGTACACAGAGAGGCATAGAATCATACAGCACAGAAGGAGGCCATTCGGCCCTTCGAGCCAGTGCTGGCTTTTTCAAGTAGCTATCCAATTAGTCCCACTCCCCTACTTTTTCCCCATAGCCCTGCAAATTTTTCCTTTTCAAGTCTTTATCCAATTCCCTTTTGAAAGTTACTGTTGAATCTGCTTCCACCACCTTTTCAGGTAGTGAATTCCAGATCATAACAACTCGCTGCGTAAAAAAATTTCCCCTCATCTCCCCTCTGGTTCTTTTACCAATTACCTTAAATCTGTGTCCTCAGGTTACCGACCCTTCTGCCAGTGGAAACAGTTTCTCCTTATTTACTCTATCAAAATCCTTCATCATTTTGAACACCTCTATTAAATCCCCCCTTAATATCTCTGCTCTAAGACGGACTATCCCAGATTCTCCAGTCTCTCCACATATCTGAAGTCTTTCATCCCTGGTACCGTTCTAAGACGCACAAAGCAGAGAAGAAAGATTACAGGGTGACTTATCCTCCCTATTGCTGATTCAAGAATAGCATTGTGAAACTTTTACAAGCAGCAGAGAGGGGGAAACCTTCGCCCCATCAGCAGGGGTGGGATTTGAGCCCATGTATGGGAAATGACTCAACAAGACCCACTTAACAGTGATCTTAGCAAATTCACCAAAGTTTATGTACCATTTCAGTGCCAGGTTTCTCAGATTACCAATGCAAAGTGCTCCCTGTGCCTTATTTTGGTTGTTTCCTTGTGCTTCTCTGACACCTTGTAAAAAGCTACTTAGAGCACTAAGGATTCCTGGACTGGGCAGCCCCCTGAAAATGATGAGCAAAGCACTCCTGCTCTGTTGCCGTGGCAATGGTCACCAAGTGCCCATTCAAAATGGAAATTCAAGCCCTATGAATCAATCAGACCCCGATTGCCATTCTGAGACTGAGCGGGGATGGACGAGCGAGCGGGGACGAGCACGCAGGTGTAAGCGGGGACAAGTAGGGACGAACGAGTGGGGACAAGCGAGGGGGGATGGACGAGCAGGGATGATCGAAGATGAGCGACAGGGAGTGAACGAGGAGGGACGGACGAGTGGGGGACGGACGAGGGGGAATGGGCAAGGGGGGTCGAATGAGCTGGGATGACGGGACGAGCCACTGGGGACGGACGAGCGGGGACGGGCAAGCAGGGGGACAGGCGAGAGGAGGATGAGCGAGAGGGGATGGATACGGGGGGACGGGCGAGGGGGAATGGATGAGAGGGGAGTGAGTGTGGGCGATGTCGTGAAAGACTCTACAGAAATGCAAGTTCATTCTTTCATTCTTTACCCCTCTGAGGGGAAACCCGCCACCCGAACACAGCGCTGTTGATCAATGTAACAGCTGTGGGCATCATAGGAATAAAGGAGGTTAAAACAAACTTTGGTTTTGTAAAATGGTGTAAATGTAGGTGACTGTAATGATTTGATAGCGTAAGGAATATTTCTGGTCCTTATTTGTCATTTGGAGAAATTCCCAGTTTGGAGACTTGAACCTCAAGGGATTTCAGGGTGTAATAAGATCCCAAAAAAATCTTCCCCAGATTTGGGATTGTAGACACTCACTGGGTCTGTTGCCTCTTACATACTGGCTGGGGGTCCAGGATTGAACAATCTGGGAACTGACTGGATCACTGGTATTTTGCACCATGTGCTCTCATTTGTCTCTACTACTACAACAACTTGCATTTATATAACACCTTTAATGTAGTAAAACGTCCCAGGGTGCTTCACAGGAGCGATTATCAAACAAAATTCGACACCGAGCCACATAAGGAGGTATTAGGACAGGTGACCAATAGCTTGGTCTAAGAGGTAGGCTTTAAGGGGCGTCTTAAAGGAGGAGAGAGAGGTGGAGAGGTTTAGGGAGGGAATTCCAGAGCTTAGGGCCTAGGCAGCTGAAGGCATGGCCACCAATGGTGGAATGATGAAAATCGGAGATGCGCAAGAGGCAAGAATTGGAGGAGTGCAGAGATCTCAGAGGGTTGTATGGCTGGAGGAGGTTACAGAAATAGGGGGGAGCGAGGGCCATGGAGGGATTTGAAAACAAGGACGAGAATTTTAAAAAGAAGGCATTGCCAGACCGGGAGCCAATGTAGGTCAGCGAGCACAGGGGTGATGGGATTTTACAATCTGCCTGTGCACCAATGAGCTATCTAAAATTTGAGTGGCTAAAAGATTTTTTTATACATTGAAAGTAGCTCTAATCAATGTTGAAAATAAATCAAAGGTTAAAACTTTTAAATATTCTTTTATAAAAAGGTCACAGGATATAGAGAAATGTTTGTAATTAGGAAAATGAGATGCCATGAGCTTCTTGCGGATGGGCGATGTTTGCTTCTGATGTTGGTGGTGGTGATCGCAATGGAACAGACCTTGTTTTTTGTTTAATTTGGGGTACACAACAATAGCTCCTGGTTATTGCAGCACAGGTATCAACATAGAAAGGCTTTCATGATCGAAAAATTGACCCATGATAATCATAGAATGGTTACAGCACAGAAGGAGGCCATTCGGCCCATTGTGCCTGTGCCAGCTCTTTGTAAGAGCAATCCAGTTGGTCCCATTCCCCCACTCTCTCCCCGTAGCCCTGCAAATATTTTCCTTTCAAGTATTTATCCAATTCATTTTTGAAAGCCGTGATTGAATCTGCTTCCACCACCCATTGTGTACCCATTGTGTATTCAGTATACTGGGATGTAATGTTTTCCGTGGCTAACCTGTCCGAACACCAACGACGCCTTTGATTGCTGTGACCACCTATGCGTTTTGAGAACCCTTCACTCACCTGACGAAGGAGGTAAGCTCCGAAAGCTTGTGATTTAAAATAAAACTGTTGGACTATAACCTGGTGTTGTGCAAGTCCTTACATTTGTCCACCCCAGTCCATCACCGGCATCTCCACATCACCACCTTTTCAGGCAGCGCATTGCAGATCATAACAACTCACTGCGTAAAAATGTTTTTCCTCATGTCGTCTTTGGTTCTTTTGCCAATATGTGTCTTCTGGTTCTCGACCCTTCCACCAATCGGAACAGTTTTTCTTTATTTACTTTATCTAAACACTTCATGATTTCATGAGATCAAATCTCTACTCAACCGTTTCTGCTCTAAGGAAAACTACCCAGCTTCTCCAGTCTATCCACGTAACTGAAGTCCCTCATCCCTGGAACCATTCTAGTAAATATTCTCTGCACCGTCTCTAAGGCCTTCACATCCTTCCTAAAGTGCGGTGCCCAGAATTGGACACAATACTCCAGCTGTGGCCGAACCAGTGGTTTATAAAGGTTCATCATGACTTCCTTGCTTTTGAACTCTATGCCTCTGTTTATAAAGCCCAGGATCCCGTATGCTTTTTTAACCACTTTCTCAACCTGTCCTGCCACCTTCAAAGATTTGTGCACATATACCCCCAGGTCTCTCTGTTCCTGCACCCCCTTTAGAATTGTACCATTTAGTTTATATTGCCTCTCTTTGTTCTTCCTGCCAAAACGTATCACTCAGCACTTCTCTGCCATGTGCCCATCCATTCCACCAGCCTGCTATATCCTCTTTATCCTCTTGAAGTCGATTACTATCCTCCTCACTGTTCACTACACTTCCAAGTTTTGTGTCATCTGCAAATTTTGAAATTGTGCCCTGTACACCCAAGTCCGAGTCATTAATATATATCAAGAAAAGCAGTGGTCCCAGCATCGACTCCTGGAGAACACCACTGTACACCTCCCTCCAGTCCGAAAAACAACCGTTCACCACTACTCTCTGTTTCCTGTCACTTAGCCAATTTCATATCCACTGCCCCTTTTATTTCATGGGCTTCAATTTTGATGACAAGACTATTATGCGGCACTTTATCAAACACCTTTTGGAAGTCCATATACACCACATCAAACTGCATTGCCCTCATCAACCCTCTCTGTTACCTCATCAAAAAACTCAATCAAGTTAGTTAAACACAATTTGCCTTTAACAAATCCGTGCTGGCTTTCCTTAATTAATCCACACTTGTCCAAGTGATTATTAATTCTGTCCTGGATTATCGTTTCTAAAAGTTTCCCCACCACCGAGGTTAAACGACTGGCCTATAGTTGCTGGGTTAATCATTACACCCTTTTTTGAAAAAGAGTGTAACATTTGCAATTCTCTGGCACCACCCCTGTATCTAAGGATGTTTGGAAGATTATGGCCGGTACCTCCACAATTTCCACCCTTACTTCCCTCAGCAACCTAGGATGCATCCCATCTGGACAGGGTGACTTATCTACTTTAAGTACAGCTAGCCTTTCTAGTACTGCCTCTTTATCAATTTTTAGCCCATCCAGTATCTCAACTACCACTTCCTTTACTGAGACTTTGGCAGCATCTTCTTCCTTGGTAAAGACAGATGCAAAGTACTCATTTAATACCTCAGTCATGCCCTCTGCCTCCATGAGTAGATCTTTTTAGCCCCTAATCGGCCCCAACCCTCCTCCTACTTCCCATTTACTATTTACATGCCTATAGAAGACATTTGGATTCCCTTTAATGTTGGCCACCAGTCTATTCTCATACTCTCTCTTTGCCCCTCTTATTTCCTTTTTCACTTCCCATCTGAACTTTCAATATTCAGCCTGGTTTTCACTTGTATTATCAACCTGACATCATGACCAAAGACACTAGAACTGAGGTTATAACTATCAGGAAAGACTAAATAGACTGGGGCTCTTTCCTTTAGAAAAGAGAAGGCTGAGGGGTGACCTGATAGAGGTCTTTAAAATGATGGAGGGGTTTGATAGGTTAGACGTAGAGAAAATGTTTCCATTATGGGGAGTACAAAACTAGGGGCCATAAATATCAAATAGTCACTATTAAATCCAATAAGGAATTCAGGAGAAACTTCTTTACCCAGAGAGTGGTAAGAATGTGGAACTCTCTATCACAAGGAGTAGTTGAATAGCACAGATACATTTAAGGGGAAGCTGGATAAACACGAGGGAGAAAGGAATAGAAGGATATTTTGATAGGGTGAGATGAAGAGGGGTGGGAGGAGGCTTGTTTGGAGCATGACCATTTGGGCCGAATGGCCTGTTTCTGTGCTGTAAATTCAATGTAACCTGCTGGAATTAGTGACAAAGCCGAAATAATTGCCAGTGACGGGTGCATCAAGCCATGGTTTACAGTAAAACTAACACATACTGCTTCTAGGAAGGAATCCTTCCCCACTACATGTCAAAGGAAATAAAGAGAACTGTAACCAAAGACTGATGTTTTATTGAAGATTCTGAATTATGGATGGCTGTTAACTCCAACCAGCTAGACATTGAGTATAATGTTTGTTCATTCATTCCTGAAAATCTAACAATTGACATCTAAAGTTAATGATCTGCATTTCCAAGAATAGACTTGCAGTACCGTGAGTTTTTTTGTTAGTCAGAGATGAGCTATTTTAATTCAGGTGCCTATTTTTAAATTCTGATATCTCCCTAGTGTACTTTACGCCACAGATCGTATTTTTAAAATGTTGCAAATATTCTTATCTTCCAGAAACTTTAGTATGAAGTAGATTTCTTTTTGTTTCATCAGCCTCCTATGTGTGAAATGCTTTTGGTTACAACACTAGAATTTGACTTAAGTTGTATTTTTGTTTCAAGCTTATTAATTGACTTTTTGAAGCAGCAGTTGTTTGTATTCCTACGAAATAGAAACATAGAAACGGAGAAAATAGGAGCAAGAGTAGGCCATTTGGCCCTTCGGGCCTGCTCCGCCATTCAAAATGATCATGCACATGTGCGTATGTGCATGTATATGTGTGTGCCTGTGCATGTTCATGTGTGCCTGTGTGTCCCTGTGTTTGTGGCGCGTGTGTCATTCCCTGAATGAAAAAGGGGGAGAGATCATTTGAGGAAGGATGTCCTTGCCATGGAGGGAGTGCAACGAAGGTTTACCAGACTGATTCCTGGGATGGCAGGACTGACGTATGAAGAGAGATTGGGTCGACTAGAACCGAGATGAGGAGAAACTCAAGTCCCTGTTCCCACTTTTTCCCCATATCCCTTGATCCCTTTAGCATTAAGAAATATATCTATCTCCTTCTTGAATATATCTAATGACTTGGCCTCCACTGCCTTCTGTGGTAGAGAATTCCACAGGTTCACCACCCTCTGAGTGAAGAAATTTCTCCTCATCTCGGTTCTAGTCGACCCAATCTCTCTTCATACGTCAGTCCTGCCATCCCAGGAATCAGTCTGGTAAACCTTCGTTGCACTCCCTCCATGGCAAGGTCATCCTTCCTCAAATGATCTCTCCCCCTTTTTCATTCAGGGAATGACACACGCGCCACGAACACAGGGACACACAGGCACACGTGAACACACACAGGCACACACATATACATGCACATACACGCATGTGCACGGGCACAGGCACGCACACACAAACATAGGCACACACACTTATACACACACAAAGACACACCCACACAGGCGCGTACGCACACACATACACTTACACACAGGCACACGCCCATGTCTATTGACCAAAATTATCACTGATCAAAGCAACTAAACAAACAGTATTTTGATATAATTCCGAGAATCGTGCTGCTCAACAGGAATTCTCTCCTTCATCTTTTGCCCATATACTGTGCAGTGGAGTGCAGGTGACTGTGACCTTTTATTTTGGAGGGAATGGTACAGCCCTTTTGCAAAATTCAGTTGACTTCCATCTGTGCTTAAAGTAACTTTGCACTGAAACAAAATACAATTATTTTAATGTAAAATTAGTATGTACAATAAGGAATGTAATCCTCTGGATAAAACTTGGAGGAATAATCTGCTAACCCATTCTAACAGAATTGAACAGTCTGCACAAAGGGACTCTTAAAAACATTTTCATTTTCCTACATTACAACAGTGACTCCACTTCAAAAGTACTTAATTGGCTGTAAAGTGCTTTGGGACGTCCTGAGGTCGTGAAAGGCGCTATATAAATGCAAGTTCTTTCTTTCTAGTAGTTAAGGTATTTTCACCCTTCTTGTGGAGTTCTGCGATGACACTGCCTTGCTCGGTGATGCTTGATTTCTATACCCATCTCCCCTGCTCTCGCCCGCACTTAATTTGTAGCGGAACATTGCATTTTGGTGACAGGCAGTTGTTTTTGCTTGAATAACCCTAGATTTGAATTCTACAGTTTTTGGCATGCATGTAATGCTTAGCAGTAGGTACAGCTGTTAACTATTCACTTATAAATAATCTTTTTTTCCCTCTCAACCTGTCTCCCAGGTAGTGTACCTGTCACCATTAATAACTCACCCTGAGCTCCCCAGAGATTCAGCTCGTCGGTTGTCATTCTGTGCGAAGCTCTCTCGGCTCTGCTATTGATGGCTCATCTACGAACTCCTCCAGTAACTGACTCACCCTGCCAGCTGGATCTTTTGAACTTGCTGGCTTTCATGAACTGTAATTGCTTTGTATCAGAACTCCACTGTCCTGCTACTAATGCGGCTAATATAGCTTGTACGCGGTTTGGCACACGGTGAGGTAGGTTACATTTCAGCCACTGAATGGTTATTAGCACAATGGGTTTGTGCCAAATTTCCGATGTTTGGTTGGGTACTCAAGCAGTTCAGCGTGAACTCTGAACTCATTCCAAATTTCCTTTCTCAGAAAATGTTTCAGAACATTTATAATACAGGTTTAGATGCGATGGAAGATGGTCACTGATGTCATCTGATTAAGGGCACAGTGTTGTCTTTAAGATTCGGCAACTTGTGTGTGTACCATTGGCAGAATTTTGTTGTGCACAATTTGGAACTGCTATAAAGGCAGGTCTCGACACTTAAGTGGCCTGTTTATAATATGTTTTTCTTGATGTAAATATTATTCCTCAGAAACAGTGCCAATCACATGGTTTCAGGAAACCCTTCACAACCAGTAACTAGCACTATTCCGTGGCGAGCACCGGCTTACTCGTGTGTTGGCTTTAAGTGGAACACAGATTTGGAGGGTTGTTGCACATCAGGTTCTAGACCAAAAAAGATGGATACTGCCCCTTTAAGATGAGCTACATTTACCTCATTTGACGGGCCTGGAGGTTGAAATTTCTCTTAACGATTAATGTCAGAGTTGCTTGTTTTTCTTTTAATTGATAACAAAATATATCCCTAGAAAGCACATGTCTGGAATCCAGAAATTCCTCTAATTTCATTTACCAGGCTATTAATTACAGAGGAAAAAAAGCTCACTTTTTTGTTAAAGAAGCATTTTGGGTCCTTAATAATGCTTTTTTATTAAGTGCTGCAGACTCTTTTTTTCACCGGTTTGATATAACCGTGGAAAGGCAACCCTGAAAACCTATCCTGATGTCATCTGGTTACTCCATGGACCATGCTGGATTGTGTCTTAAGGGCCATAAATATAAGATAGTCACTAATAAATCCAATAAGGAATTCGGGTGAAACTTTTTTACTCAGAGAGTGGTGAGAATGTGGAACTCACTACAACAAGGAGTAGTTGAGACGAATAGCATAGATGCATTTAAGGGGAAGCTAGATAAACACTCGAGAGAGAAAGGAATAGAAGGATATGCTGATGGGGTTAGATGAAGTAGGGTGGGAGGAAGCTCATGTGGAGCATAAACACCGGCATAGACCAGTTGGGCCGAATGGCCTGTTTCTGTGCTGTACATTCTATGTAATTTGCTCCCAGTGCAAGTTGGACTAAATCAGAGGAGTGTACAAATAACACACAGGTTTATTATTGCTTAATTCATGTAAGTCGTTTACATAGAATTTAACAGTGCAGAAGGAGGCCATTTGGCCCATCGTGCCAGTGCCAGAACATTTGTTTCTATTGTTTTCCTGTACTCTTGATGAAACAAAGTAAATTGGTGCAAACTGCAAGTGGCAAGAAATTTCATTACTAATACAAAGCTCACAAACTTACAGCCCATAATACTTTAATAAGCATAACTGCTTTTACATGGGCTCAGAAGAAACATCTATCGGGTACATTTAATGCACCTTTTTTGCCAGAATGAACTTTTATTAAATCCACACCAGTTTACACTGCACATAAGTTTACAGCTGCTCACAGAATACCAGACACTATATTACCAAACATCCTTAAGCTGAGAACTGAGACTGGGAATGTTTTTTTTTAAATACACAACATAAAGTTCAACAAAAATAAAACTGTAGAGAGATAGCAGAGTGATGCAGCCCCTGGAAACAGCAATGGAATGATGGGAAGCATATCCCCCACATCGCTGAGTTCCCACAATGGGGGGAAGGCTACCAATCTGAGGCCACGCACTAGATGGGGGGAGGGGAGTGAAGAATCAGGGGGTGACACCCAAGACTGTGTCCTGCTTCAAAGCAACTTTGTCCAGAGGTCCTGGGAGCGGGATTCTTTGGGGATAATGCATGGCATGGGGAGACCATTAGAAAGTAGAAAGGAACAAGGCTTGTGTGGAGCATAAACACCAACACAGAGCAGTTGGGCCAAATGGCCTGTATCCGTGCTGTAAAAATCTATGTAAAAATAAAGAGCTCGTCTCGGGGGCAAAAGAAATGAAAAATGGACAAAACAAATTTATTTGAAAACAAAGAGAGTAAAAGACAAACGACCTTTTTAGCATTTTGCCCGTACTTACACTACACCAGGAAGCTGGATGCCCGTGTGAAGGTTACATTGATTAAACCTGTGCATTGTCAGTCTCTGAAGCTCTGCTATTTTCATTTATACCCACACTGTCTCTCTTTTATACATTATTTGTAACTATATCACCCATAAAAAAAATCATACTTTTAGATTTGAGCATTTCAATAATTTCTATTCTTTTTAATGGCAGCTAACTGTGCTTTTAGTCACTTTTGGATATTAAAAGGTTAAAAGAAGCATTCTCTCTCCTCCCTTCCCTGTTGCCTTTAATTAGTAAACCAGACTAGAACAGTATAAGGAGTTAAAAGTGAGTGACAACCATTTTATTCATGACCGCATAAGGCATCTGAATAACGTTGCAAATATTTTTTTTGCTTTATTTTATTGCTTCTGAATTTCTGGGTTTTAAGGCTGTTTAGACGTACTTTTTCCATGTTGTCCAGTTCTGTAGCAAGACGTGTCACAGACTAACAAAAGAGATGTAAATTTCAATCACTTGGAGAAGATAGTGTTACTTTCCCTTCCAAAAAACCAAGTTAATCAGCTGCAAAGTGTGAAAAACATGAGAAAGTCTGATTTGTGCCAGTAAACAGGGCCCTTACAGCCCCTCATATGTTTCTAGCTATGGCTTAACAGGGAACAAAAGCTGAGAGCAATGGAGAACAGATGCCAATATTTCTTCACTGTCACTTGTCTGGCTAGCAGATGGAAATCATATCGAAGGGGTATGCTGGGAGGAAGGAGGCTATGGCAGCCAACATGTGGAATGTGGAGACTGAGTGACATTTTCGCTAATGTTCTGTCCTTGTAGAACATTCTGCTTCCTTTGCTCGAAGAGATGTACTTTTCCTGACTGGCGCGAGTTCCAAGCTCAGCTGCAGTGGCTGTTCCCCCGAGGGAACATCGTCAGCGATTGAGAGCTCGCAGGGCTGTACGATGGAGCTATTTATTGAAATACCTGACATCTGCATGCAATGCACCCAAACATCTTCACTGTTAGTTGGTAATTTGTAGGGCATTTCCAATCACTTCCCCACACACACACACACACACACACACAGTGTGGTACAGTGTGCACAGTTGCCTCATTTAATTGATGATTACCTCAAGAAAGTACCTGACATATTAAGGCCATGTCAGCTAGCATTACAGGTACTGGTTGGCTCGTGGGATTAGGCTCAAGGTTGGTGCAAATGTAAAGGAAAAGCCTAGGTGACTGTTGGAAAAATAAATGCTGCATTATATCCTAGAACAGCCATTCCCTATTTATTTCCATTTTGGCAGCTGTTTGCCCTTAGATTGATTGTGAGGATATTTTCTTTGGACTGGACAGTAATAGGATCGGAAAGAGCTGTTTTGAAAGAAGGTCATATGGTGAACAAATCTTCATCTTCTCGACACCAACTCTTTGTCACTGAATGGACTATTGAACGACAGTCATTTCATTCAAAAATATATATGTTTATTTTAAAGGTATGAATAAATGAGCCTGAACAAAGAAAGGATTTTGTTTTAGTCAAGACACTGGGGTGGTAGGCCGAAACCCGCCTTGCCGGACACCAAGGGTGAAAAGAGTAGAAGCAAAGATGAGGTAAATCATAGAATTACTTGGAATGTACAAGCACAGAAACAGGCCATTCGGCCCAACGGGTCTGTGCCGGTGTTAATGCTCCACACGAGCCTCCTCTCACCCTACTTCATCTCACCCTATCAGCACATCCTTCTATTCCTTTCTCCATCATGTGTTTTAAAAACAGAAAATGCTGGAAAAGCTCAGCAAGTGAGGTAGCATCTGTGGAGAGAGAAACAGAGTTAACGTTTCAGGTCGAAGAACTTTCGTCAGAAGATGTTAAAGAGTTAAAGTTTTTAAGCTAGTACAGAACCAGGGAAAGGAGGGGGAGGGGGAGGGAGGGGAGGGGGAGGGGGAGGGAGGGGAAGAAAGAACAAAAGGGAAGGTCTGTGATAGGGTAGAGGGCAAGAGTGATTAAATGACAAATGGGTTGATGGTGCAAGGCAAGGGGGGTGGTAATGGGACAAGTTAATGGCAATAGCAGAACCATTAGCAGCACTTGCTGTCCAAAAAAATGGGAGCAGTAGTTATGATCTGAAGTTATTGAAATCAATGTTTCCTCGTGTTTATTTAGCTTCCCCTTAAATGCATCTATGCTATTTGCATCAATCGCTCTGTGTGGTATTGAGTTCTACATTTTAACTACTCTCTGAGTAAAGAAGTTTCTCCTGAATTCCCTATTGGATTTATTGATGACTATCTTATATTTATGGCCTCTAGTTCTGGTCTCCCCCACAAGTGGAAACATCTTCTCTATGTCTCTACCCTATCAAACCCCGTCATAATTTTAAAGACTTCTATCAGGTCACCCCTCAGCCTTTTCTACAGAAAAAGCCCCTGCCTGTTCAATCTTTCCTGGTAAGTATAACTTCTCCGTTCCGGTATCATCCTTGTGAATCTTTTTTGCACCTTCTCCAGTGCCTCTATATCCTTTTTATAATATGGAGACCAGAACTGTTCACAGTACTCCAAGTGTGTTTTTTTTATTCATTCGTGGGATGTGGGTGTCGCTGGCAAGGCCAGCATTTATTGCCCATCCCTAATTGCCCTTGAGAAGGTGGTGGTGAGCTGTCTTCTTGAACCGCTGCAGTCCATGTGGTGAAAGTTCTCCCACAGTGCTATTAGGTAGGGAGTTCCAGGATTTTGACCCAGCGACGATGAAGGAACGGCGATATATTTCCAAGTCGGGATGGTGTGTGACTTGGAGGGGAACGTGCAGGTGGTGGTGTTCCCATGTGCCTGCTGCGCTTGTCCTTCTAGGTGGTAGAGGTCGCGGGTTTGGGAGATGCTGTTGAAGAAGCCTTGGCGAGTTGCTGCATTGCATCCTGTGGATGGTACACACTGCAGCCACAGTGCGCCGGTGGTGAAGGGAGTGAATGTTTAGGGTGGTGGATGGGGTGCCAATCAAGTGGTTGCTTTGTCCTGAATAGTGTCAAGCTTCTTGAGTGTTGTTGGAGCTGCACTCATCCAAGCAAATGGAGAGTATTCCATCACACTCCTGACTTGCGCCTTGAAGATGGTGGAAAGGCTTTGGGGAGTCAGGAGGTGAGTCACTCGCCACAAAATATCCAGCCTCTGACCTGCTCTTGTAGCCACAGTATTTACATGAGTGGTCCAGTTAAGTTTCTGGTCAATGGTGACCCCCCTGGATGTTGACGGTGGGGGATTCGGCGATGGTAATGCCGTTGAATATCAAGGGGAGGAGGTTAGACTCTCTCTTGTTGGAGATGGTCATTGCCTGGCACTTGTGTGGCACGGATGTTACTTGCCACTTATGAGCCCAAGCCTGGATGTTGTCCAGTTTTTGCTGCATGCGGGCTCGGACTGCTTCATTATCTGAGGGGTTGCGAATGGAACTGAACACTGTGCAATCATCAGCGAACATCCCCATTTCTGACCTAATGATGGAGGGAAGGTCATTGATGAAGCAGCTGAAGATGGTTGGGCCTAGGACACTGCCCTGAGGAACTCCTGCAGCAATGTCCTTGGACTGAGATGATTGACCTCCAACAATCACTACCATCTTCCTTTGTGCTAGGTAAGACTCCAGCCACTGGAGAGTTTTCCCCCTGATTCCCATTGACTTCAATTTTACTAGGGCTCCTTGGTGCCACACTCGGTCAAATGCTGCCTTGATGTCGAGGGCAGTCACTCTCACCTCACCTCCAACCAAGGTTTTATACAAGTTTTACATGACTTCCCTGCTTTTCAATTCTATTCCTCCAGAAATGAGCCTCAATGCTTTTTTATGGCCTTATTAACCTGTGTCACTACTTTTAGTGATTTGTGTATCTCTACCCCCGGATCCCTTTGCTCCTTCATCCCATTTAGACTCTTATTATCCAAGGAGTACGTGGCCTCCTTATTCTTCCTACCAAAATGTAACACCTCACATGTGCGATGAGTTTCTCTCAATCCTTACCTGACAGAAGGAGAGGATACTTGCTCATTTCACCTCACTCGTATTGGCTGAAATTAATAGCCATTGACGTCTCCACAGCCATTCCATTTAACCTCATGGCTGAAAGGAGTGTGTGCGGGGACAAATGTAAGTTCTTTTCCTTTGTCTCATGCCCCTTTTTGGAGTTTCTGCGTCATCCACTCTCCATGGATAAGATGACAGCTTGACACCAGTCCCCAGGTCTCTGTCAACACGTCCAGGAGGTAACTCGAAAGGAAAGGAAAGAGGGAGCAGGATTATTTCTCTGGATGTTCATCTGGAGCATATAGGAAAGTACTTGCATTTATATAGCACCTTTCACGTCCTCAGGAAGTCCCAAAGCGCTTTACAGCCAATGAAGTACTTTTGAAGTGTAGTCACTGTTGTAATGTAGGAAATTGTAATATAGCCCTTAAAAGTACTGCACTCTGGAGAACATGTGGCATTTACGAATCAGCATTTTGAGTACAAAGTGAGTTCAGCTAATGCACAGAGTCTCTGCACAAAATCTCAGTGCCTGTCGAGAGGAAATCGTGCTTAAATCTGTATTTCAGCAGAACATTATTGTAGAGATCAGGAGTGCTCACAAGTGACAATGGGCTCTGAACAAGATCCAGATTTGATTTGTTCATTCTGATGATGCAGAGTTAAATTTCAATGGTTGTCAAAATAGACACTTTGGGGGTAATTTTAACCTAACTCGCCAGACGATAAACACAGGATGGAACCCTGGTTTTACACCCCCGCCCGATGTTACTCTCCAGTGAATTCAATGGAGAATAAAATTGGATGGGGTGTAAAACCCGATCCAGTCAGTTTCCTGACATTACCCTCCCCCCTCTGAGATCATGATCCCCCTCCCCTCCCCTGGGCAATCGTGAACCCCTCCCCTCTCCATGATCGTGATCCCCTCCCCCTTGCATCCCCTCCACGATCGTGATCCCCCTCCCCCTCCCCTCCACGATCGTGATCACCCTCCCCCTCCCCCTCCCCTATCGTGATCCCCCTCCCCTCCCCTGGGCAATCGTGAACCCCTCCCCTCTCCATGATCGTGATCCCCTCCCCCTTGCATCCCCTCCACGATCGTGATCCCCCTCCCCCTTCCCTCCACGATCGTGATCCACCTCCCCTTCCCTCCACGATCGTGATCCCCCTCCCCCCCTCCACGATCGTGATCCCCCTCCCCCTCCACTCCACAATCGTGATCCCCCTCCCCTCCACGATCGTGATCCCCCTCCCCTCCACGAACGTGATCCCCCTCCCCCTCCCCTCCACAATCGTGATCCCCCTCCCCCTCCCCTCCACAATCGTGATCCCCCTCCCCCTCCCCTCCACGATCGTGATCCCCCTCCCCTCCACGATCGTGATCCCCCTCCCCTCCACGACCGTGATCCCCCTCCCCCCCCCTCCACGATCGTGATCTTCCTCCCCCTCCCCTCCACGATCGTGATCCCCCTCCCCCTCCCCCCCAATCGTGAGCCCCTCCCCCTCCCCTCCACGATCGTGATCCCCCTCCCCCTCCCCTCCACGATCGTGATCCCCCTCCCCTCCACGATCGTGATCCCCCTCCCCTCCACGATCGTGATCCCCCTCCCCTCCATGATCGTGAGCCCCTCCCCCTCCCCTCCACGATTGTGATCCCCTCCCCCTCCCCTCCACGATCGTGATCCCCCTCCCCCCAGTCGTAATCCCCCTCCCCGATCTGATCCCCCTCTCCCTCCCCTCCCCGATCGTGAACCCCCCTCCCCTCCACGATCGTGATCCCCCTCTCCCTCCCCTCCACGATCGTGATCCCCCTCCCCCTCCCCTTCCCTCCACAATCGTGATCCCCCTATCCCTCCCCCTCCCCGATCGTGATCCCCCTCTCCCTCCCCCTCCCCAATCGTGATCCCCCTTTCCCTCCCCCTCCCCGATCGTGATCCCCCTCTCGCTCCCCCTCCCCGATCGTGATCCCCCTCTTGCTCCCCCTCCCCGATCGTGATCCCCCTCTCGCTCCCCCTCCCCGATCGTGATCCCCCTCTCGCTCCCCCTCCCCGATCGTGATCCCCCTCTCGCTCCCCCTCCCCGATCGTGATCCCCCTCTCCCTCCCCTCCCCGATCGTGATCTCCCTCCCCCTCCCCTCCACGATCGTGATCCCCCTCCCCGATCGTGATCCCCCTCCCCTTCCCGATCATGATCCCCCTCTCCTTCCCGATCATGATCCCCCTCTCCCTCCCCCTCCCCTCCACGATCGCGATCCCATCCCCATCCCCCTCCCCGCCACAATCATGATCCCCTCCCTCCCCCATATCTGGCTCGGGGCGGCCCGATATTGTCCAGCCCGTTCTGCCCCCCCCGGCCCGGTGTAAACGAGTCTGGGGATTTATTTGTCGCCGGGTCGTGTGATCGAAACTCAAAATTGACCCCACTATGTTTTTGACGGCATTTTGTGACTGTGAAGTGCTGTGAACAGAAGGGTTTGGATGAGCTTAGTTTGGATTTTTCCTGATGGGATATTGGGATCAGGCGGGAAAGTGGAGTTGAGGTTGAAGATCAGCCTTGATCTGATTGAATGGCGGAGCAGGCTCGAGGGGCCGAATGGCCGACACCTGATTGTATTTCTTATGTTTCTTCTGATAGTATAAAATCTGGTGCTTGTGTCCAGCCCCCAGGCACTGCGGGGAGACCAAGGACATGATTTTAACTTGGAGCCGGGAAGAGAGGGGGGAGGATTTTCGGCCGTGCAACCCGCAAGTAAAGTTGGTCGGTCGGCATGTGCAAACCTAATCGAATGATTACAATTTGACTTCCAGGTTTCCGGCGCGACAGCCAGATTGCCGAGGTGGGCGGGGGGAGGGGGCAGACGGGCGGGAAAGCAGCTGGGGAGCATATACCTGGTAAGTCTGACATCGTGGGCGGGGGGAGAGGGTGGTCGGACATAGGTGGAGTCAGAGAGATCGGGAGGGGTCTCGGACATCGGCGGGGTCAGACGATCGGGGGGTCCGATCATGGCTGGTGAGCTTGTTGGGCCTGGGGGAAACGCTGCTGCTCCCCCAGGCCCACAAGCAGTGCAATAAAGGCTCTCACGTGTTGGTCTGGGCCTCCTCGCCCCCCTTCTCACTGGTGAGATTCGTGAGCCCCAGGAAACCCGCGCTGGAGGCGTTAAATTTGAAGGTCAGTAAAATTCAATGATAAAAACGCTACTTAATGTCTCAACGACGTTAGCTGCCCCGTTAAATACCCGCACGCCTCCAAACACACCCACGTTAAACCCGGAGGTCGGAGCCAGGTTGCGGTCGGGACCCAAAAACTAGTATTTTCATTTCGCTCCCGATTCCAACCCACCCATTCTTGGGGGTTAAAATTCCCCCCAAGTTTCTGTTCCTTGGGGGAGGTGGGGAGGCCGAAGGGAGGGAGCAGGTTGCCTGCCTGGCCTCTCGACCAAGGCTGATGTGCCGTGTGGGGAGACCAACAGTGTGGAAGGGTAGAAAATAACAATTGACAGTTAAATGAAAAATAAACATGTAGTGAGGGGAATGAGAAGCGGTAATGTTGTGGTATAAGTGGGCCGCTCAGCAGTAAAGCTGGTCCAGATTAATGCATTTGGCACACGAGCCAAACCAGAACTGCGTTCAGTCAGCGTTTGTCTGGGATTTCGGATGAAACACACCAGTTTGCAGCCAACTTGAAACCACATTGGTCTACATAATTTCCAAAAGGGCTGCTCAGTTTTCTTTAGTGAAATATCCCAGCTGAATATCCCAGCTTCGCCCATTCATATTGCCCTCCCAGTTTTTGATGTTGTCTGAACACTTTGGTTATGTCAGTTCCTTTACGGCTCTCGCATGCTTTTTTTTTCAATTTTCTCCACTCTCCCTTTCCCTCTCTCCCCTCCATTCCCCTCCCCTCTCCTCTCCTCTCCTCAATTCTCCATCATCTCTCAATCTCCTCTCCTCTCCCTAAAGGCACTGACTCACACAAGTGTCCCAGGGTTGCTGGGTATCCTCCAGCGTCTTGTACAAGTGGCTGTGACAATAAGTGTTGGTTGTTTTACCAGCAGTGGGGTGGAATCATAGCATAGCCCAATCCAGTGAACACTCAACGTCCACATAGACACTGTCCATGGGAGATTTCAATATGACAGTTGGTAGGGGTACTCTGGCCGATATTTTTTACCTCCCTGAAACAGGGCGCTCGGGATCAACAATAGCACATGCAACACTGCCCCACCTACAGTCCACTGCGTGTGGCGGGCAAGTTGCATCAGCATGAATGCGCCCACTATATACGGTGGGGACTGTATAACTTCAGTGTATCTGCAGCACTCTATACAAAATGTGATTTGAGTCTCTATGGGAGCCAACTATGCACAGAAAAGTGAATGAATCTGGGATTTCTGTATGTCTTAATACTGCATCAGGTAACCTGTGTCCTACTTATTGGTTCCCAATTTCTATTGTGTATCCCGATAGTAAGTTTTTGATTCAGTTCAGTTAAAAAAGACATCCATGGAAGAGAGATAGACGCTAAACATACTAAGACCTCTGAGTGTGCACTGAAAACTTCAACCCCTGTTCCCAATAAAATAGCTGTGTGTTTGCCAATCCATGTAATGCATTATGTGTGTAAGCGCATACACACATTACTGCAATATATATTATGCACTTTCTATTCTGTGACCCTTAATTACTTCCTTCTGTCATGCTATTAAACATATTATAGTTTGCTCCCAGTGAGTCCTTCCAGTTTCAGCTCCAAGGCCTCTCACGCTGATCCAGCCTCAGAACAGAGTGCCCCGGGTGACATTTTCACTCTCGTGGCTCATCCCACAGCCCCACAGAGCCCCTGTGCTGCCCTTTGGCCCAGCCCCCACTCCACGCTGCCCTCAGCTTACTTGTTTAAGTAGTGAACTTTATGTCTCACTTTTTTAAACAGAAAGACACACACACACACACACACACACACACACTCCCCATCACTTACCCCGTCCCCGCTTATTGTGGACAGCTGCCTATATCGGCCCAATGGCGCTGACCGATTCCCATTGCCGTATTAAGTGGGCCGGCAGCTGTTTGGGATCACCATCTGCCCAGCCCAGCCCACTGCTGCCCTTTGCCCTGCAGTGCTCGTTTAATGTATTTGAATGAAGCTGATGTTTAGACGAACTTTGAAATTGACCATGGAGGACCGGGGGGCCTTCCCCTCTCAGAAGATGTTACTAGGAACTCCGATGGATTTACAGTCCACTGCGTGTGGCGGGCAAGTTGCATCAGCATGAATGCGCCCACTATATACGATGGGGACTGTGTAACTTCAGTGTATCTGCAGCACTCTATACAAAATGTAATTTGAGTCTCTATGGGAGCCAACTGTCCACTTTCAGAAATATATATTGCGACGCATGCAATCTGAAGCAAGATTTCTAAATCACATTATGGGTGCCCACAGGGTAAAAGTATATCCCGCAGGACAGAAGCCGAGAGAAACCATGTCTCATATTGGTGGCAGAACTACATCTCAGCTGGGTTTGGACGACTTCATATCTCCTGGATTTTGCTGTGGGTCGTCGACATTTGGGACGAGTTACCGGCTCATGAGTGAGTGCGGATTCACCGCAACAGGTTAACAAGGGGCCGAATGGCCTCCTCACTGTGGGTAATATCACTTTGTAGAATAGGTGGATGGGCCATTGGGTCTGCACCTCATGATCACTGTCATCTCTCAGTTCTTGTTTTGATCACCTTTTGGTCTGAAACTGGGGACATGTGGGTACCAGCAGATGGGCACACAGCATCTCTCACACAACCTGAACTGCCTGACATCCCTCAGTACATCCTCTTCTTCATCTTACCAACACAACAGACAGGGGAATTCCCATTGGGAAACCCACTGGTGCCGGTAATGATGAAGGGGGGGTGGAATTTTTTCAAAACAATTAGCATGAAGACTCTTGAAAACATTGGAAATGAACAAAAGATGACTGAACTCTGAAGGAATGAAGTCAGTTGCTGAACCCTTTAAGCCACCAACTTCCACAGCTAATTACCGAGCTGCCTGGATGCCCAATTGAAACATGTGTCCATCATATTTGATATCATGTGAACCGAACGACAGGAAATAGTGCGACCTGTTCTAAATACATATTTAAACAAAGTGCCTGCCTATTTAAGACAAGCGTTCCCAACATCCGCTGTGAGCTGCGCCTGGGTGCGAAGTGGGCAATGTTCCAGTGAGACGGACCTCCTGCTTATTGTCCATTACCAGCCAGCCGCTTAACCTGCTGCAGCTTGTGTCCCACATCGGAATTTTCCGGGTTTACCCGTTCAGCTTCTAGGGTTGCCAACCCTCCAGGATTGTCCCGGTGTCTCCAGGAATTGAAGATGAATTTCCAGGAAACTTGCTGCAACCAAACATCCGGGAGAAAAATCAAAGGGGTGTGAAAAAAAAAAGTGTTTTTTTTAAATTTTCTTTGAAGACTTTCGTTTATTAATTCTAAAAATATCGGAGATAGGGATTAAAGGTTATTTGACTGAGTGGGGCGGCTGGAGGTGGGAGGTCACGTGATGAAACCTCCAGGAATACATCAAATCAGAGTTGGCAACCCCTTATCAGCTTCTGGGGCAGCCAAACAATATTTGACACAATCCAAGTTTCCAATCTGGATTGGTTTGTGCATGATGTCATCACACTGCAACTAAACGAGAATCAATAATCGTTTGTTGCCTGATGTTTCAGGGAACCTGTGAGTCCTTAGAATCTTTTCATTTATTAAAGCACATCTCTCGATATCTTTCACAAAAACCATTGTCTGTATACAGTCTACAATTAATTCACAGTCACTCTCATTTATTGGCAAAGGAACCAGAGGGGAGATGAGGAAATATTTTCTTACACAGCGAGTTGTAATGATCTAGAATTGACTGCCTGAAAGGGCGGTGGAAGCAGATTCATTAGTAGCTTTCAAAGGGGAATTGGATAAATACTTGAAGGGGGAAAATTTGCAGGGCTGTGGGGAAAGAGCAGCGGAATAGGACTAATTGGATAGTTCTTCCAAAGAGCCGGCACAGGAATGATGGGCCGAATGGCCTCCTTCTGTGCTGTAAGATTCTATGATCTTTTTCAGGCCAAATTATCTTTTAATTGTCCAGTAATTTGAATTAAGTGACCTCAAATTTAACAGAATTAACTTTACATGTAATGAACAATGTTGGCAAGTTGAATTGGAGCAAAAAACTCATTTACAGAACATTTCCTATTTCACAATATCTCCTAATACCTGGTTACTTACAGTGCCGAGATGTCACTGTGACCCTCAAAAGGGCCAATCCCCTTCCGTTGAAGCCAGAACAAAAAAATCTGTTCTGCAGTTCTCCAAAGCAGTTGTTAATGGCTTCTCAGCAATCCACGTGTTGTTTTTATTACTTCTCCTCGAGTTTTCTAAGTGAGGAAATGACAGCCACATATCTTGCTGCGAAATATACCTTTTACTACTTTTTTTATTTATCTTGCCTTTCAGCCTACTGCCAGCTCTGCTTTAACTCCTGCTCCCCACTCCCTTCAACACCACCATGGGCAGCGGTTCTTTCACTTGCTGTGCCTTTGCACCCTGAAAATTTCACCACCCTACTTTCGAAAGCTTTCCAAAATTTCAGGGAGTGAAATTATTTTGAGCAGCAGCACAAAATGGGTGATAGCGAATCGGGAGCCCCCTCTTACAACCCTGCCTGATTGACCCAATAGAAAAGATAATGGAGCGGGGTGTAGGAAGGGGGCTGCTGATTCGCTATTGCATGTTTTGCACTACCACACAGTACCAGTTTCACCCCATCCCACTCTTCAGCTATTATTTTGTCCCCTTTCCCCAATCTTTCTGTTCCCCTCCTCCTTCCTGCTCGCTGTTGACCTTTTGTGACATGTCTCACTGTACGTGGGGAGCACTGTACAAATATTAGTTGGTGTTTCTAGCATTTTTCACGAATACCCTCTCTGCCTGCCATTTTAACATATAATCAGAAAATTGCTCAATTATTTATAAATAAATGGTAACTCGTCACACTGTAATAAATCAGACATCAAAGTGAAAGTCTACAATCAAATGTTGTGTATAGGTTTTCCCCCCTTCTTCTCAAACTATACAGTTTAGTTATAATTTAAGGCACGGTCAAGGTGTTTTATATTTTTTTCTCCTTCGAAGTAACCATATGGCTACATTGGGTTCGGCTAGATTACCGTCACAAAACCTACACAGTGAACAAGAGGTTCAAAAAAAAAATTATGGGGGTGATTTTAACCTAACCAAGGAAGAAACGGCCGATATATTTCCAAGTCGGGATGGTGTGTGACTTGGAGGGGAACGTGCAGGTGGTGTTGTTCCCATGTGTCTGCTGCCCTTGTCCTTCTAGATGGTAGAGGTCACGGGTTTGGGAGGTGCTGTTGAAAAAGCCTTAGCGAGTTGCTGCAATGCATCCTGTGGATGGTACACACTGCAGCCACGGTGTGCAGGTGGTGAAGGGAGTGAATGTTTAGGGTGGTAAATGGGGTGCCAATCAAGCGGGCTGCTTTGTCCTGGATGGTGTCGAGCTTGAGTGTTGTTGGAGCTGCACTCATCCAGGCCAGTGGAGAGTATTCCATCACACTCCTGACTTGTGCCTTGTAGATGGTGGAAAGGCTTTGGGGAGTCAGGAGGTGAGTTACTCGCCGCAGAATACCCAGCCTCTGACCTGCTCTTGCAGCCACAGTATTTGTGGCTGGTCCAGTTTAGTTTCTGGTCAATGGTGACCCTCAGGATGTTGATGGTGGGGGAATCGGCGATGGTAATGCCATTGAATGTCAAGGGGAGGTGGTTAGACTCTCTCTTGTTGGAGATGGTCATTACCTGGCACTTATCTGGTGCGAATGTTACTTGCCACTTATCAGCCTAAGCCTGGATGTTGTCCAGGTCTTGCTGCATGCGGGCACGGACTGCTTCATTATCTGAGGGGTTGCGAATGGAGCTGAAATATATGGAAGAAAATTGACCGAACTTTAGAAGTATTTTACATATGACCAAAGCACCATTATCTTCAAACCTGTTTTGTGTTATCTTCCCCAAATGCTTCTTCCACGCGAGGGCAAAACCAAATGTTTTATGTGTTACTTAACTTCATCTGGTTATGATTTAAGAACGTCAAGCCAGATTTTTAGAAGTTGTACCTTAGTCTGGGCACTTAGCTCTCTCGAGGCACATCAAAGAGACTGCTGTGGATCAAGGTGATTGTTTTTGACCACATCCCCACCAGCCGAGGCTCCTTCTCCCCCCCCACTTCATGTGATTAGAGTCAGGCATCCTGACACTTTGCCTTTCACAGTGTGTAAGATCTTTAGCAGGAACCGTCTCACCGGAGTGACACAGAACAGACAGCTGATGGGGCCATGGGCTCCAGCGTGTTTACAGCCAGCTCATTACAAAGTGCCAGCTCGGCACTGAACAGCACAGAGGCCTAGAGTCTCGCCTTTCAGCACTGCTTTCATTAGCAATGGGCTCTGACGAGAGCCCAGCAAATGCTGTCATCGATCCTCTCAGTGAGGGAGATATGTGTAGTATTCAGGTCACGGCCTGCAAGGCTTTGATGCAGCTCCATTTCACGGTGCTGACAGCCACATACTGCCGATTCGCCGGGGCTGACACAATTCCCTCCCCGATCAGAACTTTGCTCCGTGCTGCTAACTACACCGATTTCCCACTGGATCACTCTTCTCTCGAAATATTAACACTTGTTTACTGGCCTTGTTGGCAGAAGGATTCTGCAAATAGACTCTCCACAACGTTTATAGCAGAAGGGACCTGTTTATTCCATTTGGTTTCCCTCAGTCTTGCCTTAACCCTTCGAGAGCTGAGTTGCTTTCTGGAACCTTTTTAATGTCACCCGTTGTAACACGATCAGTGAACCAGCAACTGCTGACTATTGTTTAGCTTCTTACACCACTTTAAGTGGAACCGTGTAATCCTGTTATGTACATGAAGTACACACACTCACACAAAATAATTTATCTCTAAATAGATTTACACCAGGCAGAAATACCCGTCGAACATCAATACTTTCATTAAGGAACAAAATTTGCTTTTTCAGTAATGCACTTGAGTTGAATTTTGTCCACTCAGTTATATGCTGAGTTTTTTTATCCACTCAGTTATATGGTGAGATACAGAACTCTCCTCCTGGTCTGTTTGAGTTATTTGTTAAATTGATCACGTTCTCTCAGCCTGGTTTGACACCTCGAGGAGTGTGATGGAATCCCTGCTGTGTTTTTATTAACACTTTGCCTAAATTTTATAAATGTGATGCCCACAACATGTAGGGGTAACAACGCTAAACTATTCCCACTTGCCTTTTAATGGGAGACTGGTGCTTGCTAAAGGACCTGTGGAGATATCTCTCTCATGACTTGACTGACAAAACAAGTTTACTGAAAAGCTACCTTTGAACAGACTAACATGTAACTTGGGCAAAGAGAAGCCATTTCGAACCGTCTTATTATCATTGAAATTCTGCTGTGTGTGTGTTTGTGTGCGTGTGTGTGTGTTTAATGAAAGACTTCCTGCAATCTGTTTTAATTAGTGACATCTCTACTCATAATTACTAATAAACAATACAGATGAGCTTGTGAATGTATCTATTTACTGTTTCATTTATTAACAGAAAATATTTCTTTTCATGCCAATGAGGATAAAATAATAACTGAAAATAAAAGTCAGTGTTCTGGGATTATTTTTGTTGTTGCATTTTCTTGCTCCCGTAGTTTATAAGCAATCTTATTCATAGTAAAAGGATGACTCCAGGCAAAAGTGGCATTTCTCAGTCCTACTGTAGTGCCTGTAAGAAACTCAGAGAAAAACTCAAATTAAAGTCTATCTCCATTTCTTACTTTAGTTTAACAAGCGCCTTATAAATCAGCATGATTGAGGCCACCACCATTTCCACACGTACACATTTTCACAGAGATTTCACATAAAGACTATCCAACCACAAAATGCTCGATTTGAACGGTAAAATGTCACAGAAAGTTACAACACTTATAGAGCAGCTATGTCTCACTGCTTCAATTGCTCATTTTAAAATAGGATTGACTCATCTATAGGGTGTGGATGTTATTAAAAATATAATGGCAATATCGAGATGAACACTGTAATTGGTCAATGATTGTGGATCCAGATTGGGTTTTTGTGGGTTATTGATCCAGTGACTGTAACGGGACTGTGATACCCATTTGTCGCCTTTCGCATGAGCCTCCAGCTCAGCTATTTTTAACTCAAAGTTTAAAAAAAAACTAGAAATGATGTCTGAGGCAGGCAGTTAGCACAAGTGTTAGAGCGTTATAGACTGCTATCCCAGAGGGCCAGGAGCTCAAATCTCAGCCTCGACTCACACTCAACTGTGTCTGGCATCATTGGGGAAAAAAAACATTTAACCGCTTCCCAGTCAGACTGCTAGATGGAGTACTACAAGTCTATTGTACCTTTATTTGGGGAAGGGAGGAGGTAGGAAAGAAGTAAAGACTGACTGCATCACTCTCCCTTCACCCATCTCATAGAAGCATTGTTCCCCTCACAAGTTACACAGATGTTATCCTCAGACGATGTACCTCTCACCAACAGCACAGACCACATTCTTCAACTGGAAGAAGAATCAAAGCAGCACTCGGGGAACTAAAAGAGGAGGAAATATTTCAAACAGGACCTCTTAACAGATCTCTCAGAGTGAAAAATTAAAAGTTTTTCTTCATTATATCTGTTTCTGTTTATCCAAAAGGGAATATATATACATATGAGCAGCAACTTTAAATATGATGTGGGTGAGACCGTACATTAACAAAACTCTAACAAATACTCACATTTGAACACACATATTTCAAAGAATTCCATTTTGTTCCAATGAATCTCAATTTACGATAGTTTAAACTGTTACAACAAACCATGTACTGCAGTTGGAACACACAATTATAAGGAAAACAAAGTGGCTTAAAAGGAGAATTATTTCTGAAGAGATAATTGTATAATTAAAGTGAAGGCCTATAAGGAACTGAGGTGGAAAACAGTCAGGGAATAGAAAAGTCTCCAGGTTCCCCTGTGGGAGCCCCAGCGAGTAGTTGAACCAGTGGCAACAGGGAGGGCCCATTTTTGACCCTTGGTCTGTACTAAGTTAGTCGTTGTCTGCTGGGGCAGCAGTAGAGGTACTTGAAAGGCTCGGCATCTCAGGATTAGAAAGAGGGAACTGGGCGAGTTTCTCCACTCCTGATTGTTATCCTTCAATCCTTGCTGGAAGTGTGTGTGTGTGTGTGTGTGTGTGTGTGTGTGGTTGATGGGTAAGGGCAGTTCGGGGATGATCAGCCAGCATCACCACCACAGACTACGTGGTCATTATCTCTGACTAAAGGTCATCAACCTGAAACGTTAATGCTGTTTCTTTCTCCACAGATGCTGCCTGATCTGCTGAGTATTTCCAGCATCTCCCATTTTTATTTCAGATTTCCAGCATCCACAGTATTGTGCTTTTGATTTATCTGGTCAGTATCTCAATGCTGTTTGTGGGATCTTGCTGTGCGCAAACTGGCCGCCGCGTTTCCTACATTGCAACAGTGACTACACATCACTTCATTGGCTGTAAAGCACTTTGGGACATCCTGTGGTTATGAAAGGCACTATATAAATGCAAGTTCTTTCTTTTTTATGATGCCTCTTGCAGTTAAATATCCTGCCAATAGTCACAGTCTGGATTCATACCTGAGTAATGACCACTTGGGTGAGGCAGTGGAGGGTCCCCGTCAAACCGTACCCCAATAAGGACTTGATGCCCTCAGGTGAGGTGGAAGAAAATTGGTGTGAGGAGGGGGGAGGAAAGCCACCTTTGCTTTCATTGTCCCCATTATTAAAAAAAATAATCAAGATACCGAAAAGAAGGAAACGGGCTGCAGTTATTTTACTAACTGATAGTCTACGATTGGATTGGGCTAAAACCAGAATAATTACGTTTTTAAAAGTGATTAAACTTTGGGCGAATTCAGATTTTCCATCTAACCAGCGACAACCACTGATTCCAAATGAAAGATCCAGTCTTATTTTGGCACAGGGACAGCGGATGTCATACTGCTTGGGGCTGTTGCTCCCGATGGAAAGGGAGAGCGTCTGTAGGAAAGCAGTTGATTTTTGCTCCACCTGTGTTTATTTTATACTTGTCTCCACGCAATTCTATCACCAGTGTAGCACAGCTCCTGGGTCTACAGTCCCCACGCACCATTCACAGTCACTGGGACTCAGGCAGCTAGGCAGGACGGAATTTCTCGGTTCCCGATCTGGCAGCTCGCTGTCCGTTTCACACTCCAGCTACTTTCCATCTGCTAAGTGTAGGACTGTATTTACAAACTAATAAATGAAACCCCGCACTCGCGCACAGCATCATTTAACATCTAACAGCACTTTCAATTCATCCAGCCTGCGCTTTCCTTTAGAAGTCTGTCGAACTGCAGCAAAGTGTTTACAGATGTAAGTAAAGACAGCTGCCAGATATTGTCAGTGTTCCTTGCATCTTTATGCACAAAGCTGTTTTCAAGATATAGTCCATCGAAGTTCAGGAGATCTGTTAAAAAGATTGCCATTGGTAATAATTATGATGCCTCATTATTTAGCTACTTTAACAGAGTTATTTCTTATATGTAATACTTTCAGATGGATTTATCCATTGCTTGGTTTGGTGTGAGACCACCAGAAGGTCACGTTGCCTCTTTTCCTTTCTGAGGTTTCTGAAACCACGTTTAGTGTAGACTGTCACAAATGGACACTACAGCTTTAATGTTGCAGTATGAGGAATATTGGGTCATTAACTTATCACAGTGACTTAATCCATGTTGACAGACTGCCAGATCTGGCCCTGGTGCCAAGTCTGATCCTTATCTTCCAGTCATCAACGCTGCACATTGGAACATGGCTTTGTTTGGAATTATTTACCACTTCTATAAACAAAGTTGAAAGAAGAACGTTCATCTTGGGGACTTGTGTAACACAGGCCGATGGCTGAGAAACCACAGTCGTGTGTCGTGGTAGGAAGCTGTTTACTTGTAACAAACAGCCCATTAAAGGCAGAGGCAGATGTTTATAGCTTTAGGCATATTGGGCTTTTTTTTTGTCAAACCGATCTCGATCTTTCTCCTTTTTTTTATTTGGCAGAAACTGGTTCAGATTTGCCTTATTTGCACTCTCAGTGCAAAGATATATCTCAGTGTGTGCAGGGGCATAAAGACATTCTCGACTGAAGATGGCTCGGTTATATCCGCAACTGGCATAAATAGCGAAACGATTCTTCATTTGATGCCAGACAGCATGCAGAGTTCCGTCTAATCAACGGTTGCATGTATTTGGATGGAATGTAGCATGTGGGGAGAACAGAAAGTAGATTTGGCACTTTTGTGAGTCTGAACTCTTGGTATAGGTCTAACATACCCACAAAAATCAAACTTCAGTAACATAATATCCACACATTAGAAGATGCTGATTATCTTTCTGGATTAAGTCATTATTCACTTGAGGCTAACTTTCCTGTTTCGCTAATATTAGCGAAGAAACAGACCCAATGAAAAAGCACCATTGGACTGACTACACACCGATCTTAGGTGCTGATCTGAGATTTTATACCTCTCCAACTAAAGTATCAAGGAAAGGCTGGCAGAAAGTGAGGAAAAAATCCCAATATAAAAAAGGGAATAAAACTCCACAAATGTTGGAAATCTAAAATAAAAACAGAAATTCAGGGAAGATCAGCCAGTATCGGCAAAGACAAATGACAGATTAATGGTTTGGTTATTACACATTTCTCCAGTTCTGCGGACTCACACACACAACGTTAACCTGTTATTTTCTCTTTACAAATACTGCCTAACTATTTTATTTTGTGCTTGTCCGAGAGCGAGAGGAAAGTGCAAGAGGGGAGAGCAGTGTAAAAGGAGAGTCCGAGAGTGGGAAGAGAGTCCGAGATGTGAACGCAGTGTAGAAGGAGAGTCTGAGAGTGGGAAGAGAGTCCGAGATGTGAACGCAGTGTAGAAGGAGAGTCTGAGAGCTGGAGGAGAGTCCGAGATGTGAACGCAGTGTAGAAGGAGAGTCTGAGAGTGGGAAGAGAGTCCGAGAGGTGAGCGCAGTGTAAAAGGAGAGTCTGAGAGTGGGAAGAGAGTCCGAGAGGTGAACGCAGTGTAAAAGGAGAGTCTGAGAGTGGGAAGAGAGTCCGAGATGTGAACGCAGTGTAGAAGGAGAGTCTGAGAGCTGGAGGAGAGTCCGAGATGTGAACGCAGTGTAGAAGGAGAGTCTGAGAGTGGGAAGAGAGTCCGAGAGGTGAACGCAGTGTAAAAGGAGAGTCTGAGAGTGGGAAGAGAGTCCGAGATGTGAACGCAGTGTAGAAGGAGAGTCTGAGAGTGGGAGGAGAGTCCGAGAGGTGAGAGCAGTGTAAAAGGAGAGTCTGAGAGTGGGAAGAGAGTCCGAGAGGTGAACGCAGTGTAAAAGGAGAGTCTGAGAGTGGGAAGAGAGTCCGAGATGTGAACGCAGTGTAAAAGGAGAGTCTGAGAGTGGGAAGAGAGTCCGAGAGGTGAGCACAGTGTAAAAGGAGAGTCTGAGAGTGGGAAGAGAGTCCGAGAGGTGAGCACAGTGTAAAAGGAGAGTCTGAGAGTGGGAAGAGAGTCCGAGAGGTGAACGCAGTGTAGAAGGAGAGTCTGAGAGTGGGAAGAGAGTCCGAGATGTGAACGCAGTGTAAAAGGAGAGTCTGAGAGTGGGAGGAGAGTCCGAGAGGTGAGCGCAGTGTAAAAGGAGAGTCCGAGAGTGGGAGCAGAGTCCGAGAGGTGAGCGCAGTGTAGAAGGAGAGTCCGAGAGTGGGAGGAGAGTCCGAGAGGTGAGCGCAGTGTAGAAGGAGAGTCTGAGAGTGGGAGGAGAGTCCGAGAGGTGAGCGCAGTGTAAAAGGAGAGTCCGAGAGTGGGAGGAGAGTCTGAGAGGTGAGCGCAGTGTAGAAGGAGAGTCCGAGAGTGGGAGGAGAGTCCGAGAGGTGAGCGCAGTGTAAAAGGGAGTCCCGAGAGTGGGATGAGAGACAGAGAGGTGAACGCAGTGTAGAAGGAGAGTCCGAGAGTGGGAGGAGAGTCCGAGAGGTGAGCGCAGTGTAAAAGGAGAGTCTGAGAGCGGGAGGAGAGTCCGAGAGGTGAGCGCAGTGTAAAAGGAGAGTCCGAGAGCGGGAGGAGAGTCCGAGAGGTGAGCGCAGTGTAGAAGGAGAGTCTGAGAGTGGGATGAGAGACAGAGAGGTGAGCGCAGTGTAAAAGGAGAGTCCGAGAGCGGGAGGAGAGTCTGAGAGGTGAGCGCAGTGTAAAAGGAGAGTCTGAGAGCGGGAGGAGAGTCCGAGAGGTGAGCGCAGTGTAAAAGGAGAGTCTGAGAGCGGGAGGAGAGTCCGAGAGGTGAGCGCAGTGTAAAAGGAGAGTCTGAGAGCGGGAGGAGAGTCCGAGAGGTGAGCGCAGTGTAAAAGGAGAGTCCGAGAGCGGGAGGAGAGTCCGAGAGGTGAACGCAGTGTAAAAGGAGAGTCTGAGAGTGGGAAGAGAGTCCGAGAGGTGAACGCAGTGTAAAAGGAGAGTCTGAGAGTGGGAGGAGAGTCCGAGAGGTGAGCGCAGTGTAAAAGGAGAGTCCGAGAGTGGGAGGAGAGTCCGAGAGGTGAGCGCAGTGTAGAAGGAGAGTCCGAGAGTGGGAGGAGAGTCCGAGAGGTGAGCGCAGTGTAGAAGGAGAGTCTGAGAGTGGGAGGAGAGTCCGAGAGGTGAGCGCAGTGTAAAAGGAGAGTCCGAGAGTGGGAGGAGAGTCTGAGAGGTGAGCGCAGTGTAGAAGGAGAGTCCGAGAGTGGGAGGAGAGTCCGAGAGGTGAGCGCAGTGTAAAAGGGAGTCCCGAGAGTGGGATGAGAGACAGAGAGGTGAACGCAGTGTAGAAGGAGAGTCCGAGAGTGGGAGGAGAGTCCGAGAGGTGAGCGCAGTGTAAAAGGAGAGTCTGAGAGTGGGAGGAGAGTCCGAGAGGTGAGCGCAGTGTAAAAGGAGAGTCCGAGAGTGGGAGGAGAGTCTGAGAGGTGAGCGCAGTGTAGAAGGAGAGTCCGAGAGTGGGAGGAGAGTCCGAGAGGTGAGCGCAGTGTAAAAGGGAGTCCCGAGAGTGGGATGAGAGACAGAGAGGTGAACGCAGTGTAGAAGGAGAGTCCGAGAGTGGGAGGAGAGTCCGAGAGGTGAGCGCAGTGTAAAAGGAGAGTCTGAGAGTGGGAGGAGGGACAGAGAGATAAACGCAGTGTGAAAGGAGAGTCCGAGAGTGGGAGGAGAGTCCGAGAGGTGAGCGCAGTGTAAAAGGAGAGTCCGAGAGTGGGAGGAAAGTCCGAGAGGTGAACGCAGTGTGAAAGGAGAGTCCGAGAGCGGGAGGAGAGTCCGAGAGGTGAGCGCGGTGTAAAAGGAGAGTCCAAGAGTGGGAAGAGAGTCCGAGAGGTGAGCGCAGTGTAAAAGGAGAGTCCGAGAGTGGGAGGAGAGTCCGAGAGGTGAGCGCAGTGTAAAAGGAGAGTCCGAGAGTGGGAGGAGAGTCCGAGAGGTGAGCGCAGTGTAAAAGGAGAGTCCGAGAGTGAGAGGAGAGTCCAAGAGGTGAGCACAGTGTAAAAGGAGAGTCCTGAGAGTGGGAAGAGAGTCCGAGAGGTGAGCGCAGTGTAAAAGGAGAGTCCGAGAGTGGGAGGAGAGTCCGAGAGGTGAGCACAGTGTAAAAGGAGAGTCCTGAGAGTGGGAAGAGAGTCCGAGAGGTGAGCGCAGTGTAAAAGGAGAGTCCTGAGAGCAGGAAGAGAGTCCGAGAGGTGAGCGCAGTGTAAAAGGAGAGTCTGAGAGTGGGAGGAGAGTCCGAGAGGTGAGCGCAGTGTAAAAGGAGAGTCCTGAGAGCAGGAAGAGAGTCCGAGAGGTGAGCGCAGTGTAAAAGGAGAGTCTGAGAGTGGGAGGAGAGTGCGAGAGGTGAACGCAGTGTAGAAGGAGAGTCCGAGAGTGGGAGGAGAGTCCGAGAGGTGAACGCAGTGTAGAAGGAGAGTCCGAGAGTGGGAGGAGAGTCCGAGAGGTGAACGCAGTGTAGAAGGAGAGTCCGAGAGCGGGAGGAGAGTCCGAGAGGTGAACGCAGTGTAGAAGGAGAGTCCGAGAGTGGGAGGAGAGTCCGAGAGGTGAACGCAGTGTAGAAGGAGAGTCCGAGAGTGGGAGGAGAGTCCGAGAGGTGAGCGCAGTGTAGAAGGAGAGTCCGAGAGTGGGAGGAGAGTCCGAGAGGTGAGCGCAGTGTAGAAGGAGAGTCCGAGAGTGGGAGGAGAGTCCGAGCGGTGAGCGCAGTGTAAAAGGAGAGTCCGAGAGCGGGAGGAGAGTCCGAGCGGTGAGCGCAGTGTAAAAGCAGAGTTCGGAGAGGTGAGCGCAGTGTAAAAGGAGAGTCTCGAGAGCGGGAAGAGAGTCGGAGAGGTGAACGCAGTGTAAATCTAAGGGCAAGTCATGGCAGCAGAGCTCGCACCCGTGATATGCTCCTCCTGCACTATGTGGGAAGTCATGGACACTACTGGTGTCCCTGGTGACCATGTGTGCAGGAAGTGTGTCCACCTGCAGCTACTGGCTAACCGCATTTCGGGAGCTGGAGCTGCAGGTGGATTCACTGTGGAGCATCTGCGATGCTGAGATTATCGTGGATACTATGTTCAGTGAAGTGGTCACACCGCAGGTAATGATTACGCAGGCAGTAAGGAAATGGGTGACCGCCAGGCAGAGTAAAAGGACTAGGCAGGTAGAGCAGGAGTCCCCTGGGGCCATCTCCCTCTCAAACAGATAAACCGCATTGGATACTGTTGGGGGGGATGGTTTATCAGGGGAAAGCAGCAAGAGCCAAGTTGGTGGCACCACGGGTGGCTCTGCTGCACAGGAGGGGAGGAATAAGAGCAGTAGGACTATATTGATAGGGGATTCAATTGTAAGGGGAACAGATAGGCGTTTCTGCGGCCGCAAACGTGACTCCAGGATGATATGTTGCCTCCCTGGTGCTAGGGTCAAGGATGTCACGGAGCGGCTGCAGGGCATTCTGGAGTGGGAGGGTGAACAGCCAGTAGTCGTGGTGCATATTGGTACCAACGACATAGGTAAAAAAAGGGATGAGGTCCTGCAAAGTGAATTTAAGGAGTTAGGAGATAAATTAAAAAGCAGGACCTCAAAGATAGTGATCTCAGGGTTACTACCAGTGCCACCTGCAAGTGAGTATAGGAATAGGAGAATAGACCAGATGAATGCGTGGCTGCAGGGATGGTGTAAGAGGGAGGGATTTAGATTCCTGGGACGTTGGGACTGGTTCTGGGGAAGGTGGGACCTGTACAAGCGGGACGGGTTACACCCGAGCAGGACCGGGACTGATGTCCTCACGGGGGTGTTTGCTAGTGCTGTTGGGGAAGGTTTAAACTAGAATGGCAGGGGGATGGGAACCTGAGCAGGGAGACAGAGGAGGGGGAAACAAGGAGAGAAACAAAAGACAGAAAGGGAAGAAGCAATAGTGGAAGGCGGGGAAAACAAGGGCAAAAAACAAATAGGGCCATAGTGCAAAATAAAACTAAGATGACTAGCAATCTTAAAAAAACAAGTCTAAAGGCATTATGTCTTAATGCGCGGAACATTCGCAATAAGGGAGAAGAATTAACAGCACAGATAGATATTAACGGTTATGATATAGTTGCGATTACGGAGACATGGCTGCAGGGTGACCAAGGATGGGAACTGAACATCCAGGGGTATTCAATATTTAGGAAGGACAGGCAAAAAGGGAAAGGAGGTGGGGTAGTTTTGTTAGTAAAGGAGGAAATCAATGCAATAGTAAGGAAGGATATTGGCTTGGAAAATCACAATGTGGAATTTGTATGGGTGGAGCTAAGAAACACCAAGGGGCAGAAAACGTGGAGGTTGTCTATAGGCCCCCAAACAGTAGTGGAGATGTAGGGGAGGGCATTAAACAGGAAATTAGAGACGCATGCAAGAAGAGCACAACTATAATCATGGGTGACTTTAATCCACATATAGATTGGTCAAACCAAATTAGCAATAACACTGTGGGGGAGGAATTCCTGGAGTGTGTACGTGATGGCTTTCTAGACCAATATGTTGAGGAACCAACTAGAGAACAGACGATCCTAGACTGGGTATTGTGCAATGAGAAAGGATTAATTAATAATCTTGTTGTGCGGGGTCCCTTAGGGAAGAGCGATCATAACATGATAGAATTCCTCATTAAGATGGAGAGTGAAGTAGTTGAATCCGAAACTGGGTTCCTGAATCTAAATAAAGGAAATTACGAAAGTATGAGGTGAGAGTTGGCTATGATAGATTGGAGAACTTTACTAAAAGGGATGACAGTGGATAGGCAATGGCTAATATTTAAAGAACGTGTGCAGGAATTACAACAATTATTTATTCCTGTCTGGCGCAAAAATAAAACAGGAAAGGTGGCTCACCCGTGGCTTACAAAAGAAATTTGGGATAGTATTAGATCCAAAGAGGAGACATATAAAATTGCCAGAAAAAGCAGCAAGCCTGAGGATTGGGAGCAGTTCAGAATTCAGCAAAGGAGGACAAAGAGATTGATTAAGAGGGGGAAAATAAAGTATGAGAGTAAACTAGCAGGGAACATAAAAACTGACTGTAAAAGCTTCTATAAATATGTCAAGAGAAAAAGATTAGTGAAGACAAATGTAGGTCCCTTACAGTCAGAAATGGGGGAAATTATAATGGGGAGCAAAGAAATGGCAGAACAATTAAACACCTCCTTTGTAAAGACAGAAGCAAAGTATGACACAAATAACCTGCCAGAAATGTTCGGGAACCAAGGGTCTAGCGAGAGGGAGGAACTGAAGGAAACCAGTATTATTAAGAAAATAGTGCTAGGAAAATTAATGGGGCTAAAGGCTGACAAATTCCCAGGGCCTGATAATCTACATCCCAGAGTACTAAAGGAAGTGGCCCTGGAAATAGCGGATGCATTAGTGATCATCTTCCAAAATTCTATCGACTCTGGAACAGTTCCTACAGATTGGAGGGTGGCAAATGTAACCCCATTATTTAAAAAAGGAGGGAGAGAAAAAACAGGGAATTACAGACCAGTTAGCCTAACATCAGTAGTGGGGAAAATGCTAGAGTCTATTATAAAAGATGTGATAACAGAACACTTGGAAGGCATTAACGGGATTGGATAAAGTCAACATGGGTTTATGAAAGGGAAATCATGCTTAACAAATCTACTGGAGTTTTTTGAGGAGGTAACTGGTAGAAAAGATAGGGGAGAACCAGTGGATGTGGTGTACTTGGATTTTCAGAAGGCTTTTGATAAGGTCCCACACAAGAGGTTAGTGTGCAAAATTAAAGCACATGGGATTGGGGGGAATATACTGGCATGAATTGAGAATTGGTTAACAGACAGGAAACGGAGAGTAGGAACAAACGGGTCTTTTTCCGGGTGGCAGGCAGTGACTAGTGGGGTACCACAGGGTTCAGTGCTTGGGCCCCAGCTATTCACAATATATATCAATGATTTGGATGAGGGAACTAAATGTAACATTTCCAAGTTTGCAGACGACACAAAGCTAGGGTGGAATGTGAGTTGTGAGGAGGATGCAAAGAGGCTCCAATGTGATTTGGACAAGTTGGGTGAGTGGGCAAGAACATGGCAGATGCAGTATAACGTGGATAAATGTGAGGTTATCCACTTTGGTTGTAAAAACAGAAAGGCAGATTATTATCTGAATGGTGATAGATTGGGAAAAGGGGAGGTGCAACGAGACCTGGGTGTCCTTGTACACCAGTCGCTGAAAGCGAGCATTCAGGTGCAGCAAGCAGTTAGGAAGGTGAATGGTATGTTGGCCTTCATTGCAAGAGGATTTGAGTACAGGAGCAGGGATGTCTTACTGCAGTTATATAGGGCCTTGGTGAGACTACATCTGGAGTATTATGTGCAGTTTTGGTCTCCTTATCTGAGGAAGGATGTCCTTGCCATGGAGGGAGTGCAACAAAGGTTTACCAGACTGATTCCTGGGATGGCAGGACTGATGTATGAGGAGAGATTGGGTCGATTAAGCCTATATTCACTAGAGTTTAGAAGAATGAGAGATGATCTCATCGAAACATATAAAATTCTAACAGGACTAGACAGACTAGATGCAGGGAGGATGTTCCCGATGGCTGGAGAGTCCAGAATCAGGGGTCACAGTCTCAGATATGGGGTATGCCATTTCGAACTGAGATGAGGAGAAATGTCTTCACTCAGAGGGTGGTGGAGGCCAAGTCATTCGAGTTAGACGATCAGCCATGATCATTTTGAATGGTGGAGCAGGCCCGAAGGGCTGAATGGCCTAGTCTCTCTCCTATTTTCTATGTTAAGGTTTTGTTGAAGGACATTAATAATGAGCGTGTTCTGATCGATAGTCCGGGTGTGGTGGCAATATGCCGCTGTTACTGTCACAGGACCACTAAGGTGTGTAACTTCCTATCACCGAGCAAGTACGTGCCATACTGGACATCCAGTCTTGTATCAGCTTTCCCTTCATCAACCATCATCACTGCTGCCCTCTGCTCACTAATGCGTGATACCTCATTCTCTGCTCCTCATTAACATCACTGTCCATTGCCATTGTCATGGGGTTAGCATGGATCTGTGTAGTGCCTTATTCTGTGGAGCGAGGAGGTGAGAATACATAAGGTGTTCGGATACTGCATTGTCACTGCACGCATTGTTATGCACAATGTGTGTGTGAAGTCCGATATGATTAATATGGTGCCTTCCGGTATTTCTGTGCAATATAGTGACCTCCATAATCCCAACCCATTCTGTATTAACCCTCCCCAATAATCCAACAATAACATCTTCATATGGAGTGTCATGGGGTCTATCATCAATCCATGCTGTGCCTTCCTGTTATGTGTAAGTTTTGCCTTTAAACATGAAGGCAGTGGAGAGACAGATGTGGGTATTTGACCCATGCAAAATCCTTATAGTTCATTCTATTTCCCATCATGGCGTGTAGAATGTAATTTGTATTACCCAGCCACCTTCACTTCTAACACCTTACTTGCTATATATTTTTTTAGTTGTTCTCGGGATGTTGATGATGTGGGGAAAGCCGGCATTTACTACCCATTCCCTCATTGCCCTGAGGGAGTGGCGGTGGGCCTTCTCCTTCAACTGCTGCAGCCCTTGAGGTGATCGTGCTCCCACAATGATGTTAGAGACTTCCAGGATCCTGACCCAGTGACGATGAAGGAACGGCAAAATATGTCCAAGTCAGGATGGTGTGTTACTTGGAGGGGAACTTGGAGATGATGATGTTTTCACAAGATCCCTTCTAATGCAGTGCTTCTTTAACTCTTGCAACATCTTTCAGATCTTAAGCCACATCGTCTGAATAGTTGACACAGAGTATATTTGTTATCAACTGGATAGCCCGGTGGTGAAGGATAGAATACTAGAGCCTGGTCTTCAGTTGCATCCAAGCCTTTATTCACAGAGCTCCCCTTACACACACAACACATCCTAGATTAGCTCTCTTATAAAAAGGATGCAAGAGAGTTTGCAATTTATACGCACCATCTGAATACAATTAACACTAATTGATATAAATCACATGATATAATTAACAATATTCTGTGAGTGACAAATTGCCACACTCAATGCCTCATTTGCATATATGGGGCTGTCCTCCCCCACCAAAAACATGCTTGTCTTCATTACAGAAGATACCAAGATTCGCAGAGCCCTTTTGTTAAATCAGAATTTCATGGAACTCGCTAAACAAAAGAAGACCAAGGTCCCTCTCGTTTGCCTTCGACCATCCTGGTGGTCACATGATACAATGATAATGGAGTTGTTGACTAATCATAGCAACCAGTCTCTATCAATGAGTCTGCAACAGACCCAGACATCAGGTGAGAAATACCCCAATGGTGGAGAGCTTTGGGAATCATAGGTCCAAAGTCACCTCTTCCTCCCGAGCCTCCTGCACTTACCACATGTCACGTCTCAACTTACTCAGATACTGGATCCCAAAATATTATTTCTTGAAATTTCACTGCTTGTTGTCAAACTTCACAGCTGGATTAACAATATTTTTGAATTTTACACTGGTTAAGTGACTTGTTAACTGCTTGAGAAGCGTTAAAGGATCATTATTGTGTGAGCATCATAATTGTTTTCATTGCTGTTCACAAAATATCATCCTCAGGAATTGTGTATGTTTCAGAGTCGTGCATTCCCGAGACTTTGTTAGTAGGTCATTAATTATGCTAAAAAAAGGCATTTTTCCCATTTTTTGTTTAAAGAAGAATGTCTGGCCCATCTGGTACATCCTTAATTCATCATTACAAAGGGCTGAATACCACTGGCAAGCAAATGGCCATTTATTGCAAACAAAAATTAGGGAAGAAAAATGTTTATACAAACCAAAAATTGATTTGAAGATAAAATACAGATGTGGGCATATATTAGATATTTATTTAATCCCTGATGGCTTTGGGCCGATACGCCCTCTCACTGTGGCCCAATTAGCTTGGAAATGTCTCTGTAGGTTGTAGTCCATTTAAAAAAAATGACGCCCATCTGACTCACATCTCGTAAATCCCCACGCAGTGAGTGCCCAATCTCGGCTGCTCATAGGGGAAGTGCTTTTACATAGGGAGAGGGTTAAAATTGAAGTAATTCGGGTACCTTCTGGCACCTGGTCACACAATAAATTTCATAGTTGCTAAAGTCATGGACTTTGTTGACTAATTTGGAAGACTGAACTATAAAATATAATCTTATTAATAGAATTTGTTATTGTAATTTAAAGAGTGCCTTAACTTGAACAAAGATTGCTCAATTTGTACACCTGTCAGGCTGGGTCATTATAGCACTTGTCCTAAAAGGGACCCATGAGTATTTGATTTTTTTTCCAATAACATTATTGGCTGTGCTGTAAGAGCCACACCAGGCAAGTCTGGGTGACACTGATGATTGTTGATTGTGGGTATTATTGGTGTGTGTCTGGTGTAAGGAGGGTGGGGCGGAGTAGGTGTACTAAATAAGCCACCAGATATTTGGATAATTTAAAAATTGTTCTTTAATATAGCAAAGCTTGAACTATGCTGCAAGGCAGTTTCTAAGTTAAGATTGAGTGTGGTAATGTACTTTTGGTCTAATTGTGTTGGTATGTTGTAACTCACTCAGAAATATCTATTACTGTATATTTATAAATCACAGCAAATAAACATTGACATCCCCATTCCAGGCCACAACCCTTGGCCTCTCCGACTTGATGCTCCCAGATACGGTGCCGGGTTCTTGGTCATTAAATGCTAAAGAGTTACAGCCTCTGGTGATTATGGTGAGACTGCTGTATCTCACTTCAGTTTGTGACCCCTAAGAGCCATCAGGGGGAGGGAGGGTCATCATCATTTCTCTCTGCGTTGCGTCTGAACTCTGATCTTCAGGAATAAATAACAGTGTTTTAGAATGAAGTGGCTGCAAAGCCTACTGATTCTCCCCTATCCCTCCCTCCTTGCAGACACAAAGCCTTTGTCTGAGGCTTCCCCAGACTGCATCCTATCCCCTCCTTCCCCCCCCCCCCCATCTTTTTAAGAATGAAGATAGATATCCTTTCTGAAGCGAGTTGGAAATATTGGATAACAGTTGGTGATATTATTCTTAAATTATTGTGTTTCAGTACTTTGGGAATAGACACAGGACTATCTCCTCTTAAACTCGTCTGACAAACAGAATATAATATTCCAGCTCAACATACAGCCAATCTCTGAGTTGAAAGAATTTGAAATACATGTAGGCAGATTTGATTAGAAGAGTGTAGATCAGGTGACACCTCTTTTTTTACTTGTCCATTGAAGTTCCTTCTTAAAATACAAAGTTAATTTTAGGAGAAGTTATATAAAGTAAGAAGTGAAAGGCTGGAATATGTTGAGGCATTCTGCGACACTTTGCCTTTGAAAGACTTCCTTTACACTCCAGTTAAGCTGACAGAAGGGGATCTTGTCTTTTTAAAGTCAGCATACATAACACCAATTGTCGTGACATCTGGAAGGCTTGTTTTATCTGCAAGCACAGTTAAAGACAAATGAAAGCAGACAGATGTACGGCTGGTGTGGCATCTTCGCCTGAAGCACTTACTCGCTGTACATCTTACAGTGTGTCAAAAAGAGGCAGCATTTACAGAATGAAAACATTCTGTCACAATCTACGCACTAACTACCGAGCTGCTGTTTAACCCTGTGAGGCGGAAGGAAAGAGGCACTCGCTCCTGTCCCATCTCACTTAGCACCAGCTTCATTATTAGTGATCAATCACGATTAGGTTGTGTTGTTATTCCAGTGCAGAGAGCAGGATACCAGCTCACACCTAGGACTCACCCCTGGTGAGTCTCCAACCTTGACCAGGTCCTGAGGTAGGGCCAGATGGCAGTCAGACGTTTCCACAGAGTGAAGAGCAGGAATCCGAGGGCTCAGGGCTACTCTCATACACTGACTAATGACTGCCTGCCTTCTTGGATGGGAATTGAGTGCGACACAGCAGAGAGAATTTAAAGAGTGTGAGCAGATGTAAAGCAGAATCGCTGTAAATAGTGTACTTTTTTTAAAGGTAACGACTGGTGCATTTTTCATCTTCCTTAGTTTCCCAGAATTAAATTAGAATATGCACTTTACATATTACATAGAATTACATAGAATTTACAGCACAGAAACAGGCCATTCAACCCTTGGACTCCCATCACAAACAACCTATAATCACAATATCATTGCCTGAAGATGTGGTCAGATCAGTACACTCTGACCAGACGATAAAGTGACATTGTGTTGCAGGCAGACTCACCAAGGTCCCAGTGCAGCCACTGTCATGAACAATCAGTAAACCGTTGGAATATGATTCTCGGTGCTCCCAAGTGCAATATGCACAGCTCAAGAGGGGATCTCAAAAGTATTGATTGGATGATACGAGAGTCACCTGTCCCAACTATTGATTAATATCAGTGCCTGGGCATCCTGATGGATGTCAACTTCGATCTAGACAGAGTCCTTCAGGACTGTGCTGAGAAGTGACAAAGAACAATTTGGTGATTCTCATCTTCAGCCAGTGATTGATGGGATATGGTGTGTGCCGGTGCTTTGACCAGGAGATTGGTGGCAAAAAACTGAAACATGTTCTGGTGAGTTGTGTCGCTCACAGTGCTGCTCGCGAGGAGCTCCTGAAATCTGCTGTGCACCTAGCGAGGGCTCGGCCCAAGTTTGTCAGTTGTCCAATGACCAACTTGTGCGGAGGGGCGGGGGCAGTCAGCAGGGTCTTTTTGGGTGGCTGCAAGTTGACATGCCTGGTAATTGCCTTGTGTATTGAAGATTAAGGAGTGATCTAATTGAGGTGTTTCAGATGATTAAAGGATTTGATAGGGTAGATAGAGAGAAACTATTTCCTCTGGTGGGAGAGTCCAGAACAAGGGGACATAATCTTAAAATTAGAGCTAGACTGTTCAGGGGTGATGTCAAGAAGCACTTCTTCACACAAAGGAAATCTGGAACTCTATCCCCCAAAAAGCTGTTGAGACTGGGGGTCAATTGAAAATTTCAAAACTGAGATTGATAGATTTTTATTAGGCCAGGGTATTAAGGGTTACGGAACCAAAGTGGAAAAATGGAGTTGAGGTACAGATCAGCAATGATCTAATTGAATGTGGAACAGGCTTGAGGAGCTGAATGGCCTCCTCCTGTTGCTATGCTCCTTCCTTTGTTCCAATAGCAGTTCAGAACCAAGTCAGCCCTCTGCTGCGCACTTGGTGGTCTGATGCCTGTGTTAGTCAGGTCGACAGTACTCCAAAACATTGCTGATAATTGACTCGTTAGCCTGGTTTACTAATAAAACCAGCAGGGGTGGATTCGTCCCACAGGGCTGCAGATAACCTTGGAAACCAGTGTCCCTAATGGGTAGAATGGTCCTAGCTGAACAAGTAGAGGATGCTTATCAGAACTCTGCACTGTTAGGATGTGCGATTTTAACAGGTTCAGATCGTGATACGTTTGGGAGATTTCAGGTTAACAAATCCCAGGGCCAGACAATATAAAGACCCAGATCTCGCGACCTGCCCCGTTAGACTTTTTCCCTCACCTTCAGCTCAAAACTTTCTGCGCTGTAACTTGCTGGGAGTGCGAGCTGTTAACGGGGCGGTGAGGGCAAAGGGGCATCTGGGACCTTAGTGAACAACGGGACCGACAGTCTGTCTCCTTAATCAGTGAGATTTAAGGATTAAGAAAGAAACAGAGGACTGACAGAGAAGGAAATAGTGTGAATTAGAGTCAAATCAGGAACAGAAAGAGAAATAAATAGAGGGAAAGAAAGATTGGATTAAGAGAGCGAGAAAAAGAGACAAAGAAAAAGTTAAAAAAAAATTAGAAAATTTTACATTTTTAAAAAAAATCTCTAGGAACAATTCACTACCTGCAGGAATGAGACTGCAGTTTCAGTAGTTCCCTTTCTGGGCCAGAGAGGTTGATTGGCATTGCAGGAACATAAATCTCATCATTAAAAAGGTATTTATGCTATTAAGTACCAGCTCTAACTTTCTGCGGCACGTTTAAAGGGTAATTAATGTGCAAATTCACCAACTTCTTGAAACTCATGGGGAGGTTGAGGGCGGGCTGTCGATTTCGCGGAGCGACGCAAGTGTCCAGCAACTTGTGGCAATTCACAATTCATGGGGAGTCTCTTCCTCACCACAAGTTGCTGGACGATTTACACAATAATAATGGTGAGCGCCATTAAACTCACCATTATTTTGACAGCAAATTCTGGGCCAATATATCTCATATAACTTGGAAGAGCAGGGAGGAAATTTGAAGCATGGGCTATCGATATGGAAGAATCACTAAACACTGGTGAGGTTCCACAAGAAAGAAAGCATTCTATCATACTTATAAGTTCCTGTGCTTAGGCGGTGGATACGGACTAAACTCACCACAGAAAGTTAATTCTTGTCCATTTCAGTCTAAGTATCCTTTTAACGGTGTGATAAATGTTAATTACTGCCAGTCAGCCTCTCTGGCACCGAAAATTAACTCTTGCAAGTGTGGAATCTTGTTCCTTCAGATTTTAATTGTTGGAGATTTATTTTAAAAAATTTAATAATTTTTAAAAACTTTTTCTTTCTGTCTCTTTTCTCTCTCTCTCTCTTAATCCAATCTTTCTTTCCCTCTCTTTATTTCACTTTCTGTATCTGATTTGACATTGAATTCACTATTCAAACTTACACTTCCTGGTTCAGACTCTGCACTGCTCATTTCACAAGCCTTCAATCTGATTGATTAAGGAGATATACAGTTACTTGCCCTGTTCACTCAGGTCCCAGATGCCCTGTATAGGCCGTCTTGCTGTTTCCATCTCCCACTTCCAGAAACTTGCAGTGTAAGGTCTCATGGAAATTGAACAGGCAAGGGCGAGTCTAACTAACGCCTGGCACCATTCATTCACCGGCTACAGGAAATTCTGGCCCGACATCTTTATCTGAAATTCATCTCTCTGGTGTTTTAGTTGAGATGTTAATGTGTTTGTTTTAAATGGGTTAATATAACAGAGAGAAGAATTTCAGACAAATGCATCAAGCGTTCCTCTGTTAGTATCTCATAGCAGAGGACTGTGGTGAATGAAATTTAATCATGTTAAATGTAAAGTATTACACATAGGTAAAAGAAATGTGGGACATGAGTATATATTAAATGGAACTAAATTAGCACAGGGAAACTGGGAAAAAGACCTTGGAGTATTAGTAGAATATTAGTTTACAGGAGTTGTGCTAAATCCTTACACAACACTGGTCTGTTCGGATTCAGTGTGTTCAGTTATTTGTGCATTGGCAAGTAGTACAGAGAAGAGCAGCAAAATTGATCCCAAGTGTGAAGGGGATGAATTATGAGGAAATGTTGGAGAAATTTAAGCTTTACAGTCTAGGAAGAAGGCACTCAATGGGGGTCCTGATCGAAGTATATAAAATATTAAATACTATAGATAAATAAATCCAGATTGTTACTTCAAACTCTGCCAATAAAGTAGGACCAGATGACATGAATGGAAATGAATGAGAAGTAAATTTGGAACAGATATCAGGAAAAACTTCATTATTCAAAGAATATAAATGTTTGGAATAATCTATTAAGCAATATAATGGAGACAAAAACATTGGGGTTATTCAAAATACAATTAGATGCCATGATGGGAGAGTTAATGGAGAAGGATGAGATTTGATGGTCTTGCTTCATCCCAGACTTTTCTGATGTTCTCATTGTCAGCCTTGCAGCCTCGAGAATTGTCTTTCCCTTCACCTGCACAGACTAAGCTCAAATCTTTGTGTCAAGTGTAGCCTGTAGTAACTAAGAAAGCAGGACTTGGAATATTGGTGGATTGTATACTGTCCATTTAATGGGCTTTTATTCATTTCAAAAACAGTTCATACTTCCTTGCATTATTTCTTCCCATGGTTTGGGAAGCACCATAATGGAACACCAGGAAGAATTCTCATTGCCGGCAGGTCTTAATGGGAAATACCTACAATGATTAGCCTTTGGGTTGTCATTTAG
Organism: Heptranchias perlo; assembly: GCF_035084215.1. NCBI lineage: Eukaryota > Metazoa > Chordata > Chondrichthyes > Hexanchiformes > Hexanchidae > Heptranchias > Heptranchias perlo. The sequence goes on from NC_090328.1 coordinate 113,692,790, forward strand.
AATGAAGTTTGGAAGGATGTGTTGCAGTTTTAATGTGTCACATCTTGCTGACTTAGATAGCAGCCTATGTGCAGGAGAGTCACCAATTCTCACTGCCGTTTATTACAACATCTGTTGTATGTTTTCACTGGAATGGTCAATATTCTGCGCTGTTGAACAGTGTAAGTTTAGCCATAATAATAGCTTCAATTATTTGGCTTCAATTCCTTTCAGTTTTTTTTTTAGCACTCAATCTTGCTGTAGTACCAGGAGCAAGATTTGAAATGCTGAACATTAAAGCCCTGATTTTAACTCGTATGTTGTGGGTGGTGGGGGGAGATCTGGAGGTGATTGGGGTTTTGGGGGAGGGGAGGCCCAAGGCAGAGGAAGCCCAAGGTTCCTTGTGGGGCAATTTCTTAAACAAAAATTAAAAATTTAAACTCACCAGGGCCTCTTCTTGCCCCACTCATGCCTGGCACTGAGCATTACTGCCGCCGTTAGCAGTTAAAATCGCATCGCGACTCCAATGATGTTATCGGGCCCCGACTTTAAATATTAATGAGGTTCCTGCCTGCCTGTTGGGGGAAGCCCCAACTCTGTCGAAAACCTGACAGTTAAAACGGCCGTGGGCGCAAACTTGTTGCGACCGCTATTTTAACCACCCGCCACCTCATTCCGCAGGGTTAAAATCGAGCCTTAAATATTCTGTGGTTAGAAGTTCCGTTATGCATTACATTTATCCCATGGGTAACGTAATGTACCCACTATGCTCACAGGATAGAGATATCACATGGAAGCAAGTCTGGCTAACTGAGTGTCCCACCCTTTGAAAACAAACACAATTATGTATATTTCAAGTGGTTCAAGCCCCCCATCTGCCTTGGGAATATCTTGTCTCTGATAATGTGTGAAAACATTGAGAGCTGTGTAATAATCCAAAGCCAAATTCTTGGTAAAACACAGTGTGGAAAAACCAAATTGAATTACATTTTATTGCCAAGTAACGATAAAGTTCATTTTCAAATGTAAAAGGGACTGAAGTTAAATAATCTAAATAATGACTAAACTCGTGCAGTTCAACAGCATCGAGCATTAACTATCTCAATAGTCCAAACGGATGAAACAATGAACACTTTCTACTCTCTAATTTACAAAGTGACCACTGGCTCAGGTGACATTCCCACCTCTGAGTCAGGAGGTGAAGGGTTCCAGCCTCGCTCCAGACAGTCCCGGCGAGTGGAGATTAGAATCTGGTCTCTTATTACTGGATTGATATCCAGCGGGGGTCTCCTGTCCAAACCGAGTGACCACGGGCTCAGGGCCTCTGAATCAGAAGGATTGGAGTCAGGTCCCACTCCAGACAGCCCCGGGATGCGGAGATCGGAGCACTGCCTCTGAATACTGGGTTGCCATCCAGCGAGGGGACTTGTGTCCGATGGTTCAGGTCGCCCCACCCCCATCATAAAGGGTAGGTGGGGGTCTTTAGCCTTGGTTGCAGCCCACCCAGGAGAAGTTAAGAGCCACAAGGAAGGCAATGGGAAACCACCTCAGCTCCTCTTCCCTAGTAAGTGGCTCAAGAATCTCATTTGTGAGACTTGAGTTAGGACCTGCCCTAGGGCAGAATACAATGGATGGATGGACCGTCTAATTTAATTTCTGCCATTCTTTCCCATGGGGCATTGTTGCAAACCAGTACAAAGTTTGATTCTAATTCTATAGGCTGTGTGATGCCTGGCAAGGAATAACTGATATTATGGTCAGTGTGCCCCACAGTTGCTAGTCACTGGGATGCCTGCTGGCTTTCTTCATCCTGTGCCACGTTTCATTTTAAGCATTGCTTCCAATAATGTTTACCAAAGAGTATATCATTTTAAATACTCTGTTAAAACTTACAGACAAAGCTTCATGTACCATTGATGAATTGAAGCTTTAATATCTTTTGAACAGGGGGAGAGGTGGGGGAGAAAAACATCATCCTTTCCTAATGCTAAACTAATAAGTACTTTTTAAAATACATTCAAGTCTAATTAAAAGTGTAATAATGTTGTGAACATCAAAGAAAAATGTAGGCGAGACTAGAAAACAGGTGGAATCAAGCTCACCGTTGTTTGTGACTCTCGGACCTATTCTGTCCTTTCCATATCTGCTTTCTGTGGTCAGTATAATGGTTTATTGACCAGTGTGTAGATTTATTATTGAGGCTACACTATGGGAAGGCTGTGTGCGGTGAAATCCTTCATATGGTTGGCCCAAGGTCATAAATCATTCTACTGGTTAATAAATATTTATAACCTACACGAGAAAAGATGGATTTAAGTTTCTTTTCTTGCTTGCTTACTTTAATGTATAAGAATGTTCTTGTACTTCTATGAGCATCTGCTCTCCAGGCATATAACAATGGTCATTATACACAAGAACCGGCCTGTTAGGGACACCCAGTACTCCCCAACCCTGATGTTTTAAGGAATCTGTTGTTCTGTGGATTCCCCTCTCCTTCCTTGAAAGGGTTCGCTCCTTGCTGCAATTATTGGTTCACAAAAGGCCCATCACCCACCATATCTCATCTGAGCAGCCACTTTTCATGTTGGAGCCCAGCATGCTGTTTGACTATCCCACCTCTGGCCCAGACACAGGCACCATCAGCACTCAGGAAGTGACTCCTGACTGATGTGTTTCCCCTGCTCCCTAACGCTTCGATACTGGACTAATTGTAGTTCCCTATTGCGATCCCGAGTGAGATTAGCTGACTACCTCCCCTTGACATTCAACGGCATTACCATCGCTGAATCCCCTACCATCAACATCCTGAGGGTCACCATTGACCAGAAACTTAACTGGACCGGCCACATAAATACTGTGGCTTGAAGAACAGGTCAGAGGCTGGGTATTCTGCGGCGAGTGACTCACTTCCTGACTCCCCAAGGCTTTTCCACCATCTACAAGGCAAAGTCAGGAGTGTGATGGAATACTCTCCACTTACCTGGATGAGTGCAGCTCCAACAACACTCAAGAAGCTCGACAGGATCCAGCGGTTCAAGAAGGCAGCTCACCACCACCTTCCCAAGGGCAATTAGGGATGGGCACTAAATGCAGGCCTTGCCAGCCACGCCCACATCCCATGAACGAATAAAAAAAAAAGCACACACCAGGGCTCAGCTGTTCACCGCCTTAACCAGCCTGAGTCCTCATCATTCGGGGAGCTCTGACATTTTTTTGAATGAGGACAATCTCACTGCTAAGTGTTACATAAATGTGTAGATTCTACAGAAGTTACAGTGACCAAGTATATTCAGAGTATTGGGCCTCATGTTTTATACCCAAAATGGCCAAGATCAGTAAAATACCTCTACCAATGCTGGTAAATACAAGCACTGAGAGGAGACCAGGCAATTTCCCAGAGGGAGGTGGAAGACCAGAGATTGCAGGTTACCCATGTCTGGTCGTGAGCATCTGTTAGTAGTCAGCGTTGCCATGGACCTGAGAACAGACTGTTGACCTGTCCTTCCAGCCAGGAAGCAGGGAAAGAATGAAATAATGTAAAACAGAAGTTAGATTAAATAAATAAATGTGTACGTTCAAAACTTGTGAACTGTATGTCCTTGAACATTTTGCCCACTTGTAGTTTTGAAAGGGCCGTATCTTCAGGTAGTTTTTCACTTCCAGAGTTCCTTGGGTTGACAAGTACAGTGACATCTTAAAGGTGCCAGTGATGAATTGTTTCTTTGCTATTTCTAGTGAAATTATTCAGAGTCTTTAAATGGTCCAGCGCCCACCTCATAGTCCCGAATGGGGCGATACCACGTGTTAGTCCCGAACACGGGGAAACCACGCGTTAGTCCCGAACACGGGGAAACCACGCGTTAGTCCCAAACAGGGGGATACCACGCGTTAGTCTATTCCCTGCTCTTCATCAAGTCACAGCACTGGAGAGAGCTGGAAAATTGCAAGTTTGATAGTTCCTCTATTTGTCTTACTGCCGCCTTGGTCCAGGATTCTCACATCCTTTGAAAGGCTCAAAAGACATCTCATCCCAAAGCTGAAGATGGAGAGGGCTTAGAAGTACAAGGCAAAACTGAAGAGAAAGGAATTCCAATGTGCAGGCATTGGCCTGCAGGCAGGTGATGGAGCAGACAAGCCACGACGCCCTGTCTGATGGCTGCTGATGTCAAGGTGTATCACAGAGAGAGTCGCCCGCTTTGCCACTCTGCCTCCCCGTCCCCACTAGTCTGCATCCATATGCCTGGAAGCAGCTGAGGGCAATCCTGAGTCCGCAGCTGTCACTGGTGCCCCAGCAGCAGACGGCATTGCTCCGCACCTGGCTGTCTGCTAACCCGGATCCCGTGAAGGCGGTTTCCCACAGCTGTTGGCAGATAGATGTGATATTGTCCGCGTGACATACTGTGATTGGGGTGCTTCTGAAGAACCATCCAACATTACGGTTAGTCAAGCATTCACGTAACTTGGTGGTCCCATGGGATCTTTCCAGGCTTCTATTGGGAGTAGAAATCTCCACATGAACTAATCTGCCACAGTGAAGTCTGGTCATGTCAATTTACAGGTACAGGTGTACAGATCCTGGCAGATAGGCACTGAACTTCCTTCTCTTACAAAAACTCTGTTGCCCGTATCCTAACTCGCACCAAGTCCCATTCACCCATCACCTCCGTGCTCATTGACCTACACTGGCTCCCGGTCTGGGAACAGCTCCATTTTAAAATTCTCATCCTTGTTTTCAAATCTATGGCCTCGCCCCTCCCTATTTCTGTAACCTCCTCCAGCCCTGAAACCCTCTGAGATCTCTGCACTCCTCCAATTCTGGCCTCTTGCGCATCCCCGATTTTCTTTGCTCCACCATTGGCAGCCGTGCCTTCAGCTGCCTAGGCCCTAAGCTCTGGAATTCCCTCCCTAAACCTCTCTGCCTCTCTACCACTTTTTCCTCCTTTAAGACGCTCCTTAAAACCTACCTCTTTGACCAAGCTTTTGGTCACCTGTCCTGTTATCTCCTTATGTGGCTCAGTGTCAAATTTTGTTTGATAATCGCTCCTTTAAAGCACCTTGGGACATTTTACCATGTTACATGCGCTATATAAATGTAAGTTGCTGTTGTTGCTGGTGTTGTAGGGGGATTCCCATTGGGAAACCCATTGGTGTCTGTCACGGTACTGAGGCCAACAAAAAAAATGACATCCAATTGGCACAAAGGCTCATGAGAACCAACAGAGGAAAATCCAAATAATGAAGAAAACCAGAAATGGCATAAAAGTTGTCGAATGAATCTCTTGACAGGGCCCTTTAAACATACTGCTGTATAAAGCTCAACGCCTGGCAATCTTGGACATCCGTTATATAAGGGCAGTATTTGTATCTGGATGGCCAGAAAATGATTCAGAAGGTGTAATTACGTCACTTCTGTGTCATTATAATATTTAATTATGATTGGAGGCTTCCTGACCCCCAATGACCCAGGACCCTGGTACTGCACCTTCTGCCCCCATTGTACCATGCAGTTATACCTCATCAACTAGCTGACACAAGGCTTTAACAAAATGAAAATCAGTCTCACTGTGTCAAACCGTTACCTCCTTTGTTTTTAGAGTGAAACATTTTTTAAATAAATGTGACATTTCATTTTCAAAATATTTTCCTGTGGCAATGGCAGTCGTTCTGTGCTATTATTATTTCAGAGTGAGTTGTTGTTAAAAGTCCCTGTGTCATTGGCCAGCAGTTCTGGATCAGCCCGGGCTATTCTCAATTGAAATGACACCAGCTGCAACACAAGTACACGTGTCCTTGACTGCAGTCCCAACACAACACTTACTTCTGTCTGATTCTTCTACCTTGAGAGCATGATTAGCGACAGCAGATGATCGTCAAATACAAGGTGCCCTGCGATTAGAATTTTTTCCATGTGGGAGCTGAAGAAACCTTATTTCTGATGACTCATTTTCTGTTGCCACATCTTTTTGAGATTTTCTTTCCCCCCCCCCCCCCCACCCCCGCCACAAGTATCAGTATTGGCAAGAGGGTGGTTTGCATAGTTACCGCACTGACCTTTGCTCTTCGACCCTTAGTCCTCAACTCAATGACAGGCAAGAGTTGGGTGAAAGAAGCAGAGGTCAGAGCTGGCAGTACATGAAGAGCCTGCTGCCTGGTATTGATCTGCGCAGTGTTAAAAAGCTGATGTCTGATGGGTGGATGCACCATGTGGGACTACGCCACGCTAACCAGGGGAGGTCCTAGGTTCAATCCCTAGTCCGTGTTGAGATAGATGATCTCAAGGAGGTCATCAGTGGGGTCATGACCATTGATCTTAGTGTGGCTGGGCCAGAGAGGGCAAAAATCAACTGGGATACCCACCCGCCTCGCCCCCAAGGATTAGACCCTTGAGCTTGATCTCGGGAGGGGACGTGACAATTGTGTTTTTGTGGAGTGCTGCTCCTCACGGTGGAATAGCCTGCACCGTGAGGAGCAGCGTCTCACCGTCCAGGGTCACACATGAGGAATTGCCACTTGGTTAGAAGAATCAGAGGGTCTTTGGTAGCTCACGAGTTGTACTCCTGCAGGGGTCAGTCAGCCACCTATAGGAGAGAAGGGAAGGAAATTTAAAAGGAAAGGGAATTAAATTGCTCAAAATGTGAGAATGAAGTAGACGGCATTTCATCGTAGTTTGGCTGCTTTTGTTTCTACCTGTGTGTGCGGGAAAAATGCTCATAATAGGACACAGTGACTTTGAGTGACGGATGAGAATTGAACAGAAGTTTGTGGAAAACAGACGATGTGTTTATCGGGAGCTGTGATCTCTGAAGTGTCTCTTTAGATTTAACCTTTCATTTTTCTGTTGGTGGCAGGGAGTAGGTTTGTGTCTTCAGTAAACTTCTGGAACATCATCTTTACAATTAACCTGGGATTTCTGAATCTTGTCCATTTTTCACAGTAGCCTCTAATAGCACTGCCGGTAATCCTCTCCGAGTGCTTTTTGTATTCACAGTTGAGAGCCCCTAGCAAGAATACCTTGGTGAGTGGAGATGTTTTCGTGCATCGAAGAGAGTGAGAGAGGATGGGCAATTTCTGTTTTACATGCTGTTAGTTCTGGGCTGGAGACGGGAGCATGTAATCGCAGATGTACGAGCAAATGACCACTTGTACCTGTGAGCACCAAGCCCCATCAAATAAATGATCCTGGTTTTAATCGCACTTCAGTTCACAGGCAGCAGGCTAGATGCACCTGAACCACTGGAGACACTAAGCCCTGATGTGCCTTTGCATGACTTTTCACTTAAAACCACCATTTGTGCTTCACTGAGTCCATCATCCCTTTTTTTATCGGTGTGCTTTATTGTTCTTAAAACAGTTTTTTTTCCCCACAGTATGTGTATTACGGTATATAAAAACAGAAAATGCTGGAAACACTCAGCTGATCAGGCAGCATCTGTGTAGAAAGAATCAGAGTTAACGCTTCAGGCCGAAGACCTTTCATCAGAACTGTTTATTATGGTCTTACCTGATTAAAGGAGAACACTTGCTTCATAGTTCTTTTGCTTTTATTTTTAAAATAATGCACACCCCATTTACATAACTATTAGGCTTGAAGAAATCGTCCCTAAACTGAGGGCCAGCTTTACATAGAATTACATCAAATGTACAGCACAGAAACAGGCCATTCGGCCCAACAGGTCCATGCCGGTGTTTATGCCCCACACGAGCCTCCTCCCTCCCTACTTCATCTAACCCTATCAGCATATCCTTCTATTCCTTTCTCCCTCATGTGTTTATCGAGCTTCCCTTTAAATGTATCTATGCTATTTACCTCAACCACTCCTTGTGGTAGGGAGTTCCACATTCTCACCACTCTCTGGGTAAAGAAGTTTCTCCTGAATTTTTCTATTGGATTTATTGGTGATGATCTTATATTTATCTTCTCTGCTCCCTCCTCACCTCCCAACCCGTGGGCAGGAGATCAACACGGGAATTGGGGAAGAGAGTGTGTTTCCCATTAACTGCTAATAGTCCTGACTCCCTTCACGATTAAGAAGGAAAAATAAGAAACCCCTAAAGTAATGGCCGTTGCCTAATTATAGCATAGTACAGACAGCAGGTTCTGGAGACCATCGCATTAGCTGATGCCAGTGCACTACAGCAAACAGATCCCACGAATATTGTGTGTTCTCTCGCCTTCTGGAACATCTGTTTCGTGCTCGTTCTTTTGTTAATCCAAGCAAGTGTGATCTGCTTCCCAGATTGTGATGTTGAACAGCATTAATCATAATCCAAATCAGCTCATGCATAAAGTTTCAAAGCCTTTCATTCCTATTTCCTTCAAAGTTTTATTTGCTTAACATTCATTTACATGAAAACACTGACGTGTGTGCGTGTGTCCAGAGGTGATATTTCTATTCTTTTAACTTCGCCCAAATGAAAAATAATAATTTTACACTCTCCTCCCACTTTAACACTCTCTGAAGTATCACGATCTCGGGTAAAGCACGTATTGCTTTCCATAGAGAAAATGTGTAAAATACTTTCTTCACAACACATCATTTGTCATAACATACTCTGATATGCCGTGATCTGATGAAACACCTTCTTTATAACACACCTACCTCACTATTGTACATCTCATAGACTGACTCCCCAAATGGGCACTCGTAGAATGATACAGCACAGATGGAGGCCATTCACCTTTGAAAGAGCTATCCAATTAGTCCCATTCCCCTGCTCTTTTCCCCATAGCCCTGCAAATTTTTTCCTTTTCAAGTATTTACCCAATTCCCTTTTGAAAGTTACTACTGAATCTGCTTCCACCAACCTTTCAGGCAGTGCATTCCAGATCATCACAACTCGCTGTGTAAAAAAAAATTCTCCTCATCTCCCCCTCTGGTTCTTTTGCCAATCATCTTAAACCTGTGTCCTCTGGTTATCGAACCTCCTGCCATTGGAAACAGATTCCCCTTATTTACTCTATCAAAATCCTTCATGGTTTTGAACACCTTTATTAAATCTCCCCTTAACCTTCTCTACTCTAAGGAGAACAACCCCAGTTTCTCCAGTCTCTCCACGTAACTGAAATCCCTCATCCCTGATACCATTCTAGTAAATCTCTTCTGCCCCCTCTGTAAGGCTTTGACAGCCTTCCTAAAGTGTGGGGCCCAAAATTAAGCATAATACTCCAGCTGAGGCCTAACCAGTGATTTATAAAGGGTTTAGGGTAAGGGGTGCACTGGTCAGGAAATAGTGGGATCACAGCTGTCCATCACAGAGGGAAAATCATTGGCTGCCGACACTCAAATTGATTTGAAAGGGTAGATCAAGAGAAACTATTTCCTCTGGTGGGGCGTCCAGAACAGGGGGGCATAAAATTAGAGCTAGGCCGTTCAAGGGTGATGTCAGGAAACACTTCTTCAAAAAGCTGTTGAGGCTGGGGGTCAATTGAAAATTTCAAAACTGAGATTGATAGATTTTTGTTAGGTAAGGGTATTAAGGGTTACGGAACCAAGACGGGTAGATGGAGTTAAGATACAGATCAACCATGATCTAATTGAATGGCGGAACAGGTTCGAGGGGCTGAATGGCCTCCTCCTGTTCCTGTGTTCCTGACCTGTACTCTCTGTGTATGTTGCTCTGAGCTGGGAGGCCCCGATCATGGAATCGGCCCTGGTCTGGCTCCCAGAGACGGCTATAAGTTGTCGGGTGTACTTGATTTTAAGCTGCTGAACCTTTGGTGGTTAATATAATAATAATTTAGCTTTCAGTCATGTATCACAGAATGTGCAATTGGAATCTCGGGAAATGAACACTAAAAGCATCCAGTTAATGTAACAGAGTAGAACCGATGTAAATAGAAAAAAAACATTTTTGTTTTCTTGATTCCCAGGCAATTAAAAAAAAAACCTTACCTAGAAATTCTTATATTCAAGCAGTAGCATAAATGCCGGCATAGACCAGTTGGTCCGAATGGCCTGTTTCTGTGCTGCAGATTCAGTGTAACTCGATGTATATTTTCTATACTCACAGCTACCACACTCCTGAATTTTTCACAATTAGCTGTTTTCATTCACCAGCAAAAGAAGGAAAGTAAGGGAATGTTTTATACAGAGTATGGAACAGCAGGCACACTACCAATGCATATTTTAAAAATATTCCTGCTATCTTAATAGCGTTTTTTTTGTGTTAAACTCAGTACAATTCAATTTTTATCTTCAGTTCTAAATGGGTTTGCACTGTTCAAAGATCTGCCTCAATCTCTAGTGCAAATAGCACTCAATTTTCTGGTATAAGCTCATTTACATCATTACTCACAACCTCTGGTGCAAATTAGATGGGTCTAGAGGTGACACTGCTGGTCGGAGGGGAAAATTGTAAGTAAATTTAAAGGGATGGAGACAATTAAAGGGGAGTGTCACAAGGAGCAGAGCCAAAAATCCTGGAAGCAGTAAAGGGCATCTCGACCTTTGAGAGATCTTTGCCAAGGCTGAAGGGGCAGGGGATTAAGAGGTGGCCAGGCCAGGATGGGAAAGGGATCTTTGGGTGCCAGAAAGATTGTAGGCAAGTGACAGCACTTGGCCTCCTCTTGTGATAGCTACTGAGGTTGACGTGCTGCTCCGTGAGATACCTGCGAGGAGGCTTGCCCTGTACATCACTCCCGCACTACCATCCCATAGTTCAGCACCGCCACATGCCCGTAAGAGGTGGAGTCAAGTTTCAGGTGCTAGCTGACCGTTACTGTCCCTTCACCTGCGCAAACTCTCCGCCGTGTGGTCACCGCACATTCCCTACAGCAGGTCCCCACGATCATTGCCAGGTGGGTCCCCCAGGGCCTGAAGAAATGGTTAGGTGGCATGTTGGCACATGTGACCAAAAGGACAGAGCCAGCTCCTGATCACTCTGGCAGTATTCGTTCCCAAACTGGCCTGGGTTTTTTTAACCTGGTTTTTCGCCTCTCCCAGGAGATCCATTGGATTCAGGTGGGGCACGGAGCCTGAATATTGTGTGGGACAGACTGGGTGGACCAGAGGGTCTTTTCCTGTCTGTCATTGCTCGTATTGTTGGTGAACCATACCATGTAAAACACAACCTGCTGAAATTGCTTATGAAGAATCTTCCAGTTTGTCCTTGAAGAGTGACGTTGGTGAAATCTCCCTGGGGAAGAGGGGCCTCTGACAGCACAAACATCTGCCAAAGCGAGGTATATTACCTTTCTCTGCAGATGCTGGGGGGGGTATAGGTGCCAGCGGGAGGGCACGGAGCCACTCTCAAGCAGCTTGAACTGCCTGACCAGCTCACCGCAGGTGATATCATATCAGCTCAAGGTATCCCTTTTGGCAAAAGCTCTGGTGCCAATAAAGGGCAAAAATATGAAACAAATAAGTCCAACTGGCAGTAAGACTCTTGAAAGATAAAATACAAATACAAGAGGAACCTTTAACTCTGGTGTAGTTTGTAAATTCTGTTGCAGTTTTTCAATTGCTGGTTACTGGAAAAATTGCACAGGGAATTTATTAACACTCCAATATCCTGCTTTAAGCTTTTAAAAAAAAGAATGAAAATGTCTCAGATACCATAAATCATAACACAAGAAAATATCGAATAAGAAAAGCCCTTTGTTTCCTATCAAGTCCGTTCCTTGCACAAGCTCTATAATCATGGCCTCCCTTCCACCTATTCTATCTCCTGCAAGTTCTGCATAAAATCTCTCTCTGATCCCTTAAATTCATCGATCAAAGCACCAGACTGTTCATCAATCCTCACAACATAACTATTCAACCCGGTCCTGCTATTCCCAGACAACATTCCCCCCTCCTCCTGGCCCCCAGCAGCACATGAATTATCAGATCCCAGCCAAATATTATATCATCTCAGTCTACATCTATCAACATAACTTCCAATCCTATTCCCAACCAGATGTTTATCCAACTCCGTTTTAAAGGAGTTAATTTATATTTAGTAAGATGTATTTACTGGGACTCTGATCTACAATATCTACCATTCTGTGGGAAGAAGAATTCTAACTTCTCGTCTCACTTGATGTTTACAGAAGGACATAAGAAAAGTCAAGGACAAGAAAATACCCATTTAACCCACTGAATTTCACTTCTCAAGCACCTTAACTTTCCTATTGTACAGTTCAGCTGCAGTTTCAACGTTCCTGATCGTTTTGCCTCTTCTAACTAACCCGACAGATTATTGCAATGCTCTGAGTACAAAAATTCCTGTTAATATCTGTCTTTAAATGCATTTTTCACTAATCTAATGCATGTCCCCTGATGTCCCCTGGCTCAATTAAAAATAGTATTTTGGGCTGATCTAATCTATACAGTTTTATGTACCTCAATGCAGTGTCCCCTTTAACTGCCATTTATCTAGGCTTGTTAATTTTACGTTCATAGTCCAAGTCAAATTGCTTGCATATATTGCTTGCTACCTCATTTATATTCTATTGACATCTATGCAAGATCAATGCGGATATAATTTGTAGTTGAAAGCACAGTTGTGAAATGTCAACCTCCCGTACCCCCAAAATTAAGGAATGTCTTTAAAACCTGTGCAAGATACAGACTGAATGATTTTTAGAAGTGAGTTCTGTGAACTTTTGACTGTCGAGTTGCATAAGGGCTCCATCCCACTCACATCCACCTCTGGTTTTGTTATTCCTCATTATCTCTGCAGAGGTTTGCAAATTTGTCATCTCTTTGTGAAATAAAACCACTTTCTGAGTGTTTTGTATCTGAGACCTGTTAGCTTTGCAGTGTCTGTGTGACACATGTTTCAGAGTCTTGGAGCTGGTGTTGCTTCAAGAAAGGAAAGATAGGAGGAGGCCATTCAGCCCCTCAAGCCTGTTCCCAGCCATTCAATTAGATCATGGCTGATCTGTATCATAACTCCATCTACCGGTCATGTCTATGTCTCTTAATAAATACCCTTGTGTAACAAAAATCTCAGTTTTGAAATTATCAATTGACCCCCAGCCTCAACAGCTTTTCTGGGGAGAGAGTTCCATATTTCCACTACCCCTTGTGTGAAGAAGTGCTTCCTGACATCACCCCTGAATGGCCTCGCTCAAACTTTAAGGTTATGCCCTCTTATTCTAAACTCCCCCACCAAAGGAAATAGTTTCTCTCTACCCTATCAAATCCTTTAATCATCTTAAACACCTCAATTAGATCACCTCTTAATCTTCAATACTCGAGGGAATACAAGCCTAGTCTATGCAACCTGTCCTCATAATTTAACCCTTTTAGCCCCGATCATTCTGGTGAATATGCTGTGCAAGGTGGACATTAAACATTTCACACTTTGGTGGTGTTCTACTGAAAGAGCAGTTTGTGGATCAGCTGATACATGTTCTTCACTTAGAAATCAAGAACTTTCCACTTTCACTGGTGTATTCATTCTGCAGTCCAATACCGTGAGTAACAGACCTGAGCCCGGAACAACTGCTGCATTTAATAGTGCATTTTCTTACAGGGGTAATTTGTTTCTCTCTCGTGCGCTTCTTCATTGAGCTGAGGGACATCAGTACAGAGAAATGGAATAGTTTACTATATTTTGCACCTACTATCAGCACCAAACACTGCAAGGTCAATAATAACACGGCCCAATGCAGAACAAAGCTCCTGTTACTCGGTCTCAGTAACTTCAACCACAACCCAACCCTACTGCACCAGTCTGAATTCTACCCCCCCCACACACACACACACCCTTCCATTAGCCATCTTTATCTCTCTGAATGAGATTCCTGATTGATAGTCAGATTAAGAGCAGTTTGTACTTCAGACTCACATCTACTAGGAACTGGGTTGAGTCTGACCAATCTTATTTCATATATAAAGAAAGACTTGCATTTATATAGCGCCTTTCATGACCTCAGGACGTCCCAAAGCGCTTTACAGCCAATTAAGTACTTTTGAAGTGTAGTCACTGTTGTAATGTAAGAAACGTGGCAGCCAATTTGCACACAGCAAGATCCCACAAACAGCAATGTGATAATGACCAGATAATCTGTTTTAGTGATGTTGGTTGAGGGATAAATATTGGCCAGAGACACTACGGAGAACTTGCCTGCTCTTCTTCGAAATAGTGGCCGTGGCATCTTTTACATTTACCTGAGAGGGCAGACGAAGCCTCGGTTTAATGTCTCACCTGAAAGACGGCACCTTCAACAGTGCAGCACTCCCTCAGTACTGACCCTCCGACAGTGCAGCACTCCCTCAGTACTGACCCTCCGACAGTGCAGCGCTCCCTCAGAACTGACCCTCCAACAGTGCAGCGCTCCCTCAGAACTGACCCTCCGACAGTGCAGCGCTCCCTCAGAACTGACCCTCCGACAGTGCAGCACTCCCTCAGTACTGGCCCTCCGATAGTGCAGCACTCCCTCAGTACTGACCCTCCGACAGTGCAGCACTCCCTCAGTACTGACCCTCTGACAGTGCAGCGCTCCCTCAGTACTGCACTAGAATATGTATATATATGTATATATATACCTTACAGGCAGCAGAGGCAGACAGAAGTTTTTCATTCCAACAAATAGTTAAGAACATAGGAACAGGACTCTGCGTTGTTACCCTTCAAGGCCGATATATCCTTCCTGAGGTGCGGTGCCCAGAACTGAACGCAGTATCTCCAGATGGGGTCTAACCAGAGCTCTGTACAGCTGTGACATAACTTCCACCCCTTTGTATTCCAGCCCCCTTGAGATAAAGGCCAACATTCCATTAACCTTTTTAATTATTTTTTGTACCTGTCCACTAGCTTTTAGTGATTTCTGTAGTTGGATCCCTAAATTTTATTCTCCTCCGCAGTTCCTAGCTTCTTGCCATTCTACATTCAGACCCCCTTCTTACAATTTTGCTACTAAAAGTCCAAGATGACGTCCATTCCACCACTCACATGGTCTGAGATGAAAATAGTTAACGGTCCCTGCACGAACATTCCGTGTTATATCACTTGCAATCTGTTACTGCTTCAGTCCTCTGAGCAATGTATTGTCCTCGTGCCTGTAATTTTAGCCTCTGTATCTCACCGTAGTGCGTGATCGATACACCATCCCAGGCACCTACTGTGGCACAGTGCCGGCTGGTCAGTAGCACTTGAGTAAATCCTGACTTCAGATTTGGAGTCAAAGAATTCAAAATTGTGAATGTTCAAATTTGAAAGAAATGGAAAGAGTTGCATTTATATAGTACCTCACCAGGGGTAGAAATTTGGTATCAGAGTATCACAGCAGATGCAGCACAGGAGGAGGCCATTCAGCCCATCGTGCCTGTGCCAGCTCTTTGAAAGAGCTATCCAGTTAGTCCCATTCCCCTGCTCTTTCCCCATAGCCCTGTAAATTTTTTCCCTTCAAGTATTTATCCAATTCCCTTTTGAAAGTTACTATTGAATCTGCTTCCACCACCCTTTCAGGCAGTGCATTCCAGATCATTACAACTAGTGCTACTATTACAATTAAAATAACTTATTAATATTAATCACCTGTGTTCTTAAGGTGAGGGATGCTAGTGCTGGGGAATGGAACCTTTGCCATTTCAGGCACCCAGTGTCCCCACGAGCCCCTAAAATTGGTCATTCCCCCCCACCCCCATTTTACATCTGAAAAACAGGGTGCTGACCAATATCACAAATCACCACATTTTCCCTCATTTGGATGAGGTTGAATTTGAACTAGAGTTTGCTGCCTTACCACATGTGACAGTATTGTCCAACATCTCGGCAATCATGTTTTAAGAACGTCCTGGGATTGCTGCACTGTGTCTGGATGTTCCAGAGGTGATCTGTGTGCTTTGCTTAAAGCCATAACCAGAGCGAACAGCCTGCAACCAGTTATAGAGTGCGCATCGAAGAGCAGAAAGTAAAATGTCCAACCTCAGCAAATTGCCGGGTCTGTGTTATTTCTATATTAACATGTCTTCATAAAAGAAACATGCACACAGACAGTACAATCATTTTATTGGGTCCCCTATCAAACATCATAAGAGAAAAACATACTTCTTGAGAATTACATAATGGCAGCAATAATTGGAAAATAAAACATTCGTATAAATCAAATACACAAACTTGCAGTGATGTTTTAACAGAAAATAAATCCATTTTGCATTATGCAACACGGAGGAATGGGTTATGTTTTGGTTAAGTTACGAAGTCAAGTTGTACATGGTCTAATGGAAGTCTCATTTGTTGACTTCAGTGAAAAATGCTAACC
This sequence comes from Heptranchias perlo, assembly GCF_035084215.1. NCBI lineage: Eukaryota > Metazoa > Chordata > Chondrichthyes > Hexanchiformes > Hexanchidae > Heptranchias > Heptranchias perlo. Next base: position 113,708,964 of record NC_090328.1, read on the forward strand.
TGTCATGCAGAGCATCTAAGTATTGACATGCTTCTTTAGAGCTGGCCTAAGTGTGACTCTCCTTCAGGAGATTAGTCATTTGTCCTAATGTGGCAGAAAGCAGTCCAAATGTGATTCATCTGCAAACCATAGTGTGACCAATTGGTTATTGACTGACAATTTTCTATCTGCTGAATGATAAGTCAGCAGGATGTCAAAGTGCAGAAATAGCAGAGTTGCTCCAATCACCAAAATACAGCAGAGCTTTGAACATTGATATTGCTGAATCATTCTTTCTTAGCCACACACACACACACACACACACAGACGACAGACACGCACAGGCACTCACACACAGGCAAACATACAGACACGCACAGGCATTTGCACACACGCAGACACAGACACACGCACAGGCGTTCACATACAGACACAAATACAGACACACACAGAGGCAGATACACACACGAACGCACACACACACACACACACACCTAAATATTACAAAAATTGACTTGTAATAAATGGAAATGGATTTTTCACAGACTGGTTTACGTAATCCACAAATTGAATATATCTGTGATTTCCAAGATGGAGTCCCCTACCTCACAGCTCATCTGAGAACAGAAATGAAAGCTGTGGTCAGTTGTTGCAAGATGTTTCATTTCTACGCCTTACTATGAACCAAACTGAGTGTGTGTATATTTTCCATTAAGGGTTAAATGCTCTCTGCGTTTAGCACATCAAACATATTTTGCTGTGGTACACAATTATTGTGACTTCCTCTCGTCCTCGTATCCTCCGGTGTAATCAATTTCATTCAAAGAAAAGTGCAGAGACAATATAAATGGAGAGATTCTGCTGGTTGACTTAATTTTAAGTGACGCCATTTACCCAGTCGTGGCGTTTAGAAAACTGCGTTGAAATGAGAGCTTGTGTAGAACACAGCTGCAGATTTGTGTTGCTTATATTTTGTTAATTAAAAAATATATATAATTTGCTCCAAGTTATATCTGGCCTTGATGGATGAGGGGGGTTTATAAATAACATTTTAAATGATGACGCTTCCCTAACCTGGGGTGGCAATGCTGCTTCTAATATTTTCTGCAATATGTGAGGTTTTTCAGCTATCAACTCATGACTCATTGTAAAAGTGTGTTAGGATCTGATCGAAATGACTGACTGTCATACTTATTTGGCTGGTGTGAAACAAGACTTTGTGTTACCAACTAAAACGGTCATTCAGTATATGGAAATACAAGCTACATACAATCACACAGCACAGAAGGAGGCCTTTCGGCCCATCGTGCCTGTGCTGGCTCTTTGAAAGAGCTATCCAATTAGTCCCACTCCCCCGCTCTTTCCCCGTAGTCCTGTAAATTTTTTCCCTTCAAATATTTATTCAATTCCCTTTTGAAAGCCACGACTGAATCTGCTTCCACCACCCTTTCAAGCAGCGCATTCCAGATCATAACCATTCGCTGCGTAAAAAAATTTCTCCTCATGTTGCCTCTGGTTCTTTTGCCAATCAGCTTAAATTTGTGACCTCTGGTTATCGACCCTCCTGTGGAAACAGTTTCTCTTTATTTACTCTATTGGAACCCTTCGTAATTTTCAACATCTCTATTACATCTCCCCATAACCTTCTCTGCTCTAAGGAGAACAACCTCAGCTTCTCCAGTCTCTCCACATTACTAAAGTCCCTCATCCCTGGAACCATTCTAGTAAATCTCTTCTGCATCCTCTCTAAGGCCTTGACGTCCTTCCTAAAGCTTGGTGCTCTGAATTGAACACAACACTCCAGCTGAAGCCTAACCAGTGTTTTATAAAGGTTTAACATTGACATGTGTCTTGTTGAACCAAGATCCTATACAGCATATTTTGTCCATTATTAGAGCTGCCCTACGAATCAGGAGCCAGGAGCTAGTGTTACCGGGCAGTGTGTTACCGGGCAGTGTTACCAGGCAGTGTGTTACCGGGCAGTGTTACCAGGCAGTGTGTTACCAAGCAGCCCCAATACAAGCAAAAATGTCAAACCTTATGATGTTGCCGGATGTGTCCTGGTGAAAAAGGTTGTTTTAATGTGGTGTTAAAATAAAGGTAGCATGTAAATGTATATTAAATGTGACTTGCACGATTCTGCTGTCAAGTCTGCCATGTTAGGAGTGTCAGAAGGTATATTTCCAAAGTCCATTTGAAAAAAAACTTACAGTTTAGCTTCTTAAATAACCACAAAATTCTATTGATAAATCTGTGTTTTTCTAAAAGAATATACATTTCAAATCCCTCCACGGCCCTCGCCCCTCCCTATCTCTGTAACCTCCTCCAACCCCGCAACTCTCTGAGATCTCTGCGCTTCTCCAATTCTGGCCTCTTGCGCATCCCTGATTTTAATCACTCCACCATTGGCAGCCGTGCCTTCAGCTGCCTAGGTCCTAAACTCTGGAATTCCCACCCTAAACCTCTCCGCCTCTTTAGCTCTCCCTCCTCCTTTAATGATGCAGAGATGCCGGTGATGGCCTATCTGCATCTCTTCACTTCACCTGACGAAGGAGCAAAGCTCCGAAAGCTTGTGATTTCAAATAAAGCTGTTGGACTATAACCTGGTGTTGTGCGACTCCTTACATTTGTCCTCCTTTAATGACGCTCCTTAAAACCTATCTCTTTTTGGTCATCTGTCCTAATATCTCCTGATGTGGTTCGGTGTCAAATTATGTTTGATAATCGCTCCTGTGAAGCGCCTTGGGACATTTTACTCTGTTAAAGGCGCTATAGAAATGCAAACTGTTGTTGTTTTGTGCCATCGTACACCGGATAATGCATGTAATATGTGAACGGCCTTGTATCAGGAAACATCCAGTATAACCAACGGACAGACAAACCATGTTGTCTGTCTCCAGTCATACTGAAAGCAAAATACTGCGGATGCTGGAAATCGGAAATAAAAGCAGAAAATGCTGGAAACACTCAGCAGGTCAGGCCGCATTTGTGGAGAGAGGAAGGTAGGGTTAATATTTCAGGTCGATGACCTTTCGGCAGAACTCCGCCGAAAAGTCGTTGACCTGAACCATTAACCCTATGTTTCTGTCTCTGCAGATGCTGCCTGACCTGCTGAGTGTTTCCTGCACTTTCTGTTTTTATTTCAAGTCATGGTGACATCTCGTTTCTCCATTCCTAAATGAAAATGAGAGTGCAGTCCAGTTTTATGTTCAATTGTGATTTTAGTACATTCATTAAATTGTTATTTAGTCCCATTTGGTTCCTGGCTTTAGTCTGTATGTTATAGTCAGTCCTGCTCTATGCAAGTTGGGTTATTAGTGATTTTTTGCCTGCCTAAACCTATTAGATCTAATGGTGTTCCCTTATATTGGCAGTAGACGGCAAGCTAACAGATTGCTCAGCAGTGTGTTTTGGGGCAAATGACTGCTGGCAAAAGCAAGACACACAATTTTCAGCTTCAATATTTTTGTCAACAAAATTTGCTCGTAAAAAATAGCTGGAATGATAATTGCAAAGTCAAATTTATAAATCTGTTATTCCATTTCAAGGATATTTTCTAAGCTCCGCCAAAATAGTGACCCTCACCCCAACGTAAAGCAATCTGACTCAAAAAAACCGAGTTACATTTAAGGTATTTAGGAATTCAATCTACCTGGCCATACATTCCTTACCCATCGTTTAATGTCACAGGCCTTTCACTCCCAGTGTTTGGGTGAAGTCCAGATCTGACCTTTTGACTGCAACTTTAGTCAGTCAATATATTTAAGGGTATCTCACTTTATTTCAAACATGATAACTCCTTTGTAAAGCAGAACATGTAATGGAAAAAAAGAACTGGGTAATAATAACCAATTTCAGCAATTCCACCCGTTCTCTGGCCTTTAGAAAGCACTTGAGTGGTTCCCACCAGTGGCCTGTGGGTAAATTAAGGCTTGCACTTCTCGGGCCAGCAAGGGGCCTGAAACATTAAGTAATCCATATTTATTACATCTATCAGTTCCTTAAGCTTGTAATTTGTATTGAAAGATGTATTAGATTCAACATTCTCTGCACTGGAAACAGGTCTCATGTAGAATAATCTTATAAATTACATTACTGACTGTATGCTAGAGGTTCCATTTGTACTTGCACCTTGCTCTGACTCTTTTTCTTTCCCAGATGACTGTTTATGCTGTAGATACAATTCACATTTCTTTTAAATGGAAGAGGAAAGGGTGTTCAAAGAAAATTTGTTCTCCTACAATAACACTATGCAACTCATGTTTGTCTAGATCAATGGGTGAGAAGCCCAAACACCATGCAGGAGTTTAACTGGTTGTTCCAAACCTTTGTATTAATCCACCCTCCTTAATCATTCTGCATGTTTTTAACGCAATCTTTGTATCAGTCTTTGTAAATGTCAGACCTTTATTGCAAAGCCTTGTTGTTCCTGTAGGATTGAGCCACAGCGATTGTGGTGAGATTACCAAGTGCAAAGAGTACAGTCATAGAACTGGAATACATTCCCAACACTCCTTTCCAAACTAAATATCACTGCTGCTTGGCGAAGGAGTCTATTCTGGAGAAAGGGCAAACATTTATTTAACAAACATAATTTTTTTTTCTCCGCTGCCCATTTTTTTCCAATAATTTCCCTTTGCTTCTTTGGGCCTCAGGATAAGCAGCTGATCTGCTGCCAGGTCCATGCTGTTCTACACCCAGCCACTAGGAGGTGGTGCATCAGGGAGGCCATGTCGACTTCCACTGAACAATACGGTGCCAGATTTTGCAGTCGCAGGGCACGTAATGGCGTCTGCCCCTCGCTTGAAGTTGCTGTACCATTTACGCATAAATAACGACGAGCACCATTAGCCTCACCATTATTTTGACAGCAAATTCTGGTCCATCAGCTTTGCCCATCGCCTCTCCCCGCTCCCCCCCCCTCCCCCGACCCCCGGCCAAACCCCGGCTGGCCAACACAAACTGGTATAATCCAGATCTCCATCAGATACCTGGGACAAGTTGCTCCACATTAATTTAATGATCTCCTCACCACCACCGTATAGCACTGAAAGGTCGCTTTCTATTCAGGAAACAATAGTTAAACTTTCAAAGCACAAATCTGTAGCAGTTCAAAGTTCTGTCCTTTTACTGAGCAAGAATCATTTACGATTTCAAAATGCACAAAGTTTTAAAAAAATTACTATGTTGATCTTAGTTAGGATGTGTGAGAAAAGTAGATATCTCAGCTTCTTTTTGTTCCATATCAGGATATTGCAAATCACTCAGCTGGTGTATGTTGCGTAGAGACATCCCTGATTTCCATCGCTCCACCATTGGCGGCCGTGCCTTCAGCTGTCTAGGCCCGAAGTTCTGGAATTCCCTCCCTAAACCCCTCAGTCTCTCTGCGCCTCTCTCCTCCTTTATGACATTCCTTAAATCCTACCTCTTTGACCAAGCTTTTTGGTCACCTGTCCTAATGTCTCCTTATGTAGCTCGTGTCAAATTTTGTCTGATAATGCTGCTGTGAAGGACCTTGGACGTTTTACTACATTAAAAGCGCTATATAAATGCAAGTTGTTAGTGTTGTTGTAGCATGACAGTACAGTTTCCAGACAGCGTCAGTGATCTTGGTTTCTTTGAATTAACTTGGTATTGTGGAGAACACAGGGACAGGGAGTCACTAGGTGCCAATCATGTCACAAACGGTTTTTAATATATGCTATTTGATCCTTGAAGATGTCAAAAAGATATCCGTACTGGAGACTGTGACTCTTTACAGTTTTGGCACCCAGATCAGCATGAAACTTTTCCATTTGGAGAAAAATATGGGTGCAGAATTGATGGGCCGAGTGGTCTCTTTCTGTGCTGTAACATTCAATGATCTCGTTCCCCGCGACCTACTGCACCAGTCTCTCATTTCCAATTCTCACATCAGCAAATCTTACAGCCTCTCTGAGTGAGACACTCAATTCTGTGCCATTTTGAGCCGAATTACGGGCAGTTTTAAGCTGCAAGCTCCTACCTACCAGAACTTGGGTTCTGACTGGCCAAGTTCATTTGTGCAGGACACTTATAGCTTGTACAAAGAGGAACATTTCATGCCCCCACTCGAGCATGAGTCAAATGCAGGTCCCAGAGGTAAAGGCTACGTGCTCATGCAGACCCCCATTTGAATTTTTTTGCATTTACTTAAAAAGACACATTGATATAAATTTCCTCCTCTATTTTAGTCTCTTCATCCCTTCCCATCATATATTATTTCCCCATTGAATGGATGGGTAGGTAATCTACTCCTGGATTTCTAATTATCAGAAGATTACAGCAAAGAAGGAGGCCATTCAGCCCATAATACCTCTGCTAGTTCTTTGCAGAGCAATTTAAAACTATTCCCATTGCCCCGTGCTCTCCCCAGAGCCCAGTATCTCTCTCGAAGTTAAATATTTATCCAATTTTCCCTTAAAAGATACAATGGTCTCTGCCTCAACCACTCCCTGTGATAAAACATTCCGAGCTCCCAACAACCTTCTGTGTAAAGAAATTTCTCCTAACCTCTCTCCTCTCTTAGTAACAATGTTAAGTTGATGAAGCCTCGTCATTGACTCCTCAACTAGGGAAATAATCTTTCCCAATTCACTCTATCAAACCCTTTATAATTTCTAAATCCTCTGTTGAATCTCCTCTTAGACTTCTCTGCTCCAGTGGAAACAGACCAAAATCTCAAGTCTGCCCTCATAATTATAGTTCCATATCCCTGGCATCGTCCTGGTGAATTTATGCTGTACATTATGGGGAGAAATTAGCCCCCATCACGCCAGATTTGATAGAATCTTACAGTACAGGAGGAGGCTATTTGGCCCACCGTGCCTGTGCTGGCTCTTTGAAAGAGCTATCCAGTTAGTCCCACTCCCCCTGCTCTTTCCCCATAGCCCTGCAAATTTATATATCCAATACTTGGCAAGATATAGGAGTTGGGGAGACCAATTTCTGGTGCAATTCCCCGACCGACAACTTCCAAGTGCCCGAGGCATCACTTATACAGGTGTTAGGCCCCTTGAATAGGCCAAGTAGGGGCCTGAGGCCTGTTTTAGGACCCCAACGCCAAAATCAGCATGAGAGCAATTTCTGAGCTCATGGTTTTACTGTACTTTCCATAATAAGGTGCCTCAAACTGCACTCAGTACCCCAAGGAAGAAAGAACTAATATAGCACCTTTCACAACCTCGGGACGTCCCAAAGCGCTTCACAGCCAATGAAGTACTTTTTCAAATGTAATCACTGAGGGATAAATATTGGCCCAGGACACCGGGGAGAACTCTCCTGCTCTTCTTCAATCAGTGCCGTGGGATTTTTTACATCCACCTGAAAGGGCAGACATGGCCTCGGTTTAATGTTTCATCCAAAAGATGGCACCTCTGACAGTGCAGCACTCCCTCAGTACCAACCCTCCGACAGTGCAGCACCCCCTCAGTACCGACCCTCCGACAGTGCAGCACCCCCTCAGTACCGACCCTCCGACAGTGCAGCACTCCCTCAGTACTGACCCTCCGACAGTGCAGCACTCCCTCAGTACTGACCCTCCGACAGTGCAGCACCCCCTCAGTACCGACCCTCCGACAGTGCAGCACTCCCTCAGTACCGACCCTCCGACAGTGCAGCACTCCCTCAGTACCGACCCTCCGACAGTGCAGCACTCCCTCAGTACCGACCCTCCGACAGTGCAGCACTCCCTCAGTACCGACCCTCCGACAGTGCAGCACTCCCTCAGTACCGACCCTCCGACAGTGCAGCGCTCCCTCAGTACTGCCCCTCCGACAGTGCAGCGCTCCCTCAGTACCGACCCTCCGACAGTGCAGCGCTCCCTCAGTACTGCCCCTCCGACAGTGCAGCACTCCCTCAGTACCGACCCTCCGACAGTGCAGCACTCCCTCAGTACCGACCCTCCGACAGTGCAGCACTCCCTCAGTACCGACCCTCCGACAGTGCAGCACTCCCTCAGTACCGACCCTCCGACAGTGCAGCACTCCCTCAGTACCGACCCTCCGACAGTGCAGCGCTCCCTCAGTACTGCCCCTCCGACAGTGCAGCGCTCCCTCAGTACCGACCCTCCGACAGTGCAGCACTCCCTCAGTACTGACCCTCTGACAGTGCAGCGCTCCCTCAGTACCGACCCTCCGACAGTGCAGCGCTCCCTCAGTACTGCCCCTCCGACAGTGCAGCGCTCCCTCAGTACTGACCCTCTGACAGTGCAGCGCTCCCTCAGTACCGACCCTCCGACAGTGCAGCACTCCCTCAGTACTGACCCTCTGACAGTGCAGCGCTCCCTCAGTACCGACCCTCCGACAGTGCAGCGCTCCCTCAGTACCGACCCTCCGACAGTGCAGCACTCCCTCAGTACTGACCCTCTGACAGTGCAGCGCTCCCTCAGTACTGACCCTCCGACAGTGCAGCGCTCCCTCAGTACTGACCCTCCGACAGTGCAGCATTCTCTCAGTACTGACCCTCCGACAGTGCAGCGCTCCCTCAGTACTGACCCTCCGACAGTGCAGCGCTCCCTCAGTACTGACCCTCCGACAGTGCAGCATTCTCTCAGTACTGACCCTCCGACAGTGCAGCACTCTCTCAGTACTGACCCTCCGACAGTGCAGCACTCCCTCAGTACTGACCCTCTGACAGTGCAGCACTCTCTCAGTACTGACCCTCTGACAGTGCAGCGCTCCCTCAGTACTGACCCTCCGACAGTGCAGCGCTCCCTCAGTACTGACCCTCCGACAGTGCAGCACTCTCTCAGTACTGACCCTCCGACAGTGCAGCACTCCCTCAGTACCGACCCTCCGACAGTGCAGCACCCCCTCAGTACCGACCCTCCGACAGTGCAGCACTCCCTCAGTACCGACCCTCCGACAGTGCAGCACCCCCTCAGTACCGACCCTCCGACAGTGCAGCGCTCCCTCAGTACTGACCCTCCGACAGTGCAGCACCCCCTCAGTACCGACCCTCCGACAGTGCAGCGCTCCCTCAGTACTGACCCTCCGACAGTGCAGCACCCCCTCAGTACCGACCCTCCGACAGTGCAGCACTCCCTCAGTACTGACCCTCCGACAGTGCAGCACTCCCTCAGTACTGACCCTCCGACAGTGCAGCACTCCCTCAGTACTGACCCTCCGACAGTGCAGCGCTCCCTCAGTACTGACCCTCCGACAGTGCAGCACCCCCTCAGTACCGACCCTCCGACAGTGCAGCGCTCCCTCAGTACTGACCCTCCGACAGTGCAGCACTCCCTCAGTACTGACCCTCCGACAGTGCAGCACTCCCTCAGTACTGACCCTCTGACAGTGCAGCACTCCCTCAGTACTGACCCTCCGACAGTGCAGCGCTCCCTCAGTACTGACCCTCCGACAGTGCAGCACCCCCTCAGTACCGACCCTCCGACAGTGCAGCACTCCCTCAGTACTGACCCTCCGACAGTGCAGCACTCCCTCAGTACTGACCCTCCGACAGTGCAGCGCTCCCTCAGTACCGACCCTCCGACAGTGCAGCACTCCCTCAGTACCGACCCTCCGACAGTGCAGCACCCCCTCAGTACTGACCCTCCGACAGTGCAGCGCTCCCTCAGTACCGACCCTCCGACAGTGCAGCGCTCCCTCAGTACTGACCCTCCGACAGTGCAGCACTCCCTCAGTACCGACCCTCCGACAGTGCAGCACTCCCTCAGTACTGACCCTCCGACAGTGCAGCACTCCCTCAGTACTGACCCTCTGACAGTGCAGCACTCCCTCAGTACTGACCCTCCGACAGTGCAGCGCTCCCTCAGTACTGACCCTCCGACAGTGCAGCACTCCCTCAGTACCGACCCTCCGACAGTGCAGCACTCCCTCAGTACTGCACTGGGAGTGTCAGCCTAGATTATGTGCTCAAGTTCCTTGAGCGGGATTTGAACCCACGACCTTCTGACTCAGAGGTGAGAGAGAGTGCTGCCACTGAGCCATGGCTGACACTTGTGGCCTGATCATTGTTTTGTATAAATTTATAATTACTTCTTTCACTCTTGTACGCTATTGCCTTTGAGTTTATCTGCCTGCACTCGCATTTTCAAGAAATGATTTATTTGAGGGGATCACTATTAGGCATGTGAGTAGATTCAAATTCGATTTGCCCTCTGATTCTCCCCTCACGTTCTCTGGACGCTCTCCCAAATGTATACGATGGGAAACTCATTATCTGGGAATAATGCTTGTGAGGCTGCTTCTCTCCACTCTGTGCCCTGGACGACCTTGTGTTGAACAATTATTTTACAAAATAGACAAAATTGGTTTGATATTTTTGATGGCGGCATTGGAAGATGGCAGGTGCTGAGCTTCTGGTTGGTGACTGAATATTACAAGTATTTTTTAATGTATAACAGGCAGAACATACTCAAAGAAATATGAGTGACAGAAGTTGAGCCCAGACATTGTTTTACTGTGTTTGCTGCTGAGAGTGTTTTGTAAATGTTAATATGTTCATACATCATGTATTTCAAATGCGCAAATCTTTGTTATTTGAAAAAATAAAGACAATTTTGTCCTGTGGAAGCAGAACGTTGCTTACTGACCTGACCAGACATGTTGCTCAGCATCATTTACTGCCCCATAGACAGGGAGGGAAAATTGGTGGAAGATCCCTGCTATTCAACCATAGAAGGGAATGGGCAGTAGGAATAAAATTGCTGCGATTACTAATGGAGAGTTTACTTAAGATGTGCTGTTGTTGATGCAATGCCCTGTGACAATCTCTGATCCTACTTTACTAACACTTGAGGTTAGCAATTTACAGAAGATCAGACAGGCAGAGGTTAAAGCATCAAAATCGTGTCTGTTTGAAAGCTGCAAAGGTTACTCAGCACTCAGAGGGTCAACTGGTAAATAATCATCTCAGATGTAGAAGATATTGCACTCGTAGTAATGTGTTCCTGAGTTCATTCACGAGTGTCAAAATGTCAGAATTCACAGGCCCCTCAGTTGAAGGTGAATCGTGACAGCTTTAATGCAATGCTACCAGCCCCATATGCGATTTAATAAATGTTCATTACTGTCTAAATATAACGTTTTAGGTTTGATTGAGGGTGAGATTCCTTCTTTTCAAACAAATCCCTCAATCGTCACTCCCAGCAGCTCAGAATAGTAGGAACAAACTCCCAGAAAAAGCAGTTGATTCCGTTAGTTCATTTAAAAAGGATTTAGGTACAAATGGAATTAGAATTATAGCATCTCACAGCATAGAAGGAGGCCATTCGGCCTACCATGCCTGTGCCGGCTCTTTGGAAGAGCTATCCAATTAGTCCCATTCCCCTGCTCTTTCCCCATAGCCCTGTAAATTTCTCCTTTTCAAATATTTGTTCAATTCCCTTTTGAAAGTTATTATTGAATCTGCGTCCACCAACCTTTCAGGCATTGCATTCCAGATCGTAATAACTCGCTGCGTAAAAAATTTTTTCCTCATCTCCCCTCTGGTTCTTTTGCCAATTATTTTAAATCTGTGTCCCTCCCGCCAGTGGAAACAGTTTCTCTCTATTCACTCTATCAAAACCCCTCATGATTTTAAATCTCCCCTTAACCTTCCCTACTTCATTGGCTGTAAAGTGCTTTAGGACGTCCTGAAGTCATGAAAGGCGCTATAGAAATGTAATTTCTTTCTTTCTCGCTTCCCATTGCAGTCCAGTTGGCTGGTTCCAGTCTCTAGGAAATAATCCCTCTAATACATTAACTCACTCGCCATAACATCTATATTTTATATTCTGAATATCTACAGTGTTTTTGTCTCTAGTCCTTTGTTTGGTTGGTTATTCCAAACATTTACCGTTCTTTGACTAACAATAAATGTATGTGTGTGTGCCTGACATGTCTGTGTCTCTCTGCCTTTGTGCAGCTAAAGCTGTGTCGTTTACAGATTTTCTTCCTTTTTCTCTGTTTTTAGAGACTTGCTAACACAAGTTGAGAATTGAAAGATAAATTACATTTAATTTATCAAACCAGTTCTAAAAGGAGATAAGTAGATTTTTATTGTCTCAATGTGAGAATTGCAGAACATTAGCTATAAAATGTGCAAGCTTTTAATTTTATATATTATATGTGTGTGTATATAAATATAAATGATGAAACGTAGCCATGAGTTTATAGCCTGAATATCTGTCCTTTCAATGCTGGCTTGTATTTTTCAGTGAGCTACAGTATTGCTAATAGTCTTGCATTTTCTTGGCGTTATGTCAATAATAGGGACAATTAGATTAAGTAGAGATCCTATTACCTCATTCCTTTGCAGTACGCAGCAGAACAACATGTTTTCCTCTTTGTATAAATGTTAGTCAGTAATTGTAGAGTCTAATGAACAAATATCGCCGCAGGATAATCAAGTCCAATGACTTAAACACGTGGAAACCCCTCCACCAAAATAAAAGCAAACGCTCAGACCATCTAAAATGTCGGGTTCATTTTTAAGGGATCTGGTCTTCTGCCCTCAGTGCATTTCAAAGTGTGCGTGGCTGTTTTAGCTTATTCACAGAATATTCGCAATGAAGGTGTTCTCCCTGGCACCGTGCACCTTGTATTCCGTCTGTTAGATGCACTTGTGACAGTAAAGAGGCAACATTGTCACTTTGGAGAGTTTCAGTTGGGGCTAAGCCCCTTTAATAGGCTGTTTTGAAGACTCGGGTACCACACAGCCACGTGTGGGAATAACTTCGTGTCGCAGTGGATGGTATATAAGAACACTTTTATTTTTATATGTTTTACTTTTTGTGCCAGTTTGGAATGATTGAATTGATACTAGCTCAATTGCTAAATTTAAATCTGAGATAGATAGCTTTTTGGCAACCAAAGGTATTAAGGGATATGGGCCAAAGGCAGGTATATGGAGTTAGATCACAGATCAGCCATGATCTTATCAAATGCCGGACCAGGCACGAGGGGCTGAATGGCCTACTCCTGTTCCTATGTTAAATATAAAAATCTATTAACACAGATGTGATTAACAGAGTAATGACACCGTTGTCTGCTTCTGTTCAAAGATATGGCAAAAATTTTTCCTCCGTTCATTAATGTTAACAAAAAAGATGAAATGAGTACAAAACAGGATGGTCGCACTTTTATTTGCAAAATATTTTGTTTTATTTGGTGGAAGTATATCCCCCAACCCCACCCCTTCCCGGTAAGATTTCTTGCCAGATATTCTGGCAGATGACAATGTCTTTTTTAAGTGGATACTAAAGGGTAGATTTTCCAGGTCTGAGTCTGCAATGAGTTTCTAGACTTGCTCCAATGCCTATAGGAGAATTGTGGAAAATTCCATCCATCAATCCCACCCACAATGGGCAAGATTCCGCACCACAGAAACAGACTTGGAAGGTCTACCTTTACCTGTTCAATGATGTCCAGATTTAATTAGAATATTGGCACCAATACAGTAAAAGACAGATAAAGTATGCTCAAGGCAATAGGGTAGAAATTAATCTCGAACTAAACAGGCGGTAGTGAATCGACAGCCAGTTCGCACTCTGCCCGATTTTGCCTTGAATCGGGTGGGTGTAAAGTGGGCGGCTGTTTCACTATCACCTTGAATCAGGTGGGTGTAAAGTGGGCAGCTGATTCACTATCACCTTGAATCGGGAGGTTGTAAAGTGGGCGGCTGATTCACTATCACCTTGAATCGGGCGGGTGTAAAGTGGGCAGCTGATTCACTATCACCTTGAATCGGGAGGTTGTAAAGTGGGCGGCTGATTCACTATCACCTTGAATCGGGCGGGTGTAAAGTGGGCGGCTGATTCACTATCACCTTGAATCGGGAGGTTGTAAAGTGGGCGGCTGATTCACGATCACCTTGAATCAGGTGGGTGTAAAGTGGGCGGCTGATTCACTATCACCTTGAATCGGGTGGGTGTAAAGTGGGCGGCTGATTCACTATCACCTTGAATCGGGTGGGTGTAAAGTGGGCGGCTGATTCACTATCACCTTGAATCGGGCGGGTGTAAAGTGGGCGGCTGATTCACTATCACCTTGAATCAGGTGGGTGTAAAGTGGGCAGCTGATTCACTATCACCTTGAATCGGGAGGTTGTAAAGTGGGCGGCTGATTCACTATCACCTTGAATCGGGCGGGTGTAAAGTGGGCGGCTGATTCACTATCACCTTGAATCGGGCGGGTGTAAAGTGGGCGGCTGATTCACTATCACCTTGAATCGGGTGGGTGTAAAGTGGGCGGCTGATTCACTATCACCTTGAATCGGGCGGGTGTAAAGTGGGCGGCTGATTCACTATCACCTTGAATCGGGCGGGTGTAAAGTGGGCGGCTGTTTCACTATCACCTTGAATCGGGAGGTTGTAAAGTGGGCGGCTGATTCACTATCACCTTAAATCGGGAGGTTGTAAAGTGGGCGGCTGATTCACTATCACCTTGAATCGGGAGGTTGTAAAGTGGGCGGCTGATTCACTATCACCTTGAATCAGGTGAGTGTAAACTGGGCGGCTGATTCACTATCACCTTGAATCGGGCGGGTGTAAAGTGGGCGGCTGATTCACTATCACCTTGAATCGGGCGGGTGTAAAGCGGGCGGCTGATTCACTATCACCTTGAATCAGGTGGGTGTAAAGTGGGCGGCTGATTCACTATCACCTTTAATCAGGTGGGTGTAAAGCGGGCGGCTGATTCACTATCACCTTGAATCAGGTGGGTGTAAAGTGGGCGGCTGATTCACTATCACCTTGAATCAGGTGGGTGTAAAGCGGGCGGCTGATTCACTATCACCTTGAATCAGGTGGGTGTAAAGTGGGCGGCTGATTCACTATCACCTTGAATCGGGTGGGTGTAAAGTGGGCGGCTGATTCACTATCACCTTGAATCGGGTGGGTGTAAAGTGGGCGGCTGATTCACTATCACCTTGAATCGGGCGGGTGTAAAGTGGGCGGCTGCTGATTCACTATTACCTTGAATCGGGTGAGTGTAAAGTGGGCGGCTGCTGATTCACTATCACCTTGAATCGGGTGGGTGTAAAGTGGGCGGTTGATTCACTATCACCTTGAATCAGGTGGGTGCAAAGTGGGCGGCTGATTCACTATCACCTTGAATCCGGTGGGTGTAAAGTGGGCGGCTGATTCACTATCACCTTGAATCAGGTGGGTGTAAAGTGGGCGGCTGATTCACTATCACCTTGAATCAGGTGGGTGAAAAGTGGGCGGCTGATTCACTATCACCTTGAATCAGGTGGGTGCAAAGTGGGCGGCTGATTCACTATCACCTTGAATCCGGTGGGTGTAAAGTGGGCGGCTGATTCACTATCACCTTGAATCAGGTGGGTGCAAAGCAGGCGGCTGATTCACTATCACCTTGAATCAGGTGGGTGTAAAGTGGGCGGCTGATTCACTATCACCTTGAATCAGGTGGGTGTATAGTGGGCGGCTGATTCACTATCACCTTGAATCGGGTGGGTGTAAAGTGGGCGGCTGATTCACTATCACCTTGAATCGGGCGGGTGTAAAGTGGGCGGCTGATTCACTATCACCTTGAATCGGGCGGGTATAAAGTGGGCGGCTGATTCACTATCACCTTGAATCGGGCGGGTGTAAAGTGGGCGGCTGATTCACTATCACCTTGAATCGGGTGGGTGTAAAGTGGGCGGCTGATTCACTATCACCTTGAATCAGGTGGGTGCAAAGTGGGCGGCTGATTCACTATCACCTTGAATCCGGTGGGTGTAAAGTGGGCGGCTGCTGATTCACTATCACCTTGAATCAGGTGGGTGCAAAGTGGGCGGCTGATTCACTATCACCTTGAATCGGGCGGGTGTAAAGTGGGCGGCTGATTCACTATCACCATGAATCGGGTGGGTGTAAAGTGGGCGGCTGATTCACTATCACCTTGAATCGGGTGAGTGTAAAGTGGGCGGCTGCTGATTCACTATCACCTTGAATCAGGTGGGTGCAAAGTGGGCGGCTGATTCACTATCACCTTGAATCCGGTGGGTGTAAAGTGGGCGGCTGCTGATTCACTATCACCTTGAATCAGGTGGGTGCAAAGTGGGCGGCTGATTCACTATCACCTTGAATCAGGTGGGTGCAAAGTGGGCGGCTGATTCACTATCACCTTGAATCCGGTGGGTGTAAAGTGGGCGGCTGCTGATTCACTATCACCTTGAATCAGGTGGGTGCAAAGTGGGCGGCTGATTCACTATCACCTTGAATCCGGTGGGTGTAAAGTGGGCGGCTGCTGATTCGCTATCACCTTGAATCAGGTGGGTGTAAAGTGGGCGGCTGATTCACTATCACCTTGAATCGGGTGGGTGTAAAGTGGGCGGCTGATTCACTATCACCTTGAATCGGGCGGGTGTAAAATGGGCGGCTGCTGATTCACTATCACCTTGAATCAGGTGGGTGTAAAGTGGGCGACTGATTCACTATCAACTTGAATCGGGTGGGTGTAAAGTGGGCGGCTGATTCACTATCACCTTGAATCCCGTGGGTGTAAAGTGGGCGGCTGCTCATTCACTATCACCTTGAATCAGGTGGGTGTAAAGTGGGCGGCTGATTCACTATCACCTTGAATCAGGTGGGTGTAAAGTGGGCGGCTGATTCACTATCACCTTGAATCAGGTGGGTGTAAAGCAGGCGGCTGATTCACTATCACCTTGAATCAGGTGGGTGTACAGTGGGCGGCTGATTCACTATCACCTTGAATCGGGCGGGTATAAAGTGGGCGGCTGTTTCACTATCACCTTGAATCGAGTGGGTATAAAGTGGGCGGCTGATTCACTATCACCTTGAATCGGGTGGGTGTAAAGTGGGCGGCTGATTCACTATCACCTTGAATCGGGTGAGTGTAAAGTGGGCGGCTGCTGATTCACTATCACCTTGAATCGGGTGGGTGTAAAGTGGGCGGCTGTTTCACTATCACCTTGAATCGAGTGGGTATAAAGTGGGCGGCTGATTCACTATCACCTTGAATCGGGTGGGTGTAAAGTGGGCGGCTGATTCACTATCACCTTGAATCCGGTGGGTGTAAAGTGGGCGGCTGATTCACTATCACCTTGAATCGGGTGGGTGTAAAGTGGGCGGCTGATTCACAATCACCTTGAATCAGGTGGGTGCAAAGTGGGCGGCTGATTCACTATCACCTTGAATCCGGTGGGTGTAAAGTGGGCGGCTGATTCACTATCACCTTGAATCAGGTGGGTGTAAACTGGGCGGCTGATTCACTATCACCTTGAATCAGGTGGGTGCAAAGTGGGCGGCTGATTCACTATCACCTTGAATCCGGTGGGTGTAAAGTAGGCGGCTGCTGATTCACTATCACCTTGAATCAGGTGGGTGTAAGGTGAGCGGCTGATTCACTATCACCTGGAATCGGGTGGGTGAAAAGTGGGCGGCTGATTCACTATCACCTTGAATCAGGCGGGTGTAAAGTGGGCGTCTGCTGATTCACTATCACCTTGAATCAGGTGGGTGTAAAGTGGGCGGCTGATTCACTATCACCTTGAATCAGGTGGGTGTAAAGTGGGCGGATGATTCACTATCACCTTGAATCGGGCGGGTATAAAGTGGGCGGCTGATTCACTATCACCTTGAATCGGGCGAGTGTAAAGTGGGCGGCTGACTCACTATCACCTTGAATCAGGCAGGTGCAAAGTGGGCGGCTGATTCACTATCACCTTGAATCAGGCGGGTGCAAAGTGGGCGTCTGCTGATTCACTATCACCTTGAATCAGGTGGGTGTAAAGTGGGCGGCTGATTCACTATCACCTTGAATCAGGTGGGTGTAAAGTGGGCGGATGATTCACTATCACCTTGAATCGGGCGGGTATAAAGTGGGCGGCTGATTCACTATCACCTTGAATCGGGCGAGTGTAAAGTGGGCGGCTGACTCACTATCACCTTGAATCAGGCAGGTGCAAAGTGGGCGGCTGATTCACTATCACCTTGAATCAGGTGGGTGTAAAGTGGGCGGCTGATTCACTATCACCTTGAATCAGGTGGGTGCAAAGCAGGCGGCTGATTCACTATCACCTTGAATCAGGTGGGTGTAAAGTGGGCGGCTGATTCACTATCACCTTGAATCAGGTGGGTGTAAAGTGGGCGACTGATTCACTATCACCTTGAATCCGGTGGGTGTAAAGTGGGCGGCTGATTCACTATCACCTTGAATCGGGCGGGTGTAAAGTGGGCGGCTGATTCACTATCACCTTGAATCAGGTGGGTGTATAGTGGGCGGCTGATTCACTATCACCTTGAATCGGGCGGGTGTAAAGTGGGCGGCTGATTCACTATCACCTTGAATCGGGCGGGTGTAAAGTGGGCGGCTGATTCACTATCACCTTGAATCGGGCGGGTGTAAAGTGGGCGGCTGATTCACTATCACCTTGAATCGGGTGGGTGTAAAGTGGGCGGCTGATTCACTATCACCTTGAATCGGGTGAGTGTAAAGTGGGCGGCTGCTGATTCACTATCACCTTGAATCAGGTGGGTGCAAAGTGGGCGGCTGATTCACTATCACCTTGAATCCGGTGGGTGTAAAGTGGGCGGCTGCTGATTCACTATCACCTTGAATCAGGTGGGTGCAAAGTGGGCGGCTGATTCACTATCACCTTGAATCGGGCGGGTGTAAAGTGGGCGGCTGATTCACTATCACCTTGAATCGGGTGGGTGTAAAGTGGGCGGCTGATTCACTATCACCTTGAATCGGGTGAGTGTAAAGTGGACGGCTGCTGATTCACTATCACCTTGAATCAGGTGGGTGCAAAGTGGGCGGCTGATTCACTATCACCTTGAATCCGGTGGGTGTAAAGTGGGCGGCTGCTGATTCACTATCACCTTGAATCAGGTGGGTGCAAAGTGGGCGGCTGATTCACTATCACCTTGAATCAGGTGGGTGCAAAGTGGGCGGCTGATTCACTATCACCTTGAATCCGGTGGGTGTAAAGTGGGCGGCTGCTGATTCACTATCACCTTGAATCAGGTGGGTGCAAAGTGGGCGGCTGATTCACTATCACCTTGAATCCGGTGGGTGTAAAGTGGGCGGCTGCTGATTCGCTATCACCTTGAATCAGGTGGGTGTAAAGTGGGCGGCTGATTCACTATCACCTTGAATCGGGTGGGTGTAAAGTGGGCGGCTGATTCACTATCACCTTGAATCGGGCGGGTGTAAAGTGGGCGGCTGCTGATTCACTATCACCTTGAATCAGGTGGGTGTAAAGTGGGCGACTGATTCACTATCAACTTGAATCGGGTGGGTGTAAAGTGGGCGGCTGATTCACTATCACCTTGAATCCGGTGGGTGTAAAGTGGGCGGCTGCTCATTCACTATCACCTTGAATCAGGTGGGTGTAAAGTGGGCGGCTGATTCACTATCACCTTGAATCAGGTGGGTGTAAAGCAGGCGGCTGATTCACTATCACCTTGAATCAGGTGGGTGTAAAGTGGGCGGCTGATTCACTATCACCTTGAATCAGGTGGGTGTAAAGCGGGCGGCTGATTCACTATCACCTTGAATCGGGTGGGTGTAAAGTTGGCAGCTGCTGATTCACTATCACCTTGAATCGGGTGAGTGTAAAGTGGGCGGCTGTTTCACTATCACCTTGAATCAGGTGGGTGTAAAGCGGGCGGCTGATTCACTATCACCTTGAATCAGGTGGGTGTAAAGTGGGCGGCTGATTCACTATCACCTTGAATCTGGTGGGTGTAAAGTGAGCGGCTGATTCACTATCACCTTGAATCAGGCGGGTGCAAAGTGGGCGGCTGCTGATTCACTATCACCTTGAATCGGGAGGTTGTAAAGTGGGCGGCTGATTCACTATCACCTTGAATCGGGTGGGTGTAAAGTGGGCGGCTGATTCACTATCGCCTTGAATCGGGTGGGTGTAAAGTGGGCGGCTGATTCACTATCACCTTGAATCGGGTGGGTGTAAAGTGGGCGGCTGATTCACTATCACCTTGAATCGGGCGGATGTAAAGTGGGCGGGTGATTCACTATCACCTTGAATCGGGTGGGTGTAAAGTGGGCGGCTGATTCACTATCACCTTGAATCGGGCGAGTGTAAAGTGGGCGGCTGATTCACTATCACCTTGAATCAGGCGGGTGCAAAGTGGGCGGCTGATTCACTATCACCTTTAATCAGGTGGGTGCAAAGTGGGTGGCTGATTCACTGTCACCTTGAATCAGGTGGGTGCAAAGTGGGCGGCTGATTCACTATCACCTTGAATCAGGCGGGTGCAAAGTGGGCGGCTGATTCACTATCACCTTGAATCAGGCGGGTGCAAAGTGGGCGGCTGATTCACTATCACCTTGAATCGGGTGGGTGTAAAGTGGGCGGCTGATTCACTATCACCTTGAATCGGGCGGGTGTAAAGTGGGCGGCTGATTCACTATCACCTTGAATCAGGTGGGTGTAAAGTGGGCGGCTGATTCACTATCACCTTGAATCGGGTGGGTGTAAAGTGGGCGGCTGATTCACTATCACCTTGAATCGGGTGAGTTTAAAGTGGGCGGCTGATTCACTATCACCTTGAATCGGGTGGGTGTAAAGTGGGCGGCTGATTCACTATCACCTTGAATCGGGTGGGTGTAAAGTGGGCGGCTGATTCACTATCACCTTGAATCGGGTGGGTGTAAAGTGGGCGGCTGATTCACTATCACCTTGAATCGGGTGGGTGTAAAGTGGGCGGCTGATTCACTATCACCTTGAATCGGGCGAGTGTAAAGTGGGCGGCTGATTCACTATCACCTTGAATCAGGCGGGTGCAAAGTGGGCGGCTGATTCACTATCACCTTTAATCAGGTGGGTGCAAAGTGGGTGGCTGATTCACTGTCACCTTGAACCAGGCGGGTGCAAAGTGGGCGGCTGATTCACTATCACCTTGAATCAGGCGGGTGCAAAGTGGGCGGCTGATTCACTATCACCTTGAATCAGGCGGGTGCAAAGTGGGCGGCTGATTCACTATCACCTTGAATCGGGTGGGTGTAAAGTGGGCGGCTGATTCACTATCACCTTGAATCGGGCGGGTGTAAAGTGGGCGGCTGATTCACTATCACCTTGAATCAGGTGGGTGTAAAGTGGGCGGCTGATTCACTATCACCTTGAATCGGGTGGGTGTAAAGTGGGCGGCTGATTCACTATCACCTTGAATCGGGTGAGTTTAAAGTGGGCGGCTGATTCACTATCACCTTGAATCGGGTGGGTGTAAAGTGGGCGGCTGATTCACTATCACCTTGAATCAGGTGGGTGTAAAGTGGGCGGCTGATTCACTATCACCTTGAATCGGGTGGGTGTAAAGTGGGCGGCTGATTCACTATCACCTTGAATCGGGTGGGTGTAAAGTGGGCGGCTGATTCACTATCACCTTGAATCGGGTGAGTTTAAAGTGGGCGGCTGATTCACTATCACCTTGAATCGGGTGGGTGTAAAGTGGGCGGCTGATTCACTATCACCTTGAATCGGGTGGGTGTAAAGTGGGCGGCTGATTCACTATCACCTTGAATCGGGCGGGTGTAAAGTGGGCCGCTGTTTCACTATCACCTTGAATCGGGAGGTTGTAAAGTGGGCGGCTGATTCACTATCACCTTTAATCGGGAGGTTGTAAAGTGGGCGGCTGATTCACTATCACCTTGAATCGGGCGGGTGTCAAGCAGGCGGCTGATTCACTATCACCTTGAATCGGGCGGGTGTGAAGCAGGCGGCAGATTCACTATCACCTTGAATCGGGCGGGTGTAAAGCAGGCGGCAGATTCACTATCACCCATTCTGTATCACCGTCCAATATTGCACCACGGCATGTTTTAATGTTGTGCAAAAAGCTTCCTGTTCGATGCTCTGAATCAATCCCCCATTGTAAACCCCTAACTGCCAGTACTTCACATTCCTATTAAAACAGGTCACAATGTTCTCTCCAGATACTGACCCAAGGTTTGAAGGACAAAATCTATAATCTAATTGTACTGCTGTGTGTTTTTTTTGAAAGTTCAAGTGAGCTACTTGTGAAAATCTCACACCCACCATTACACTTTACTGAAAAGTTTGTGAGCACACTGAACTTGATGAAATCTTGAGTGTTGCAGGATGTCAGGACTTTTTCTATATCTGGAGATGTGTCATTATGTCGGGGAGCAGGAGATATAGCAATACTAACTTGAGATTTGATAAAACATGGAGAGTGAGAAGTTACATTCTGGAAACTAGCTGCATACTCAATTATCAGGAGAATGTGAGCCTAAAAATTTTTGATAGGGTTGATGAAGTAAGGTGGGAGGAGGCTCGTGTGGAGCATAAAAACACCAGCATAGATCAGTTGGGCCGAATGGCCTATTTCTGTGTTGTAAAATTCTATGTAATTCTATGTAACTTGAGTTTACTGCACACTGCTGTTTCACGATACAAAACTTGGCAACGTAATAAATAGTGAGGAGGATAGTAGCAGACTTCAGGAGGACTTAGATAGGCTGGTGAAATGGGCAGACACATGGCAGGTGCAATTTAATGCAGGTAAGTGTGAAGTGATGCATTTTGGGAGGAACAACATGGAGAGACAGTCTAATCTCAATGGTATTATTTTGAGGGGGGTGCAAGAGTAGAGGGACCTGGGGTGCATATTCATAAATCTTTGAAGGTGCCAGGGCAAGTTGATAAAATGGTTAAGAAAGCGAATGGGACACTTGGCTTTGTAAATAGGGGCATTGAATACAAAAACAAGGCAGTCATGTTAAACCTTTACAAATCACTGGTGATGCCTCAGCTGGAGTATTGTGTCCAATCCTGGGCACCACACTTTAGGAAAGATGTCACGGCCTTGGAGAGGGTACAGAGGAGATTTACTAGAATGGTACCAGGGATGAGGGACTTCAGTTATGTGGCGAGATTGGAGAAGATGGGATTGTTCTCCTTAGAGCAGAGAAGGTTAAGGGGAGATTTAATAGAGGTGTTCAAAATTCTGAGGTGTTTTGATAGAGCAAGTCGGGAGAAACTCTTTCCTCTGGCAAGTGGGTTGGTAACCAGAGGTCATAGATTTAAAACAATTGCCAAAAAAACAAGAGGGGAAATTAGAAGAATTTTTTTTCACACAGAGGTTTGTTAAGATCTGGAACACACTACCTGAAAGGGTGGTGGAAGCAGATTCCACAGGAACTTTCAAAAGACGATTGGACATGTACTTGAAGAGGACGAATTTGCAGAGTTGTGGGGAAAAAAGCTGGGATGTGGGACTAAATTGGACAGCTCTTTCAAAGAGCCGGCATAGGCACGATGGGCTGAATGGCCTCCTCCTGTGTTGTAAGATTCTATGATTCTATGTTGCGAGCCTAAGCTAAAACTGACTTGAGTAATTTGCAAAACAAAGATTGTGATCCTGAGGATTGTTTCCTGTGGTGAAAATGGAATTGAATTCTTCTTTGAAAGTATACTTAAAAAAAATAAATTAGTGCAAGATTAAATATATTATTTTGCTAATCCTATGGGCTAAATATTAGTGCACAGAATTAGATCACAGATATTTTCTATTTTTCATTAATAATGGAGTTATGGGAAAAGAGCAGGGAAATGGGATTTGAAGGTTCTGATGCGAAACTGGTACTGGCATGATGACTCAAATGGGTTTCTGTTCTGAAATATCAATGATTCATTTCATCTGAGTTTGCTGTGGACTGCTTCATTTCTTAAAGAATATGTGTAAAATAACAATACTTGATCCTCCACTGGTCTGCGAAGGCACTGTAACAACTTCTCACTGACAGCAAATGGAACATGTGGGTGCTTTCGTTCTTCAATGAGGTGTGGCACCACAGAGTGATGGAGTGCAGTTGGAACCATCACTTCACCTCTTTTCCCGGATTAAGCAGACTGCCCGGGAGGAGATGCGGAACAGAAGCCAGGAATCTCCCCCACAGGGACAAGGGGAGAGTCATTACTAGGGTGCTGCCTCCAGTGGCTGCTTCAGAAATGGTTTTGGCAAGGACTTGTGGAGCAGATTACTGGAGTGCAAGAGGGGTGCGTGTCCCAGCAAGACCAGCAAAGCGGGGACGAATTATTAGAGAGAAACTCAAAAGGGTAACATGCCCACGAAAAAGTCATGGATTAAAATGTAGATGCTTACAATAGACTAAACCAGTGCATTAAACATTGCTGGGAACCAGCCTTGTCGATGTGAGAACAAATCACAGGTCAATAAATCAGTCCGACTGATGCAGGAATAACAGATAAATAATTCCGTATCATTTTCTCCAAAGATATACTTGTGCTGCTTCACAGTCTCGGTACTGGCTGACCGAGCCTGTGTATTTACTGGACACATCAGTGCAGCAGCAAGTTGAACCTTTAACCAGCCGACTGCTGCACCTCTGTCTTTATTCCTTTGTCACCACACATCCCGAAATGTAAAAACAATTTGCTGACAATCTACTGCTCGATTGCCTCATGCCTATATATTCCATTATTAGGAAAGGTTTCAGTGGAAATACAAAGGTCCATCTTGCAGTAAACCATACAGGCTTTTTACGACCATAATCATTTCACTGTGAGATGTGGTGCTGTTGTATGGTGTCAAATATGTAAGCACTTTATGTCCTTAGGAGGGCAACAGATAGATCAAACAATGCGCTGGCATTAACACAAAATCAATGTGTCTCAGGGTCTTAAAATGACTGTGGTCACAAACAAGGTTATAGTTCTTTCCTAGTGATACATGTTGGGGGGAAATTGCTAGGGTCATAGTCCAACAGGCAAGGGTCACAAGATATGCAGATAAAACCAAGCTCCATTGCTTGTCATCTGACCAGCATGCAGTGACGTAATCACGGGGTTGAAGGGGGCAGAGGTCAACGAGATCAGGGTGAGAGGTGAAACAATGGTTGCCTTTTAAAATATCGGGTGATTTTTTTTTTCTCTTTCTTTCCAACCTCCCCACCTCAGTTTTTATTTTCAAAGGTAGAGTTTCTGATATACAGGTGCTTCAGGATAGGTGCGTGATATTTCTGTCTGATTCGAGGAGCTGATCTTTGAAGTGGGCACCTCAGTCACTTGCTAACCAGATGTCTTGCTGTAGTTGCATTGACTGCACAGAGGACAGGCAGTGAGCTTGAGTCTCAGGAGGCCTGAGGCCTGCAGCTTACACTCGCTTCAAATCGATCCGACACTTCAAGTATTATTCTTGACATTGGAATTTCAGGTTTTCTTCTGACTTCAGACTGTGTGGAGAGGGCAGGGAGTCTCTTTCTCCTTCCCTTTGGTCTGTGTACTATAAGCAATACCTCACTCATATTTTAAAAATCGAGTGAAAATCCCTTGCCAAATATTCCTAAAGGATTTCGATAGTACCTGCAGAATCTTATTAGATCCTATAAGACATAAAACTTTTATAGGGTTTGCAGTTTATCCTATGAGGATTCAATTCAAGAAGCCAGCAGAATTCTATAGGATCCTTTAGGATTTGAGAAGGAGTAGTTTTAGTAAATGGGAGGTCTTTTATGGAAAATCAGACTTTTTTTATTATGGCCTTAAAAAAAAGACCGAGAAAGTACCTGCATTAGACAGAAACCTGTTACTTTCTTTCACAGGCTGTTTAAAATGTGAGTCACCGAGTACTTTCAGGGTCAAGCTGACAGAAGCTGTGAATACAGCATTAAAAAAACACAGCGACTCATGAACGAACCGACCATTAATTCTTATACAGCTTCCTTTTTATTCAGCTCAATCTTTTCATCCACTCCACCTGTTACTATTGTACTTACTTCATTTTAAGTGGTGAAATTCAGTTAGGCTTTTGTGTCTTATGTCACAGTTCCGAGCAGCAATTATAGATTAAGAACACCATGTACCAGTGTGCAGACTGTGTGATGTCTGAGAAAGGCATTATTAATACACTCAGAGATTGTCACAGTTTCTTTCTATCAAGTGTTGCCCTTGGAGTTGGGTCTGCAGACTTCCTCGGCAGGGAGGCACCTATAAATGTGTCCTTTTAGATTGCAGGTCACCATTTGAAATAGTTTATATCCTTAATGTAAAGAGTAAAAAGGCCTGCTTTGGCTGAACGCTTGCATTTTATATGAAATATATTATAATATCTGTTTGTGTGCATGTGTTTGTCAACAAGCATAACTATCCCCTACCAACAAATCCATACCTGTACCAAATTGATTATTGGTGCAGGGACCAATTTGTATGCTATAGATGTGCAGCAAAAAGACACCGGTGCTGGTGGCTTGTGTACCCGAGCCTGAGAACACAATATAAAATATGAGAAAAGCATCTTTTGGCTCCCCCCCCTTTATTCACTCAACAGTTCTGGTAGTTTCTTGACATCATCAGAGGGGATGTGAACCGTACACCATTCTTGTGATAATTTGAAGCCCTAGCATGAGTTCCGAGGGATGTCTTGATCTTGAGAATGACCCGGGAGGTGACAGAAGGTATAGTCAAATGGGTAAGTTTTGAGGAGGCTTTTGAAGAAGAAGAGAGATATGGTTGATACAGTACATGTATCAGGTAGCAGATCACCGCATGTTCTGCTCTCAAGCTGTTCATAATGTATGAAAGCCATGGCATCAACTCGTACACCCCCTGGTAGGTCTATCCTACCAGTGGGACAGGGCCTACCTAGGAATGGAGATGGAGGAGTCTTGGTGTTGGCTGATAGATATGACTGTGAGTACATCTGTTATCTTGGACTATACTGTCGGACTGCTCTCCCAACTACATCAATGATTTGGATGAGGAAACCAAATGTAATATTTCCAAGTTTGCTGACGATACAAAACTAGGTGGGATCGTGAGTTGTGAGCAGGATAAAAAGAGGCTTCAAAGCAATTTAGACAAGTTGAGCGAGTTGGCAAATACATGGCAGATGCAGTATAATGTGGATAAATGTGAAGTTATCCACTTCGGAAGGAAAAACAGAAAGGCGGAGTATTATTTAAATAGTGATAGATTCGGAAATGTTGATGTACAAAGGGACCTGGGTGTCCTTGTACACCAGTCGCTGAAAGCAAACATGCAGGTGCAGCAAGCAGTTAGGAAGGCAAATGGTATGTTGGCCTTCATTGCAAGAGGATTTGAGTACAGGAGCAAGGAGTTATACAGGGCCTTGGTGAGACCACACCTGGAGTATTGTGTGCAGTTTTGGTCTCCTTACCTAAGAAAGGATATACTTGCCATAGAGGGAGTGCAGCGGAGGTTCACCAGACTGATTCCTGGGATGGCAGGACTGTCGTATGAGGAGAGATTGGGTCGACTAGGCTTGTATTCACTAGAGTTTAGAAGAATGAGAGGGGATCTCATTGAAACGTATAAAATTCTGACAGGGCTAGAAAGACTGGATGCAGGGAGGATGTTTCCCCTGGCTGGGGAGTCCAGAACAAGGGGTCACAGTCTCAGGATACGGGGTAGGACATTTAGGACAGGGCTGAGGAGAAATATCTTCACTCAGAGGGTGGTGAACCTGTGGAATTCTCTACCACAGAAGGCTGTAGAGGCCAAGTCACTGAATATATTTAAGAAGGAGATAGATAGATTTCTAGACACAAAAGGCATCAAGGGGTATGGGGAGAGAGCGTGAATATGGTATTGAGATAGAGGATCAGCCATGATCATATTGAATGGTAGAGCAGGCTCGAAGGACCAAATGGCCTACTCCTGCTCCTATTTTCTATGTTTCTATGTTTAACTTGGACACTAGTCCCAGATCTTAGTGAGGGGGACCTTGCAGGGTCGACAGGGGTTGACTGAGTCTTGTCCTGATCTGATGTCTGGGTCATTGCCGATGGGTCTGTCTGATAGGTACATAGGAATTGCTGGACAAATAAGGTGGAGGATCATCTTTCTCTTTCTGCAGATAATCCAGATCGGTTTTTAGACCCACCAAATCATTCGCTTATTGCCTTTCTACATTGCAATGCCTTCCTCAGCTTTGGAATCAGGTTCAAATAAAGATGAAGGATGAGATGTTCATTCATGGCTAAATGTCTCCTGTTTTGACCTTTATGGCAAGCTATACGTTCCTAAGGATTGCAATCTTCTTAATAAACTATATTTTGTGTTTCTGTAAAGGTCCCTTTCTGGGATTCGTTACAAATGTTTGTCGTTTTCTGGTGTTACCTTTGAACACCCTTCTTTGAGCTGGAGTTGAAGCTGTAAGGACATTTTTCTTCGGCATCTATTGGTTCCTCATGTCGCCTTCCCACCAATAGAAATAGTCAGCAATTCCATCTTAATTAAATTGATTGGTTTTAGTTCAATCAAGTGTTTTGATTTTCTTGATTGATTCAATTTTTTTTCTTTGCAGTTGTTAGGGAGTCTTTGTTATGTTTATGGTCCGCATTTTCCATTGCTTTCTCTGGCTCTGAGATGGGTCATTACTGGGAAAATGTTTGAGAAACTGTATGAAAGGGCTGGGTCTTTTCACATATGTTCTGGTGCCACATCAGACCACAGGCCTGACGCACAGTGAACCGACCTTCCTGAATGCAGTGAAGTGCAGGTGATGTAGACAAATCTCCTCTTGCTTCCAAATTGCATAGAAATGGAGCAACGTAACTATGAGGTCCTGCAGTTTGCACGTATGGAAGTATTGTGTCAGCCTTGGCTCAGTGGTATCACTCTCACCTCTGGAGTCAGCACATTGGGTTGCCCACTTGATAAGTGGTTTAAGACAATGCTGAACAATCACTGTACCCCTCCCCCTCACCACCACCCCTCCCCTTCTCCAACATCCTCTCCTCCTCCCCCACCCCCACCAACCCCCTCCCCTCCTCCACACACTCTCCTCCCCCACACACTCTCCTCCCCATCCTCCGCGCTCCACCACCTCTTCCACCCCCTCCCCCCGCCCCCCCACCCGCATCGCCCCCACTAGCAAAGAGCTTACAGTGATGCACATTCAACAGGCAGGAATCACATAGAATTTTACAGCACAGAAACAGGCCATTCGGCCCAACTGGTGTATGCCAGTGTTACTGCTCCACACGAGCACATTTTACATCAATCCCATGTTTCAGCCACATCAGGTGTTCTCTACAATCTATCC
The DNA here is from genome assembly GCF_035084215.1 of Heptranchias perlo. NCBI lineage: Eukaryota > Metazoa > Chordata > Chondrichthyes > Hexanchiformes > Hexanchidae > Heptranchias > Heptranchias perlo. Next base: position 113,737,945 of record NC_090328.1, read on the forward strand.
GGAGGGAGATGGGAGAACAATATTGGAGTGCTGTGTGCTACAAAACATACGGGCATATGTTTCTGGAAGATAAGCAACCATGAGCCATGGCATGAGGAGAAGGCAGAGGATGATGGCAAGGAGCTGGGCAGTCACTGCCGGAAGGTGCAAGGTTTAGCAGGTCCTGATAGAATAGTTTTTCTTTTCTTGAGGCCCACGTTTAAGTTTCATTGACCTTTTTTAACCATTCCTCAACAGTACCGTTTATGTGGATGATAATTTAAAAATAAATAAGGTGATGTGCTGTGTCTTTATCGATAATGTTGATGTGTGGTGTGTGGTTAATGAGGTGTGCCTACCCCCTGTAACCTGTGTACATGGTATTTCTCCTGTATTACCCCTAAAGTATATATCTCTGGAGCGATGGGTGTGGAGGCTTCCTGAAAGGTTTGTTGATCTAGACATGGAGGGTCAGTTCTGAAGGAGTGCTGCACTGTCGGAGGGGCAGTACAGAGGGATGTGGGCGTTGTTGCCCATCCCCAATTGCCCTTGAGAAGATGGTGGTGAGCCGCCTTCTTGAACTGCTGCAGTCCGTGTGGTGAAGGTTCTCCCAAAGTGCTGTTAGGAAGGGAGTTCCAGGATTTTGACCCAGCGACGATGAAGGAACGGCGATATATTTCCAAGTCGGGATGGTGTGTGACTTGGAGGGGAACGTGCAGGTGGTGTTGTTCCCATGTGCCTGCTGCTCTTGTCCTTCTAGGTGGTAGAGGTCGTGGGTTTGGGAGGTGCTGTCGAAGAAGCCTTGGTGAGTTGCTGCAGTGCATCCTGTGGATGGTACACACTGCAGCCAAGTGCGCCGGTGGTGAAGGGAGTGAATGTTTAGGGTGGTGGATGGGGTGCCAATCAAGCGGGCTGCTTTGTCCTGGATGGTGTCTAGCTTCTTGAGTGTTGTTGGAGCTGCACTCATCCAGGCAAGTGGAGAGTATTCCATCAAACTCCTGACTTGTGCCTTGTAGATGATGGAAAGGCTTTGGGGAGTCAGGAGGTGAGTCACTCGCCTCAGAATACCCTGACCTGCTCTTGTAGCCACAGTATTTATATGGCTGGTCCAGTTAAGTTGACCCCCAGGATGTTGATGGTGGGGGATTCGGCGATGGTAATGCCGTTGAATGTCAAGGGGAGGTGGTTAGATTCTCTCTTGTTGGAGATGGTCATTGCCTGGCACTTGTCTGGCGCGAATGTTACTTGCCACTTATCAGCCCAAGCCTGGATGTTGTCCAGGTTTTGCTGCATGCGGGCACGGACTCCTTCATTATCTGAGGGGTTGCGAATGGAACTGAACACTGTGCAATCATCAGCGAATATCCCCATTTCTGACCTTTTGATGGAGGGAAGGTCATTGATGAAGCAGCTGAAGTTGTTTGGACTGAGGACACTGCCCTGAGGAACTCCTGCAGCAATGTCCTGGGACTGAGATGATTGGCCTCCAACAACCACTACCATCTTCCTTTGTGCTAGGTATGACTCCAGCCACTAGTTTTATTCTTATTATGACTTTTTTAGCAAGATTGCACAACTGAGTGACTTGCTAGGCCATTTAAGAGGGCAATTGAGAATCAACCACATTGCTGTGGGTCTGGAGTCACATATAGGCCAGACCGGGTAAGGACGGCAGGTTTCCTTCCCTGAAGGACATTAGTGAACCAGATGGGTTTTTACGACAATCCGGTAGTTTCATGGCCACCATTACTGGTACTTGTATTTTAATTCCAGATTTTATTTAATTAATTGAATTTAATTAATTGAATTTAAATTCCCCAGCTGCCGTGGTGGGATTTCAACTCACGACTCCGGATTATTAGACCAGGCCTCTGGATTACTAGTCCAGTAACATAACCACTATGCTACCATGCCCTGTCGAAGGGGCAGTACTGAGGGAGTGCTACACAGTCGGAGGTGCCGTCTTTTAGATGAAACATTAAACCGAGACCCAGTCTGCCCTCTTCGGTAGACTTAAAAGATCCCATGGTACTATTTCGAAGAAGAGCAGGAGAGTTCTCCCTGGTGTCCTGGTCAATATTGATCCCTCAACCAACATCACTAAAACAGATTGTCTGGTCATTATCACATTGCTGTTTGCGGGATCTTGCTGTGCACAAATTGGCTGCTGCGTTTCCTACATTACAACAGCAACTGCACTTCAAAAGTACTTCATTGGTTATGAAGCTTTGGGACGTCCCGAGGGTTAGGGTTAGGGTTCGGTCACAAAAGGCGCTATATAAATGCAAGTAATTATTTTTACCTACTTATGATTCAGCTGGTTATTTATCTCCATGTGTGCCAGACCTTATAACCTGTCCTGGTGCAGCTGATTGTATTTGGGGACATCCACCGGTATATATCCAGAGTCGACTGCTAACAAGGGACTTGTGATTAGCTGACAATCATTTGCTTGTTCTTGTGCTTATACCTGTATGATAACAGAGTGTTCCACTGCCAGACGCTCTCTGAATTCCTCTCTTATGGTTCTCTGCATGTTATTGCTGGCCTTTATAGCATTTTTGACTTTCGATGCCTACAACTTGACAGTATCAGTGGGAGCAATCATGAGAGATGCTTGAGGTCTCCCCTACAGATGACACTTATGCTTTGTTATGTTAAACTTGTATCGAACCTTGCTTAGACCACACTTGGAGTATTGTGCACAGTCCTGGTCTCCATATTATAAAAAGGATATAGAAGCACTGGAGAAGGTGCATAAAAGATTTACAAGGATGATACCAGAACTGAAAGATTAAACCTATCAGGAAAGATTAAACAGGCTGGGGTTCTTTTCTCTAGAAAAGAGAAGGCTGAGGGGTGACCTGATAGAGGTCTTTAAGATTATGAAAGGGTTTGATAGGGTAGACGTAGAGAAGATGTTTCCACTTGCGGGGAGACCGAAACTAGGGGCCATAAATATAAGACAGCACTAATAAACCCAAAAGGGAATTCAGGAGAAACTTCTTTACCCAAAGAGTGGTGAGAATATGGAAATCGCTACCACAAGGAGTAGTTGAGGTGAATAGTATAGATGCATTTAAGGGGAAGCTAGATAAACACATGAGGGAGAAAGGAATAGAAGGATATGCTGATAAGGTGAAATGAAGTGGGTGGGAGTAGGCTCTTGTAGAGCACAAACCAGTTGGGCCGAATGGCCTGTTTCTGTGCTGTACATTCTATGTAATTCTATGTAAGTAGAATGGAAGATATGCACAGAATATAAAGGCATTTATTTGGGACTAGAAAAAGGAAAGGTCTGGCTGGATATTGGATGACGATGCTGGAAGGTAATGCAGTCCTCGGAGGGTCAGACTTGCCCCTATGCCTCGTGCTGCTGCGTGTTGTGTTGTTGTGTTGCTGCGTGTTGCGTTGTTATGTTGCTGCGTGTTGTGTTGATGTGTTGCTGTGTGTTGATGTGTTGCTGCATATTGTGTTGTGTTCCTGCGTGTTGTATGTTGATGTGTTCCTGCGTGTTGTGTTCCTGCGTGCTGTGTGTCGATGTGTTCCTGCGTGCTGTGTGTTGATGTGTTCCTGCGTACTGTGTGTTGATGTGTTCCTGCGTACTGTGTGTTGATGTGTTCCTGCGTGTTGTGTGTCGATGTGTTCCTGCGTACTGTGTGTTGATGTGTTCCTGCGTACTGTGTGTCGAGGTGTTCCTGCGTACTGTGTGTTGATGTGTTCCTGCGTGCTGTGTGTCGATGTGTTCCTGCGTGCTGTGTGTTGATGTGTTCCTGCGTACTGTGTGTTGATGTGTTCCTGCGTACTGTGTGTCGATGTGTTCCTGCGTACTGTGTGTTGATGTGTTCCTGCGTGCTGTGTGTCGATGTGTTCCTGCGTGTTGTGTATCGATGTGTTCCTGCGTGCTGTGTTTTGATGTGTTCCTGCGTGCTGTGTGTCGATGTGTTCCTGCGTGCTGTGTGTCGATGTGTTCCTGCGTGCTGTGTGTCGATGTGTTCCTGCGTGTTGTGTGTCGATGTGTTCCTGCGTGCTGTGTTCCTGCGTGCTGTGTGTCGATGTGTTCCTGCGTGCTGTGTGTCGATGTGTTCCTGCGTGCTGTGTGTCGATGTGTTCCTGCGTGCTGTGTGTTGATGTGTTCCTGCGTGCTGTGTGTCGATGTGTTCCTGCGTGCTGTGTGTCGATGTGTTCCTGCGTGCTGTGTGTCGATGTGTTCCTGCGTGCTGTGTGTTGATGTGTTCCTACGTGTTGTGTTCCTGCGTGCTGTGTGTCGATGTGTTCCTGCGTGCTGTGTGTTGATGTGTTCCTGCGTGCTGTGTTCCTGCGTGTTGTGTATCGATGTGTTCCTGCTTGCTGTGTGTTGATGTGTTCCTGCGTGTTGTGTATCGATGTGTTCCTGCGTGCTGTGTGTCGATGTGTTCCTGCGTGCTGTGTGTTGATGTGTTCCTGCGTGTTGTGTTCCTGCGTGTTGTGTATCGATGTGTTCCTGCGTGCTGTGTGTCGATGTGTTCCTGCGTGCTGTGTGTCGATGTGTTCCTGCGTGCTGTGTGTCGATGTGTTCCTGCGTGCTGTGTGTTGATGTGTTCCTGCGTGTTGTATGTCAATGTGTTCCTGCGTGTTGTGTATCGATGTGTTCCTGCGTGATGTGTATCGATGTGTTCCTGCGTGTTGTGTGTCGATGTGTTCCTGCGTGTTGTGTTCCTGCGTGTTGTGTATCGATGTGTTCCTGCGTGCTGTGTGTCGATGTGTTCCTGCGTGCTGTGTGTTGATGTGTTCCTGCGTGTTGTATGTCAATGTGTTCCTGCGTGTTGTGTATCGATGTGTTCCTGCGTGTTGTGTATCGATGTGTTCCTGCGTGTTGTGTGTCGATGTGTTCCTGCGTGCTGTGTGTCGATGTGTTCCTGCGTGTTGTGTGTCGATGTGTTCCTGCGTGCTGTGTGTTGATGTGTTCCTGCTTGCTGTGTGTCGATGTGTTCCTGCGTGTTGTGTATCGATGTGTTCCTGCGTGTTGTGTGTCGATGTGTTCCTGCGTGCTGTGTGTTGATGTGTTCCTGCGTGTTGTGTGTTGATGTGTTCCTGCGTGCTGTGTGTTGATGTGTTCCTGCGTGCTGTGTGTTGATGTGTTCCTGCGTGCTGTGTTCCTGCGTGCTGTGTGTCGATGTGTTCCTGCGTGTTGTGTGTCGATGTGTTCCTGCGTGTTGTGTGTTGATGTGTTCCTGCGTGCTGTGTGTCGATGTGTTCCTGCTTGCTGTGTGTCGATGTATTCCTGCGTGTTGTGTGTCGATATGTTCCTGCGTGTTGTGTGTCGACGTGTTCCTGCGTGTTGTGTGTCGACGTGTTCCTGCGTGTTGTGTGTTGATGTGTTCCTGCGTGCTGTGTGTCGATGTGTTCCTGCGTGCTGTGTGTCGATGTGTTCCTGCGTGCTGTGTGTCGATGTGTTCCTGCGTGCTGTGTGTCGATGTGTTCCTGCGTGCTGTGTGTCGATGTGTTCCTGCGTGCTGTGTGTTGATGTGTTCCTGCGTGCTGTGTGTCGATGTGTTCCTGCGTGCTGTGTGTTGTTGTGTTCCTGCGTGCTGTGTTCCTGCGTGCTGTGTGTCGATGTGTTCCTGCGTGCTGTGTTCCTGCGTGCTGTGTATCGATGTGTTCCTGCGTGCTGTGTGTCGATGTGTTCCTGCGTGCTGTGTGTCGATGTGTTCCTGCGTGCTGTGTGTCGATGTGTTCCTGCGTGCTGTGTGTCGATGTGTTCCTGCGTGCTGTGTTCCTGCGTGCTGTGTGTCGATGTGTTCCTGCGTGCTGTGTTCCTGCGTGCTGTGTATCGATGTGTTCCTGCGTGCTGTGTGTCGATGTGTTCCTGCGTGCTGTGTGTCGATGTGTTCCTGCGTGCTGTGTGTCGATGTGTTCCTGCGTGCTGTGTGTCGATGTGTTCCTGCGTGCTGTGTTCCTGCGTGCTGTGTGTCGATGTGTTCCTGCGTGCTGTGTGTCGATGTGTTCCTGCGTGCTGTGTTCCTGCGTGCTGTGTGTCGATGTGTTCCTGCGTGCTGTGTTCCTGCGTGCTGTGTGTCGATGTGTTCCTGCGTGCTGTGTGTCGATGTGTTCCTGCGTGCTGTGTTCCTGCGTGCTGTGTTCCTGCGTGTTGTGTGTCGATGTGTTCCTGCGTGCTGTGTGTCGATGTGTTCCTGCGTGCTGTGTGTCGATGTGTTCCTGCGTGCTGTGTGTTGATGTGTTCCTGCGTGCTGTGTTCCTGCGTGCTGTGTGTCGATGTGTTCCTGCGTGCTGTGTGTCGATGTGTTCCTGCGTGCTGTGTGTCGATGTGTTCCTGCGTGCTGTGTGTTGATGTGTTCCTGCGTGCTGTGTTCCTGCGTGTTGTGTGTCGATGTGTTCCTGCGTGCTGTGTGTTGATGTGTTCCTGCGTGTTGTGTGTCGATGTGTTCCTGCGTGCTGTGTGTCGATGTGTTCCTGCGTGTTGTGTGTCGATGCGTTCCTGCGTGTTGTGTGTTGATGTGTTCCTGCGTGTTGTGTGTCGATGTGTTCCTGCGTGTTGTGTGTTGATGTGTTCCTGCGTGCTGTGTGTCGATGTGTTCCTGCGTGCTGTGTGTTGATGTGTTCCTGCGTGTTGTGTGTTGATGTGTTCCTGCGTGCTGTGTGTCGATGTGTTCCTGCGTGCTGTGTGTTGATGTGTTCCTGCGTGCTGTGTGTTGATATGTTCCTGCGTGCTGTGTTCCTGCGTGCTGTGTTCCTGCGTGCTGTGTCGATGTGTTCCTGCGTGCTGTGTGTTGATGTGTTCCTACGTGTTGTGTATCGATGTGTTCCTGCGTGTTGTGTGTTGATGTGTTCCTGCGTGCTGTGTGTTGATGTGTTCCTGCGTGTTGTGTGTTGATGTGTTCCTGCGTGCTGTGTGTTGATGTGTTCCTGCGTGTTGTGTGTTGATGTGTTCCTGCGTGCTGTGTGTCGATGTGTTCCTGCGTGTTGTGTATCGATGTGTTCCTGCGTGTTGTGTATCGATGTGTTCCTGCGTGTTGTGTGTTGATGTGTTCCTGCGTGCTGTGTGTTGATGTGTTCCTGCGTGCTGTGTTCCTGCGTGCTGTGTGTTGATGTGTTCCTGCGTGTTGTGTATCGATGTGTTCCTGCGTGTTGTGTGTTGATGTGTTCCTGCGTGCTGTGTGTTGATGTGTTCCTGCGTGTTGTGTGTTGATGTGTTCCTGCGTGCTGTGTGTTGATGTGTTCCTGCGTGTTGTGTGTTGATGTGTTCCTGCGTGCTGTGTGTCGATGTGTTCCTGCGTGTTGTGTATCGATGTGTTCCTGCGTGTTGTGTATCGATGTGTTCCTGCGTGCTGTGTGTGGATGTGTTCCTGCGTGCTGTGTGTCGATGTGTTCCTGCGTGTTGTGTATCGATGTGTTCCTGCGTGTTGTGTATCGATGTGTTCCTGCGTGCTGTGTGTTGATGTGTTCCTGCGTGCTGTGTGTTGATGTGTTCCTGCGTGCTGTGTGTTGATGTGTTCCTGCGTGTTGTGTGTTGATGTGTTCCTGCGTGCTGTGTGTCGATGTGTTCCTGCGTGCTGTGTGTTGATGTGTTCCTGCGTGCTGTGTGTTGATGTGCTCCTGCGTGTTGTGTGTTGATGTGTTCCTGCGTGCTGTGTTCCTGCGTGCTGTGTTCCTGCGTGCTGTGTGTCGATGTGTTCCTGCGTGCTGTGTTCCTGCGTGCTGTGTGTCGATGTGTTCCTGCGTGCTGTGTGTTGATGTGTTCCTGCGTGCTGTGTTCCTGCGTGCTGTGTGTCGATGTGTTCCTGCGTGCTGTGTGTCGATGTGTTCCTGCGTGCTGTGTTCCTGCGTGCTGTGTGTCGATGTGTTCCTGCGTGCTGTGTGTCGATGTGTTCTTGCTGTGTGTCGATGTGTTCCTGCGTGCTGTGTGTCGATGTGTTCCTGCGTGCTGTGTTCCTGCGTGCTGTGTGTCGATGTGTTCCTGCGTGCTGTGTGTCGATGTGTTCCTGCGTGCTGTGTTCCTGCGTGCTGTGTGTCGATGTGTTCCTGCGTGCTGTGTGTCGATGTGTTCCTGCGTGCTGTGTGTCGATGTGTTCCTGCGTGCTGTGTTCCTGCGTGCTGTGTGTCGATGTGTTCCTGCGTGCTGTGTTCCTGCGTGCTGTGTGTTGATGTGTTCCTGCGTGCTGTGTTCCTGCGTGCTGTGTGTCGATGTGTTCCTGCGTGTTGTGTGTCGATGTGTTCCTGCGTGTTGTGTGTCGATGTGTTCCTGCGTGTTGTGTGTCGATGTGTTCCTGCGTGTTGTGTGTCGATGTTTTCCTGCGTGCTGTGTGTCGATGTGTTCCTGCGTGTTGTGTGTCGATGTGTTCCTGCGTGTTGTGTGTCGATGTGTTCCTGCGTGTTGTGTGTCGATGTGTTCCTGCGTGCTGTGTGTCGATGTGTTCCTGCGTGCTGTGTTCCTGCGTGCTGTGTGTCGATGTGTTCCTGCGTGCTGTGTTCCTGCGTGCTGTGTGTCGATGTGTTCCTGCGTGCTGTGTGTCGATGTGTTCCTGCGTGCTGTGTTCCTGCGTGCTGTGTGTCGATGTGTTCCTGCGTGCTGTGTGTCGATGTGTTCCTGCGTGCTGTGTGTTGATGTGTTGCTGCGTGCTGTGTTCCTGCGTGCTGTGTGTTGATGTGTTCCTGCGTGTTGTGTGTCGATGTGTTCCTGCGTGCTGTGTGTTGATGTGTTCCTGCGTGTTGTGTGTCGATGTGTTCCTGCGTGCTGTGTGTTGATGTGTTCTTGCGTGTTGTGTGTCGATGTGTTCCTGCGTGCTGTGTGTCGATGTGTTCCTGCATGCTGTGTGTTGATGTGTTCCTGCGTGCTGTGTTCCTGCGTGCTGTGTGTCGATGTGTTCCTGCGTGTTGTGTGTCGATGTGTTCCTGCGTGCTGTGTGTTGATGTGTTCTTGCGTGCTGTGTGTCGATGTGTTCCTGCGTGCTGTGTGTTGATGTTTTCCTGCGTGTTGTGTATCGATGTGTTCCTGCGTGCTGTGTGTCGATGTGTTCCTGCGTGCTGTGTGTCGATGTGTTCCTGCGTGCTGTGTGTCGATGTGTTCCTGCGTGCTGTGTGTTGATGTGTTCCTGCGTGTTGTGTGTTGATGTGTTCCTGCGTGCTGTGTGTCGATGTGTTCCTGCGTGCTGTGTGTTGATGTGTTCCTGCGTGCTGTGTTCCTGCGTGTTGTGTCTCGATGTGTTCCTGCGTGCTGTGTGTCGATGTGTTCCTGCGTGCTGTGTGTTGATGTGTTCCTGCGTGTTGTGTGTCGATGTGTTCCTGCGTGCTGTGTGTCGATGTGTTCCTGCGTGCTGTGTGTTGATGTGTTCCTGCGTGCTGTGTGTCGATGTGTTCCTGCGTGCTGTGTTCCTGCGTGCTGTGTGTCGATGTGTTCCTGCTTGCTGTGTGTCGATGTGTTCCTGCGTGCTGTGTGTCGATGTGTTCCTGCGTGCTGTGTGTCGATGTGTTCCTGCGTGCTGTGTTCCTGCGTGCTGTGTGTCGATGTGTTCCTGCGTGCTGTGTTCCTGCGTGCTGTGTGTCGATGTGTTCCTGCGTGCTGTGTGTCGATGTGTTCCTGCGTGCTGTGTTCCTGCGTGCTGTGTGTCGATGTGTTCCTGCGTGCTGTGTGTTGATGTGTTCCTGCGTGCTGTGTTCCTGCGTGCTGTGTGTCGATGTGTTCCTGCGTGCTGTGTTCCTGCGTGCTGTGTGTCGATGTGTTCCTGCGTGCTGTGTGTCGATGTGTTCCTGCGTGCTGTGTTCCTGCGTGCTGTGTGTCGATGTGTTCCTGCGTGCTGTGTGTCGACGTGTTCCTGCGTGCTGTGTGTCGATGTGTTCCTGCGTGCTGTGTTCCTGCGTGCTGTGTGTCGATGTGTTCCTGCGTGCTGTGTTCCTGCGTGCTGTGTGTCGATGTGTTCCTGCGTGCTGTGTTCCTGCGTGCTGTGTGTCGATGTGTTCCTGCGTGTTGTGTGTCGATGTGTTCCTGCGTGCTGTGTTCCTGCGTGCTGTGTGTCGATGTGTTCCTGCGTGCTGTGTGTCGATGTGTTCCTGCGTGTTGTGTGTCGATGTGTTCCTGCGTGCTGTGTTCCTGCGTGCTGTGTGTCGATGTGTTCCTGCGTGCTGTGTGTCGATGTGTTCCTGCGTGCTGTGTGTTGATGTGTTCCTGCGTGCTGTGTTCCTGCGTGCTGTGTGTCGATGTGTTCCTGCGTGCTGTGTGTCGATGTGTTCCTGCGTGCTGTGTGTTGATGTGTTCCTGCGTGCTGTGTTCCTGCGTGCTGTGTGTCGATGTGTTCCTGCGTGCTGTGTGTTGATGTGTTCCTGCGTGTTGTGTGTTGATGTGTTCCTGCGTGCTGTGTGTTGATGTGTTCCTGCGTGTTGTGTGTCGATGTGTTCCTGCGTGCTGTGTTCCTGCGTGCTGTGTGTTGATGTGTTCCTGCGTGCTGTGTTCCTGCGTGTTGTGTGTCGATGTGTTCCTGCGTGCTGTGTGTCGATGTGTTCCTGCGTGTTGTGTGTCGATGTGTTCCTGCGTGCTGTGTGTTGATGTGTTCCTGCGTGCTGTGTGTTGATGTGTTCCTGCGTGTTGTGTGTCGATGTGTTCCTGCGTGCTGTGTGTTGATGTGTTCCTGCGTGTTGTGTGTCGATGTGTTCCTGCGTGTTGTGTATCGATGTGTTCCTGCGTGCTGTGTGTTGATGTGTTCCTGCGTGTTGTGTGTCGATGTGTTCCTGCGTGCTGTGTGTCGATGTGTTCCTGCGTGTTGTGTGTCGATGTGTTCCTGCGTGTTGTGTGTCGATGTGTTCCTGCGTGCTGTGTGTTGATGTGTTCCTGCGTGTTGTGTGTTGATGTGTTCCTGCGTGTTGTGTGTCGATGTGTTCCTGCGTGCTGTGTGTTGATGTGTTCCTGCGTGCTGTGTGTCGATGTGTTCCTGCGTGCTGTGTGTCGATGTGTTCCTGCGTGCTGTGTGTCGATGTGTTCCTGCGTGCTGTGTGTTGATGTGTTCCTGCGTGTTGTGTGTTGATGTGTTCCTGCGTGCTGTGTTCCTGCGTGCTGTGTGTCGAAGTGTTCCTGCGTGCTGTGTGTCGATGTGTTCCTGCGTGCTGTGTGTTGATGTGTTCCTGCGTGCTGTGTTCCTGCGTGCTGTGTGTCGATGTGTTCCTGCGTGCTGTGTGTCGATGTGTTCCTGCGTGCTGTGTGTCGATGTGTTCCTGCGTGCTGTGTGTTGATGTGTTCCTGCGTGCTGTGTGTCGATGTGTTCCTGCGTGTTGTGTATCGATGTGTTCCTGCGTGCTGTGTGTTGATGTGTTCCTGCGTGCTGTGTGTTGATGTGTTCCTGCGTGTTGTGTGTCGATGTGTTCCTGCGTGCTGTGTGTTGATGTGTTCCTGCGTGTTGTGTGTTGATGTGTTCCTGCGTGTTGTGTGTCGATGTGTTCCTGCGTGCTGTGTGTTGATGTGTTCCTGCGTGTTGTGTGTCGATGTGTTCCTGCGTGCTGTGTGTTGATGTGTTCCTGCGTGTTGTGTGTTGATGTGTTCCTGCGTGCTGTGTGTCGATGTGTTCCTGCGTGCTGTGTGTTGATGTGTTCCTGCGTGCTGTGTTCCTGCGTGTTGTGTGTCGATGTGTTCCTGCGTGCTGTGTGTTGATGTGTTCCTGCGTGTTGTGTGTTGATGTGTTCCTGCGTGCTGTGTGTCGATGTGTTCCTGCGTGCTGTGTGTTGATGTGTTCCTGCGTGCTGTGTTCCTGCGTGTTGTGTGTCGATGTGTTCCTGCGTGCTGTGTGTTGATGTGTTCCTGCGTGTTGTGTGTCGATGTGTTCCTGCGTGCTGTGTGTCGATGTGTTCCTGCGTGCTGTGTGTTGATGTGTTCCTGCGTGCTGTGTGTCGATGTGTTCCTGCGTGCTGTGTGTTGATGTGTTCCTGCGTGTTGTGTGTCGATGTGTTCCTGCGTGCTGTGTTCCTGCGTGTTGTGTGTCGATGTGTTCCTGCGTGCTGTGTGTTGATGTGTTCCTGCGTGTTGTGTGTCGATGTGTTCCTGCGTGCTGTGTTCCAGCGTGTTGTGTGTCGATGTGTTCCTGCGTGCTGTGTGTTGATGTGTTCCTGCGTGTTGTGTGTCGATGTGTTCCTGCGTGCTGTGTGTCGATGTGTTCCTGCGTGTTGTGTGTCGATGTGTTCCTGCGTGCTGTGTGTCGATGTGTTCCTGCGTGCTGTGTGTCGATGTGTTCCTGCGTGCTGTGTGTCGATGTGTTCCTGCGTGCTGTGTGTCGATGTGTTCCTGCGTGCTGTGTGTCGATGTGTTCCTGCGTGCTGTGTGTCGATGTATTCCTGCGTGCTGTGTGTCGATGTGTTCCTGCGTGCTGTGTGTCGATGTGTTCCTGCATGTTGTGTGTCGATGTGTTCCTGCGTGCTGTGTGTCGATGTGTTCCTGCGTGCTGTGTGTCGATGTGTTCCTGCGTGCTGTGTGTCGATGTGTTCCTGCGTGCTGTGTGTCGATGTGTTCCTGCGTGCTGTGTGTCGATGTGTTCCTGCGTGCTGTGTGTCGATGTGTTCCTGCGTGCTGTGTGTCGATGTGTTCCTGCGTGCTGTGTGTCGATGTGTTCCTGCGTGCTGTGTTCCTGCGTGCTGTGTGTCGATGTGTTCCTGCGTGCTGTGTGTCGATGTGTTCCTGCGTGCTGTGTTCCTGCGTGCTGTGTGTCGATGTGTTCCTGCGTGCTGTGTTCCTGCGTGCTGTGTGTCGATGTGTTCCTGCGTGTTGTGTGTCGATGTGCTCCTGCGTGCTGTGTGTTGATGTGTTCCTGCGTGCTGTGTTCCTGCGTGCTGTGTGTTGATATGTTCCTGCGTGTTGTGTATCGATGTGTTCCTGCGTGTTGTGTGTTGATGTGTTCCTGCGTGCTGTGTGTTGATGTGTTCCTGCGTGTTGTGTGTTGATGTGTTCCTGCGTGCTGTGTGTTGATGTGTTCCTGCGTGTTGTGTGTTGATGTGTTCCTGCGTGCTGTGTGTCGATGTGTTCCTGCGTGTTGTGTATCGATGTGTTCCTGCGTGCTGTGTGTGGATGTGTTCCTGCGTGCTGTGTGTCGATGTGTTCCTGCGTGTTGTGTATCGATGTGTTCCTGCGTGTTGTGTATCGATGTGTTCCTGCGTGCTGTGTGTTGATGTGTTCCTGCGTGCTGTGTGTTGATGTGTTCCTGCGTGCTGTGTGTTGATGTGTTCCTGCGTGTTGTGTGTTGATGTGTTCCTGCGTGCTGTGTGTCGATGTGTTCCTGCGTGCTGTGTGTTGATGTGTTCCTGCGTGCTGTGTGTTGATGTGCTCCTGCGTGTTGTGTGTTGATGTGTTCCTGCGTGCTGTGTTCCTGCGTGCTGTGTTCCTGCGTGCTGTGTGTCGATGTGTTCCTGCGTGCTGTGTTCCTGCGTGCTGTGTGTCGATGTGTTCCTGCGTGCTGTGTGTTGATGTGTTCCTGCGTGCTGTGTTCCTGCGTGCTGTGTGTCGATGTGTTCCTGCGTGCTGTGTGTCGATGTGTTCCTGCGTGCTGTGTTCCTGCGTGCTGTGTGTCGATGTGTTCCTGCGTGCTGTGTGTCAATGTGTTCTTGCTGTGTGTCGATGTGTTCCTGCGTGCTGTGTGTCGATGTGTTCCTGCGTGCTGTGTTCCTGCGTGCTGTGTGTCGATGTGTTCCTGCGTGCTGTGTGTCGATGTGTTCCTGCGTGCTGTGTTCCTGCGTGCTGTGTGTCGATGTGTTCCTGCGTGCTGTGTGTCGATGTGTTCCTGCGTGCTGTGTGTCGATGTGTTCCTGCGTGCTGTGTTCCTGCGTGCTGTGTGTCGATGTGTTCCTGCGTGCTGTGTTCCTGCGTGCTGTGTGTTGATGTGTTCCTGCGTGCTGTGTTCCTGCGTGCTGTGTGTCGATGTGTTCCTGCGTGTTGTGTGTCGATGTGTTCCTGCGTGTTGTGTGTCGATGTGTTCCTGCGTGTTGTGTGTCGATGTGTTCCTGCGTGTTGTGTGTCGATGTTTTCCTGCGTGCTGTGTGTCGATGTGTTCCTGCGTGTTGTGTGTCGATGTGTTCCTGCGTGTTGTGTGTCGATGTGTTCCTGCGTGTTGTGTGTCGATGTGTTCCTGCGTGCTGTGTGTCGATGTGTTCCTGCGTGCTGTGTTCCTGCGTGCTGTGTGTCGATGTGTTCCTGCGTGCTGTGTTCCTGCGTGCTGTGTGTCGATGTGTTCCTGCGTGCTGTGTGTCGATGTGTTCCTGCGTGCTGTGTTCCTGCGTGCTGTGTGTCGATGTGTTCCTGCGTGCTGTGTGTCGATGTGTTCCTGCGTGCTGTGTGTTGATGTGTTCCTGCGTGCTGTGTTCCTGCGTGCTGTGTGTTGATGTGTTCCTGCGTGTTGTGTGTCGATGTGTTCCTGCGTGCTGTGTGTTGATGTGTTCCTGCGTGTTGTGTGTCGATGTGTTCCTGCGTGCTGTGTGTTGATGTGTTCTTGCGTGTTGTGTGTCGATGTGTTCCTGCGTGCTGTGTGTCGATGTGTTCCTGCATGCTGTGTGTTGATGTGTTCCTGCGTGCTGTGTTCCTGCGTGCTGTGTGTTGATGTGTTCCTGCGTGTTGTGTGTCGATGTGTTCCTGCGTGCTGTGTGTTGATGTGTTCTTGCGTGCTGTGTGTCGATGTGTTCCTGCGTGCTGTGTGTTGATGTTTTCCTGCGTGTTGTGTATCGATGTGTTCCTGCGTGCTGTGTGTCGATGTGTTCCTGCGTGCTGTGTGTCGATGTGTTCCTGCGTGCTGTGTGTCGATGTGTTCCTGCGTGCTGTGTGTTGATGTGTTCCTGCGTGTTGTGTGTTGATGTGTTCCTGCGTGCTGTGTGTCGATGTGTTCCTGCGTGCTGTGTGTTGATGTGTTCCTGCGTGCTGTGTTCCTGCGTGTTGTGTCTCGATGTGTTCCTGCGTGCTGTGTGTCGATGTGTTCCTGCGTGCTGTGTGTTGATGTGTTCCTGCGTGTTGTGTGTCGATGTGTTCCTGCGTGCTGTGTGTCGATGTGTTCCTGCGTGCTGTGTGTTGATGTGTTCCTGCGTGCTGTGTGTCGATGTGTTCCTGCGTGCTGTGTTCCTGCGTGCTGTGTGTCGATGTGTTCCTGCTTGCTGTGTGTCGATGTGTTCCTGCGTGCTGTGTGTCGATGTGTTCCTGCGTGCTGTGTGTCGATGTGTTCCTGCGTGCTGTGTTCCTGCGTGCTGTGTGTCGATGTGTTCCTGCGTGCTGTGTTCCTGCGTGCTGTGTGTCGATGTGTTCCTGCGTGCTGTGTGTCGATGTGTTCCTGCGTGCTGTGTTCCTGCGTGCTGTGTGTCGATGTGTTCCTGCGTGCTGTGTGTTGATGTGTTCCTGCGTGCTGTGTTCCTGCGTGCTGTGTGTCGATGTGTTCCTGCGTGCTGTGTTCCTGCGTGCTGTGTGTCGATGTGTTCCTGCGTGCTGTGTGTCGATGTGTTCCTGCGTGCTGTGTTCCTGCGTGCTGTGTGTCGATGTGTTCCTGCGTGCTGTGTGTCGACGTGTTCCTGCGTGCTGTGTGTCGATGTGTTCCTGCGTGCTGTGTTCCTGCGTGCTGTGTGTCGATGTGTTCCTGCGTGCTGTGTTCCTGCGTGCTGTGTGTCGATGTGTTCCTGCGTGCTGTGTTCCTGCGTGCTGTGTGTCGATGTGTTCCTGCGTGTTGTGTGTCGATGTGTTCCTGCGTGCTGTGTTCCTGCGTGCTGTGTGTCGATGTGTTCCTGCGTGCTGTGTGTCGATGTGTTCCTGCGTGTTGTGTGTCGATGTGTTCCTGCGTGCTGTGTTCCTGCGTGCTGTGTGTCGATGTGTTCCTGCGTGCTGTGTGTCGATGTGTTCCTGCGTGCTGTGTGTTGATGTGTTCCTGCGTGCTGTGTTCCTGCGTGCTGTGTGTCGATGTGTTCCTGCGTGCTGTGTGTCGATGTGTTCCTGCGTGCTGTGTGTTGATGTGTTCCTGCGTGCTGTGTTCCTGCGTGCTGTGTGTCGATGTGTTCCTGCGTGCTGTGTGTTGATGTGTTCCTGCGTGTTGTGTGTTGATGTGTTCCTGCGTGCTGTGTGTTGATGTGTTCCTGCGTGTTGTGTGTCGATGTGTTCCTGCGTGCTGTGTTCCTGCGTGCTGTGTGTTGATGTGTTCCTGCGTGCTGTGTTCCTGCGTGTTGTGTGTCGATGTGTTCCTGCGTGCTGTGTGTCGATGTGTTCCTGCGTGTTGTGTGTCGATGTGTTCCTGCGTGCTGTGTGTTGATGTGTTCCTGCGTGCTGTGTGTTGATGTGTTCCTGCGTGTTGTGTGTCGATGTGTTCCTGCGTGCTGTGTGTTGATGTGTTCCTGCGTGTTGTGTGTCGATGTGTTCCTGCGTGCTGTGTGTTGATGTGTTCCTGCGTGTTGTGTATCGATGTGTTCCTGCGTGCTGTGTGTTGATGTGTTCCTGCGTGTTGTGTGTCGATGTGTTCCTGCGTGCTGTGTGTCGATGTGTTCCTGCGTGTTGTGTGTCGATGTGTTCCTGCGTGTTGTGTGTCGATGTGTTCCTGCGTGCTGTGTGTTGATGTGTTCCTGCGTGTTGTGTGTTGATGTGTTCCTGCGTGTTGTGTGTCGATGTGTTCCTGCGTGCTGTGTGTTGATGTGTTCCTGCGTGCTGTGTGTCGATGTGTTCCTGCGTGCTGTGTGTCGATGTGTTCCTGCGTGCTGTGTGTCGATGTGTTCCTGCGTGCTGTGTGTTGATGTGTTCCTGCGTGTTGTGTGTTGATGTGTTCCTGCGTGCTGTGTTCCTGCGTGCTGTGTGTCGAAGTGTTCCTGCGTGCTGTGTGTCGATGTGTTCCTGCGTGCTGTGTGTTGATGTGTTCCTGCGTGCTGTGTTCCTGCGTGCTGTGTGTCGATGTGTTCCTGCGTGCTGTGTGTCGATGTGTTCCTGCGTGCTGTGTGTCGATGTGTTCCTGCGTGCTGTGTGTTGATGTGTTCCTGCGTGCTGTGTGTCGATGTGTTCCTGCGTGTTGTGTATCGATGTGTTCCTGCGTGCTGTGTGTTGATGTGTTCCTGCGTGCTGTGTGTTGATGTGTTCCTGCGTGTTGTGTGTCGATGTGTTCCTGCGTGCTGTGTGTTGATGTGTTCCTGCGTGTTGTGTGTTGATGTGTTCCTGCGTGTTGTGTGTCGATGTGTTCCTGCGTGCTGTGTGTTGATGTGTTCCTGCGTGTTGTGTGTCGATGTGTTCCTGCGTGCTGTGTGTTGATGTGTTCCTGCGTGTTGTGTGTTGATGTGTTCCTGCGTGCTGTGTGTCGATGTGTTCCTGCGTGCTGTGTGTCGATGTGTTCCTGCGTGCTGTGTTCCAGCGTGTTGTGTGTCGATGTGTTCCTGCGTGCTGTGTGTTGATGTGTTCCTGCGTGTTGTGTGTCGATGTGTTCCTGCGTGCTGTGTGTCGATGTGTTCCTGCGTGTTGTGTGTCGATGTGTTCCTGCGTGCTGTGTGTCGATGTGTTCCTGCGTGCTGTGTGTCGATGTGTTCCTGCGTGCTGTGTGTCGATGTGTTCCTGCGTGCTGTGTGTCGATGTGTTCCTGCGTGCTGTGTGTCGATGTGTTCCTGCGTGCTGTGTGTCGATGTATTCCTGCGTGCTGTGTGTCGATGTGTTCCTGCGTGCTGTGTGTCGATGTGTTCCTGCATGTTGTGTGTCGATGTGTTCCTGCGTGTTGTGTGTCGATGTGTTCCTGCGTGCTGTGTGTCGATGTGTTCCTGCGTGCTGTGTGTCGATGTGTTCCTGCGTGCTGTGTGTCGATGTGTTCCTGCGTGCTGTGTGTCGATGTGTTCCTGCGTGCTGTGTGTCGATGTGTTCCTGCGTGCTGTGTGTCGATGTGTTCCTGCGTGCTGTGTGTCGATGTGTTCCTGCGTGCTGTGTTCCTGCGTGCTGTGTGTCGATGTGTTCCTGCGTGCTGTGTGTCGATGTGTTCCTGCGTGCTGTGTTCCTGCGTGCTGTGTGTCGATGTGTTCCTGCGTGCTGTGTTCCTGCGTGCTGTGTGTCGATGTGTTCCTGCGTGTTGTGTGTCGATGTGCTCCTGCGTGCTGTGTTCCTGCGTGCTGTGTGTCGATGTGTTCCTGCGTGCTGTGTGTCGATGTGTTCCTGCGTGTTGTGTGTCGATGTGTTCCTGCGTGCTGTGTTCCTGCGTGCTGTGTGTCGATGTGTTCCTGCGTGCTGTGTGTCGATGTGTTCCTGCGTGCTGTGTTCCTGCGTGCTGTGTGTCGATGTGTTCCTGCGTGCTGTGTGTCGATGTGTTCCTGCGTGCTGTGTTCCTGCGTGCTATGTGTCGATGTGTTCCTGCGTGCTGTGTGTTGATGTGTTCCTGCGTGCTGTGTGTCGATGTGTTCCTGCGTGCTGTGTGTCGATGTGTTCCTGCGTGCTGTGTGTTGATGTGTTCCTGCGTGCTGTGTTCCTGCGTGTTGTGTGTCGATGTGTTCCTGCGTGCTGTGTGTTGATGTGTTCCTGCGTGTTGTGTGTTGATGTGTTCCTGCGTGCTGTGTGTCGATGTGTTCCTGCGTGCTGTGTGTCGATGTGTTCCTGCTTGCTGTGTTCCTGCGTGTTGTATGTCGATGTGTTCCTGCGTGCTGTGTGTCGATGTGTTCCTGCGTGCTGTGTGTCGATGTGTTCCTGCGTGCTGTGTGTTGATGTGTTCCTGCGTGCTGTGTTCCTGCGTGTTGTGTGTCGATGTGTTCCTGCGTGCTGTGTGTTGATGTGTTCCTGCGTGCTGTGTGTTGATGTGTTCCTGCGTGTTGTGTGTTGATGTGTTCCTGCGTGCTGTGTGTCGATGTGTTCCTGCGTGCTGTGTTCCTGCGTGTTGTGTGTTGATGTGTTCCTGCGTGTTGTGTGTTGATGTGTTCCTGCGTGCTGTGTGTCGACGTGTTCCTGCGTGCTGTGTGTTGATGTGTTCCTGCGTGTTGTGTGTCGATGTGTTCCTGCGTGCTGTGTGTTGATGTGTTCCTGCGTGCTGTGTGTTGATGTGTTCCTGCGTGTTGTTTGTTGATGTGTTCCTGCGTGTTGTGTGTTGATGTGTTCCTGCATGCTGTGTGTTGATGTGTTCCTGCGTGCTGTGTGTCGATGTGTTCCTGCGTGCTGTGTGTCGATGTGTTCCTGCGTGTTGTGTGTCGATGTGTTCCTGCGTGCTGTGTGTCGACGTGTTCCTGCGTGTTGTGTATCGATGTGTTCCTGCGTGCTGTGTGTCGATGTGTTCCTGCGTGCTGTGTGTTGATGTGTTCCTGCGTGTTGTGTATCGTAGTGTTCCTGCGTGCTGTGTGTCGATGTGTTCCTGCGTGCTGTGTGTTGATGTGTTCCTGCGTGCTGTGTGTTGATGTGTTCCTGCGTGTTGTGTATCGATGTGTTCCTGCGTGCTGTGTGTCGATGTGTTCCTGCGTGCTGTGTGTCGATGTGTTCCTGCGTGCTGTGTGTTGATGTGTTCCTGCGTGTTGTGTATCGATGTTTTCCTGCGTGCTGTGTGTCGATGTGTTCCTGCGTGCTGTGTGTCGATGTGTTCCTGCGTGCTGTGTGTCGATGTGTTCCTGCGTGCTGTGTGTAGATGTGTTCCTGCGTGTTGTGTATCGATGTGTTCCTGCGTGCTGTGTGTCGATGTGTTCCTGCGTGCTGTGTGTCGATGTGTTCCTGCGTGCTGTGTGTCGATGTGTTCCTGCGTGCTGTGTGTTGATGTGTTCCTGCGTGCTGTGTGTCGATGTGTTCCTCTGTGTTGTGTGTCGATGTGTTCCTGCGTGCTGTGTGTTGATGTGTTCCTGCGTGCTGTGTGTCGATGTGTTCCTGCGTGTTGTGTATCGATGTGTTCCTGCGTGTTGTGTATCGATGTGTTCCTGCGTGCTGTGTGTCGATGTGTTCCTGCGTGTTGTGTATCGATATGTTCCTGCGTGCTGTGTGTTGATGTGTTCCTGCGTGCTGTGTGTTGATGTGTTCCTGCGTGTTGTGTATCGATGTGTTCCTGCGTGCTGTGTGTTGATGTGTTCCTGCGTGCTGTGTGTCGATGTGTTCCTGCGTGCTGTGTGTCGATGTGTTCCTGCGTGTTGTGTGTTGATGTGTTCCTGCGTGCTGTGTGTTGATGTGTTCCTGCGTGTTGTGTGTCGATGTGTTCGTGCGTGCTGTGTGTCGATGTGTTCCTGCGTGCTGTGTTCCTGCGTGCTGTGTGTCGATGTGTTCCTGCGTGCTGTGTGTTGATGTGTTCCTGCGTGCTGTGTGTTGATGTGTTCATGCGTGCTGTGTGTTGATGTGTTCCTGCGTGTTGTGTGTCGATGTGTTCCTGCGTGCTGTGTTCCTGCGTGCTGTGTGTCGATGTGTTCCTTCGTGCTGTGTGTTCCTGCGTGCTGTGTGTTCCTGCGTGTTGTGTGTTCCTGCGTGCTGTGTGTTCCTGCATGCTGTGTGTTGATGTGTTCCTGCGTGCTGTGTTCCTGCGTGCTGTGTGTCGATGTGTTCCTGCGTGCTGTGTGTTCCTGCGTGCTGTGTGTTCCTGCGTGCTGTGTGTTCCTGCATGCTGTGTGTTGATGTGTTCCTGTGTGTTGTATTGCTGCGTGCTGTGTTCCTGCGTGTTGTGTGTTGATGTGTTTCTGTATGTTGTATTGCTGTGTTCCTGCGTGTTGTGTGTTGATGTGTTTCTGCGTGTTGTATTGCTGCGTGCTGTGTTCCTGCGTGCTGTGTGTTGATATGTTCCTGCGTGTTGTATTACTGCGTGCTGTGTTCCTGCGTGCTGTGTGTTGATGTGTTCCTGCGTGTTGTATTGCTGCGTGCTGTGTTCCTGCGTGCTCTGTGTTGATGTGTTTCTGTATGTTGTATTGCTGTGTTCCTGCGTGCTGTGTGTTGATGTGTTCCTGCGTGTTGTATTGCTGCGTGCTGTGTTCCTGCGTGCTGTGTGTTGATGTGT
This sequence comes from Heptranchias perlo, assembly GCF_035084215.1. Classification (NCBI taxonomy): domain Eukaryota; kingdom Metazoa; phylum Chordata; class Chondrichthyes; order Hexanchiformes; family Hexanchidae; genus Heptranchias; species Heptranchias perlo. The sequence goes on from NC_090328.1 coordinate 113,758,815, forward strand.
TCCTGCGTGTTGTATTGCTGCGTGCTGTGTTCCTGCGTGCTGTGTGTTGATGTGTTTCTGTGTGTTGTATTGCTGTGTTCCTGCGTGTTGTGTGTTGATGTGTTACTGTGTGTTGTATTGCTGTGTTCCTGCGTGCTGTGTGTTGATGTGTTCCTGCGTGTTGTATTGCTGCGTGCTGTGTTCCTGCGTGCTGTGTGTTGATGTGTTTCTGTGTGTTGTATTGCTGTGTTCCTGCGTGTTGTGTGTTGATGTGTTACTGTGTGTTGTATTGCTGTGTTCCTGCGTGCTGTGTGTTGATGTGTTCCTGCGTGTTGTATTGCTGCGTGCTGTGTTCCTGCGTGCTGTGTGTTGATGTGTTACTGTGTGTTGTATTGCTGTGTTCCTGCGTGCTGTGTGTTGATGTGTTCCTGCGTGTTGTATTGCTGCGTGCTGTGTTCCTGTGTGCTGTGTGTTGATGTGTTTCTGCGTGTTGGGTTGCTGTGTGCTTTATTTCAGCATCAAGTTCTCAATTCAGGAAGGAGAGAGGGAGAAGGAGAGAGGGAGAAGGAGAGAGGGAGAAGGAGAGAGGGAGAAGGAGAGAGGGAGGGGGAGAGAGAGAGACAGAAGGTTGCCATCTCCTGTTCTGCCTCCCGTACAGGCCTGATGTTTGAACCAGTCCACCTGCACAGTGTGTGTCTCCGTCACAGAATCCCCAGCCATCTTGAAAATCTTTCATACAAAATTGAATTTGAATGCTGCAAAATCAGGTCTGTGACTAAAAATCAGATCTGATTTCTGCCATACAGCTGTCAAGTAATTTGACCAAATTTAATTACATTATTATCTTGAGGATTATGACCAGGCTGGGACACATGAATATTACATATGTTTGAATTACTAATCATTTTAAAATTTGGTCTATGAGTCTTGAACAAAAGGATACAGTTTCTTTAATTTGGAAAGACAGCAGCAAGGAGAAGTCTGGCTTTAATGAGATAATGCAAGATGACGAGATCTGATGATTGGTTTTGATTGTTATAAATGTAGGGCAGCTTATTTCTATTTCCCCATTGCTTTGTGCTGTGATGTTAAAATACAGACATTTCCATTTGTGGTATTTACAGGTGTATCTCACCTTGCTTCTCGGTGGTTTTGTTGGAGGACAGGGGAGGGGAGTTCAGATCAGACACAATTTATTTATTATACTATTACTCTAAATTAATGCACTGTGCTTAAAGGTTGTTGTCACATGGTTGGAGGAGTTCCTGAAACAGCTGAGAATTACTCATTGTGTTAGTCTCTGAACAGAGTTTACACTGTAGTCAAAACTCTGCGACAAACTTCAACAAAGATTTTGTTTTTGGCAAAATGGATTAACTTTGAGGGTTAGGGCACACGGAATTGTATTAAGTCTTGGGTTCCCAGATGTCAGCATGTGTAGGCAGTGTCGTGTACCCAGTAATTATCTCACTTTCATGAACTCATTATTTATCTGATATTGTTTTTTGCACAATGTTATTACAAAGGGACAAACTTAAATATTTGTTTTCACTGCAGCAATAAAAGAATGAGACCGATTCGGAGTCATCGCTCCTTACGAAAGTGTTGCATAGTCTTTTCTAAGAAACTCAGATTGATCATTTTTTTCCCCTGCAAACTAATTTTCTCCCTGAAAGACTCAGCTTAAAAAAAATGACTCAACACCAGCCATGAACTTATGTCATTAAAGGGCACCGGAGTCATGAGAAATGATTCGACATGCTCTTCTTTCATTCAGAGAGGATGAGCTGTGTGTCCATTCTTGTCATGAAGCAGCAGTATCAGCATTTGCCCACATAATAACACTCACTGCGCTTCAGAATAAATCATTGTGTATGAAGCACGTGGGCTGTTTCTCAGAGACTTGGTAAGGAGTTATGTAAATCTTCTTCCTTTCTTCTCTTTTTTTCTTTCCTTCTCTTTGTGACAATGTGTTTTGACATGGCTAGCCCCATCTTGTGTGCCGGCAAATAAAACCTGGTTTGCCAAACAAGACAGCGCCTCTTTAACACAGAACAATTGGCCCAGATCTTGCTGGAGTCGGGCACCTCACGACCTGCCCCATTAGTTAGACTTTTTACCCTCGCCGTTCAGCTCAAAACTTTCTGCGCTGTAACTTGCTGGGAGTGCGAGATGTTAACGGGGCGGTAAGGGCAAAGAGGCATCTGGGACCTTAGTGAACAACGGGACCGACAGTCTGTCTCCTTAATCAGTGAGATTTAAGGATTAAAAAAGAAACAGAGGAATGACAGAGAAGGAAATAGTGTGAATTAGAGTCAAATCAGAAAAAGAAACAAAGAGAGGGAAAGAAAGATTGGATTAAGAGAGAGAACAAAACAGATAGAAAGGAAATGTAAAAAAAAAATTTTAAATTTCAAAAACATCCAACAATTTACTGCTGGCAGGAATGAGACTGCAGTTTCAATTGTTCTCTTTCTGGGCCGGAGAGTTTGACTGGCATTGCAGGAACATAAATCTCCTCATTAAAAGGGTCCTTTTGCTGTTAATTACCAGCCCTAACTTTCTGCGGCGAGTTTAATGGGTAATTAATGAGCAAATCCAGCAACTTCATGAAACTCATGAGGAGGTTGAGGGCGAGCTGTCATTTCCGCGAGGCTAACAGCGGAGCGGCGTAAATCATCCAGTAACTTGTGGCGATTCACAATTCACGGGGAATCTCTTCCTCACCACAAGTTGCTGGCCGATTTACTCGATAATAATGGTGAGCACCGTTATATTCCCCGTTACTTTCCCAGCACATTTTGGCCCATTAATATGTTTGTGTGAGTGACCCCAGACCCCCAGCCCTTTCAGGTAAGGTCTGAATGGCAAACCGATATTAGACCTTTAAACACGAGGCAATGGAACAGGCTGTAAAATGGCTACCCAGAATATCAAAAAAAAAATCTGAATTTAAAAGAATAAATATTTAGCTGGTCTTTCTGAACACTAATATTCTTATAGTGACATGTGTGCCCAACTGCCTGAACAGGCTTTCCACAAAGTACTCATGTGATTGAGCTAATTGTAGGTAAACTGGAGCAATTGTTGTCTGTTTTGTTTTATCAACAGTGGTATTTAAGCGATGACACACAGTAATTTGTTCATCCTGCTGTCAGCATAATTTACAAGGTAACAGCAGATAAATATATCTGTACAAGATTCATTTACAGTGACACAGTGGCAGTTACACAATGCAGACACTGCACAGAGCCCTGACTATGAGATAAAGTGGATCCAGTGACTTATGCAGTAATTACGGGATAATTGTCATTAACCTCGCAAAACAGTAGTTTACCCATATTGTTTAAAAGGCTCCAGGATGCATAATGACAAGGTAATCTGTCAAAGCTTTGGGGGAAATATTAATGAGATTTGTGGAGGACTGTATGGAAATATGGAGAAACTAGCTGCATTACACTAATGGAGGGATGGGAACACACACTCACAAAAGCTTTTAATGACATATTTGCATGTCTCTGGAACACCTCCTGCAATTGTAGACAATTGGGAAACCCAACAAATTAAGGCTTTGGGGACAAGGTGTATCACAGGGTCGGAATAGTCGGATATCAGTCCTATTGACTAGAATATGCCTGTATTATACCACATTTGACATTTAAACCAAAAGTTGATCATTTAGAGGTTTTGTTTTAGTGCAGCTGTGAAATTATCTCGAGTCTGAACGAGGTGCCCTGTGGAATCCTGTCTCATTAGCTGGAAGAATAGTCCTTTCTGACTCAATCCGTGAGTTGGTATTGATAAGCATCAAGCAGGACATTGTTGGGATTGTACAGAAGGGGATTTGACTGAACTGTGTCTTTGCAGAAAAACAAAACACAAACGACAGGTATAAGTTACAAAAATAAAATGAATTTATTACAAATACAGCAGGGAAGTGTTGGAAGAAGGTTGGCAGTAAGTGGTTAAACCGGCCTTTGTGACTCTGGATGTGTCAACAATTTGATGTATTTTCGGGTGGGGAGAGCGGATTAACTATAGCCACTGACTGTTTAAAATCCTGTACATTCACTTCAGGAACACAGGCTAAAATCTAAAATCAGGACAAAGGAGAAGGAAAGGCTCCTGCCTCTGAAAGTTGGGAGGATCACAAGTAAAGTTATTTGTGTAGATTCAGTTCAGTTTGTAGAAAACGTTTGACTGGGTAGTTGTTAACCTTACTTGTCTGTGTGAGTGATGTGCTTTCAACTGCGGCATCCTCACTTATATTGTCCAGGTTGTACTGACAACACACTCTGGACATTCCAGAGCACCATTGCATATGTAAACGAAAAGAAAGAAAGACTTGCATTTATATAACGCCTTTCACGACCTCAGGACGTCTCAGTGAAATACTTTTGAAGTGTAGTCACTGTTGTAATGTAGGAAATGCGGCAGCCAATTTGCACACAGCAAGGTCCCACAAACAGCAATGAGATAATGACCAGATAATCTGTTTTTTTAGTGGTATTGGTTGAGGAATAAATATTGGCCAGGACACCGGGGAGAACTCCCCTGCTCTTCTTCGAATAGTGCCATGGGATCTTTTACGTCCACCTGAGAAGGCAGACGGGACCTCTGTTTAATGTCTCATCAGAAAGACGGCACCTCCGACAGTGCAGCACTCCCTCAGTACTGCCGCTTCGACAGTGCAGCGCTCCCTCAGTACTGCCGCTTCGACAGTGCAGCGCTCCCTCAGTACTGCCCCTCCGACAGTGCAGCGCTCCCTCAGTACTGCCCCTCCGACAGTGCAGCGCTCCCTCAGTACCGCCCCTCCAACGGTGCAGCACTCCCTCAGTACTGCCCCTCCAACAGTGCAGCGCTCCCTTGGTACTGCCCCTCCAACAGTGCAGCGCTCCCTCGGTACTGCCCCTCCAACAGTGCAGCGCTCCCTCGGTACTGCCCCTCCAACAGTGCAGCGCTCCCTCGGTACTGCCCCTCCAACAGTGCAGCGCTCCCTCGGTACTGCCCCTCCAACAGTGCAGCGCTCCCTCGGTACTGCCCCTCCAACAGTGCAGCGCTCCCTCGGTACTGCCCCTCCAACAGTGCAGCGCTCCCTCGGTACTGCCACTCCAACAGTGCAGCGCTCCCTCGATACTGCCCCTCCAACAGTGCAGCACTCCCTCAGTACTGCACTGGAGTATCAGCCTAGATTTTTTGCTCATGTCCCTGGAGTGGGAGTTGAACCCATGGCCTTCTGACTCAGAATGTAGATTCACATACATGGTCCATGTGATTGCCTGTAGAAACTCAGTGATGCTCTTGAGTTTCAGACGAAGCAAATATGTCTAGTCGTTACCCGGACTTTGTTCTTACCTATCGCCACAGCATGTACTGACCCAAGGACTCCAACTCATGTCAGTGAATGCTCATTCATTTGTGGGGCATTATGTCAGTTCCAGCTGTAGGACCAGAGCCAATGTAACATAGAATTACATAGAATTTACAGCACAGAAACAGGCCATTCAGCCCAACAGGTCCATGCTGGTGCTTATGCTCCACACGAGTCTCCTCCCACCTCTCTTCATCTAACACTATCAACATAACCTTCTGTTCCTTTTTCCCTCATGTGCTTATCTAGCTTCCCCTTAAAGCATCTACGCTATTCGCCTCAACCACTCCATGTGGTAGCGAGTTCCACATTCTCACCACTCTCTGGGTAAAGAAGTTTCTCCTGAATTCCCTATTGGATTTATTTTTACTACTTTATATTTATGACCTCTAGTTTTGGATTCCCCCACAAGTGGAAACATCTTCTCAATGTCTACCCTATCAAATCCCTTTCATAATCTTAAAGACCTCTATTAGGTCACCTCTCTCCTCTTTTCCAGAGAAAAGAGCCCCTGCCTGTTCAATCTTACTGATCTTCAGATTACTGATCTGACAGACCAGAACATTGGATAAGTAACGGTGCAGTCTGCTTAATGGTTGCCGCTTTTGATATGCTGGTTTCATACTGGGAATTTTTTGTTGAATTCTTGCCATTACAAGCATGGGTACAGTACCAAAACTCTGGTATCAGAAGAGCATTAGAAAGCAGATGTTGGTCCTTCGAATTTACCTTTTGAATCAGATTTTAGAATGCCCAGGCTACAGCTACAAAAAGATAGCGACATCCCATAAATTAATGTCCACTCGCCACTAATCTATTAATAGCTAAATATATTGCGTGATGTAAATTTTATTTTAATATTGATTCTGTTTATTTCGTTCTTTTCCCCCTCAGGTCTACTTGTTTGAAGTAGTTATCTGTATTTCTACTCTTATTTCTTTTTTATATCCTTTGTGTGGAATTGTAGCATTTTATATTTTTTTGTTGCGTCTCTAATCATGTCCAATGAGATGGATGATTTATTCACTTGCATTTATTGTGTCTGTTTCTATTCTTTGAGGTCAATCCACTGTTTTTTCAGAATCATGTGTTGTTACAGCTCAGAACCAGGCCACTCTATACAAACTACCGTCTAATCTCACTCTCCTGCTCATTACCCATATAAATATTCCTTTTTTTTGAATCAACTATCTAATTCCCTTTTGAAAGAACTCTGCTTTAACAACAGTTTGTAGCAGGTCATTCTACATTATCACCACCCTCTTTGTAAGGAACTTTTTCTAATCTCTGGTAACTTTTCTGATCATCTTCAATGTGTTCCCTTTCGTAACTGTCTCCCCAACCAGTGGAAAGACAATCTATCACCATTCATCTTTTTCATTGCCCCATCACAGCACCCCTTAACCCACTCCCAGATGCATTGTTGGGGGTCAGGATAATTGTAAAGTTTTTATTTATGTAACTATATACATTTATATACTTTTCTTCTCATAATGTAACATTTTGGTGTATGTTATGTCTTAAGGATGTAGCCAACGCCTGGGGAAGACATAATGACGGACGCACTGCTGTTAATTTGCTGCTGAACCTAATCAGTCCAGTACCCCACCCCACCAACAGTCTGCATTCCCCCCACTTCCATTGAGGCCCACCAAGCAGGAGATTCTCAGATATCTCAGCATGTGGCAGGGCTCATCATCCCTTCCCACCAAACCGTGCACACACTGACTCCTTTCACAAATCACAACACAAACACCCACCCTATCATCTGGAGCCTGGAAACACAAACTCAGCAAATGCAAACCAGTCCCAGGGACCGATGGACCTCACACCACACAAAAAAAAGTAGCAAAGGAGAGAGAGTTTTGTGTCTGTAACTCTTTGTAAGCCCTGTCATTTTGATTGTGACTAATCCACGATTTCCCCAAATTTGTACAGTGACTTTACAGTCCTAATCATACTTGATCCTGGCATAAAAACTGAAAACACGCAGCAGGTCAGGCAGCATCTGTGGAGAGAGAAACAGAGATAACGTTTCAGGTCGATGACCTCTCATCAGAAATCAGCTCTGGGAGTGGGTGATCTTGTAATGGACATTGGCGGACAGTCTGTTCCCAGAAAGGGAGATAGCCAAGTCGAGGAAGGGAAGGGAATATTCGGAGATACACCCTGTGAAGGGAAGAGAAGAGTCGGAGATGGACCCAGGGAAGGGAAGGGAAGAGTCGGAGATGGACCCTGTGAAGGGAAGGGAAGAGTCGGAGATGGACCCAGGGAAGGGAAGGGAAGAGTCGGAGATGGACCCAGGGAAGGGAAGGGAAGAGTCGGAGATGGACCCAGGGAAGGGAAGGGAAGAGTCGGAGATGGACCCAGGGAAGGGAAGAGTCGGAGATGGATCCAGGGAAGGGAAGAGAAGAGTCGGAGATGGACCCAGGGAAGGGAAGGGAATAGTCGGAGATGGACCCAGGGAAGGGAAGGGAAGGGAAGAGTCGGAGATGGACCCAGGGAAGGGAAGGGAAGAGTCGGAGATGGACCCAGGGAAGGGAAGGGAAGAGTCGGAGATGGACCCTGTGAAGGGAAGGGAAGAGTCGGAGATGGACCCAGGGAAGGGAAGGGAAGAGTCGGAGATGGACCCAGGGAAGGGAAGGGAAGAGTCGGAGATGGATCCAGGGAAGGGAAGGGAAGAGTCGGAGATGGACCCAGGGAAGGGAAGAGTCGGAGATGGACCCAGGGAAGGGAAGGGAAGATTTGGAGATGGACCCAGGAAAGGGAAGGGAAGATTTGGAGATGGACCCAGGAAAGGGAAGGGAAGAAGCGGAGATGGACCCGGGAAAGGGAAGAGTCGGAGATGGACCCAGGGAAGGGAAGGGAAGAAGCGGAGATGGACCCGGGAAAGGGAGGAGTCGGAGATGGACCCAGGGAAGGGAAGGGAAGAGGCGGAGATGGACCCGGGGAAGGGAAGAGTCGGAGATGGACCCGGGGAAGGGAAGAGGCGGAGATGGACCCGGGCAAGGGAAGGGGCGGAGATGGACCCGGGGAAGGGAAGGGAAGATTTGGAGATGGACCCAGGGAAGGGAAGGGAAGAGTTGGAGGTGGACCCAGGGAAGGGAAGGGAAGAGTCGGAGATGGACCCAGGGAAGGGAAGGGAAGAGTCGGAGATGGACCCAGGGAAGGGAAGGGAAGAGTCGGAGATGGACCCAGGGAAGGGAAGGGAAGATTTGGAGATGGACCCAGGAAAGGGAAGGGAAGATTTGGAGATGGACCCATGAAAGGGAAGGGAAGAAGCGGAGATGGACCCGGGAAAGGGAAGAGTCGGAGATGGACCCAGGGAAGGGAAGGGAAGAAGCGGAGATGGACCCGGGAAAGGGAGGAGTCGGAGATGGACCCAGGGAAGGGAAGGGAAGAGGCGGAGATGCACCCGGGGAAGGGAAGAGTCGGAGATGGACCCAGGGAAGGGAAGAGGCGGAGATGGACCCGGGGAAGGGAAGGGAAGATTTGGAGATGGACCCAGGGAAGGGAAGGGAAGAGTCGGAGATGGATCCAGGGAAGGGAAGGGAAGAGTCGGAGATGGACCCAGGGAAGGGAAGAGTCGGAGATGGACCCAGGGAAGGGAAGGGAAGATTTGGAGATGGACCCAGGAAAGGGAAGGGAAGAGTCGGAGATGGACCCAGGAAAGGGAAGGGAAGAAGCGGAGATGGACCCGGGAAAGGGAAGAGTCGGAGATGGACCCAGGGAAGGGAAGGGAAGAAGCGGAGATGGACCCGGGAAAGGGAGGAGTCGGAGATGGACCCAGGGAAGGGAAGGGAAGAGGCGGAGATGGACCCGGGGAAGGGAAGAGTCGGAGATGGACCCAGGGAAGGGAAGAGGCGGAGATGGACCCGGGGAAGGGAAGGGAAGATTTGGAGATGGACCCAGGGAAGGGAAGGGAAGAGTTGGAGGTGGACCCAGGGAAGGGAAGGGAAGAGTCGGAGATGGACCCAGGGAAGGGAAGGGAAGAGTCGGAGATGGACCCAGGGAAGGGAAGGGAAGAGTCGGAGATGGACCCAGGGAAGGGAAGGGAAGATTTGGAGATGGACCCAGGAAAGGGAAGGGAAGATTTGGAGATGGACCCAGGAAAGGGAAGGGAAGAAGCGGAGATGGACCCGGGAAAGGGAAGAGTCGGAGATGGACCCAGGGAAGGGAAGGGAAGAAGCGGAGATGGACCCGGGAAAGGGAGGAGTCGGAGATGGACCCAGGGAAGGGAAGGGAAGAGGCGGAGATGCACCCGGGGAAGGGAAGAGTCGGAGATGGACCCAGGGAAGGGAAGAGGCGGAGATGGACCCGGGGAAGGGAAAGGAAGATTTGGAGATGGACCCAGGGAAGGGAAGGGAAGAGTTGGAGGTGGACCCTGTGAAGGGAAGGGAAGGGAAGAGTCGGAGATGGACCCTGTGAAGGGAAGGGAAGAGTTGGAGATGGACCCAGGGAAGGGAAGGGACGAGTCGGAGATGGACCCAGGGAAGGGAAGGGAAGCGCCTCGATCCTGACCTTGCATTAGGTCCATGTGTGCACTTTAGAGCAGGACTCACTGAATATGATCAAGAGTGAGAGTCTTGGCTGATTCTTTCCCCCCTTTCACTAGCTCAGGGGTGATGAGGCCAATTGTCGCTCCCCAATTGCTGAAATTACCTGGCTCATGATATTTAGAGTTATATCAATATCATTCCAAGTTTGATGGACATAATTGGCAGCAAAATAATTCCTTTCAACACATTATTGGCTTGTGTTGTTTTGAATAAATGTGTTCCATTTTTGGTCCTTTCAGCCTTGGTGATTCCGAACAATTTATTTTCAACAAGGACAGTCTGGTTATCAGTGCAACTAGTGTCTGTGTTTATCTATCCAGGTTATAACGCTCGGAGGTCTCTCAGTGAGAGAACCTCAGTGTAATATCTATTCCGTAAGCAAAGGAGTTCTGAAAACTCACGAGTGACAAAGACACATGGTGATTTATTAAAAGATCTTTCTCAGAAATGGAATAAATTTCATATATGAATAAATAAATTATGTAATGAAGCACTGAGAATGAAATGTTGAATAAATTATGCAAATAAGGGAACATCTGATTTTATCACACATTTCTGTGGCAAAATTATTGCACAGTGTTTACACACATACTTTTTTAAAAAAAATAGTTTTGCCTTATTTCTTTAATTAGTTTGGTTTATACAAACTTACAAAGGATGACTTTGGTGGGTTTCAGACTTATGATAGACTGGTCACCTCACTTCACATTTTAATCCCTTTTGTTCTATTATTGGGTTAGAAACCAAAGCTCACGGTTGTGTCATTCTGCCAAAGTGGTCATCCACCTGGACTGGGCATTGCATTGGTCAAATACATATCTATAGACGCAATTGCCCCCTTGAAGCATGAACAAGAACTTGAGTGAATTCCTGCTATGTATTATAAGTAGGGATTCCAACTCTGGTTGGACGTATTCCTGGAGGTTTCATCATATGACCTCCTGCCTCTAACTGCCCCATCCAGTCAAATAGCCTTCTTACCCATCTCCAACATTTTTATAATTAATAAACAAAAGTATTCAATGAAAATTTAAAAAACACAATTTTTTTTATTGCCCCTGTGATTTTTCTCCTAGGTGTTTGCTCCCAGCAGCGTCCTGGAGATTAATCATCAATTCCTGGAGAATCCAGCACAATCCTGGAGGTCAGGGTACACTGTACACTGAGAGCTATAGCAGGGCAACAGTTGCATTACTCGATATGAAGCATCAAAATCATTCATTTAAATAATTTACATATCAAGATGCTGACAGGAATCTTCTGATAAGATTGAATATACTCCCTCCATCACTATGGGGCTTAAGAGTTTTCATAATGTCACGAAGCTACTGTACTTTGATTCCCAATTAAATCTCCATGCTATGTTGAAAATAATCTTAAGGGATATTCACCATAGCGCAAGGCCCATACAACACACAAAATGCTCGGCTTCATGAAGGTATGTGGATTTGACGCTGGTATATTTCCATGGCTGTAGATTAGACTGCCTTCGCCCATGGATACACATTTCACATAGTGAATTCTCTTCAACATTAAATCGTGCCAACGCAGCCTTGAGTGGGTTAATTGTGATTGTTAGTTGGCGATGAAGCTTTAAGCCAACAGTTACTTTGCTTGTAACTGTTTTCCTGAGTGGGTGTTGAAGTGAATTTGTGTCCATCATCTACAATCTACGACAGGCGGAAAAGATACTGAGGGACTTGGAATAACAGAGGAGCAATTTGGAAACAGAACAAGTACAATAAATATCATTCCTAGCAATGTGGGATATTTTAGAAAACCAAAATGGGAATTAGTTTAATCGTACTTCCTATTCAGAATACTCTTTTTATTAAAAAAAGGAAAGCTTCTGAGTGTTTCTGACCTGTGTTTTGCCTTTAAAACAACATTCTGACTACATGCTGTGCTTTTCATTCTAACAATCAGCTATTATCTTTGTTATGTAAAAGGCATAGCACCAGTAATCATTAGTAAATATATCCCCTCTGTTTTCTAAGCGGCTGGTTATTCTCCAAAGATGAGAAGCAAATTAAGCAGGAATATACAAGTGGGTGTATGTTGTCCAGATTTCAGGGCCTTGTGTTTAATGAAGCTGAGCCTCCAATGGCAGTGAAAAGATGTAGGTGCAAATTAGATCAGTGCTGCCAATTCTCGCACTAAGTTTTTGCAGCATGCCCCATATGCAGAGCCCGGTGCAAATCATAAATGTTGTCTCAAAGTCAGTCATTGCAAGTTGAGGTTATCCTCAAGGTTGCTGAAGACTGCACGGCGATTGGAGTCCTTTAGAGACATATTGCTGCCCAGTCTGGCAGCGAGACTAGCATTTTTTATAGTCAGAATTACATCATTGCCACATGGGTGAATCTCCTTAATTCCTGGGATTCATATGTTTTGTGTCCTGTCTATGATTGGCTGCCTTTTCAAGTCTGATTACCCTAAAATCTGCCATTATGTACAATCTACAAAGTCTCTGCAGAGTAATTGTTCAGTTCACATTTTACCATTCCCCCCGTCTTCCCTTCAGTTCACATTTTACCATTCCCCCCGTCTTCCCTTCAGTTCACATTTTACCATTCCCCCCGTCTTCCCTTCAGTTCACATTTTACCATTCCCCCCCGTCTTCCCTTCAGTTCACATTTTACCATTCCCCCCCGTCTTCCCTTCAGTTCACATTTTACCATTCCCCCCGTCTTCCCTTCAGTTCACATTTTACCATTCCCCCCCGTCTTCCCTTCAGTTCACATTTTACCATTCCCCCCGTCTTCCCTTCAGTTCACATTTTACCATTCCCCCCGTCTTCCCTTCAGTTCACATTTTACCATTCCCCCCGTCTTCCCTTCAGTTCACATTTTACCATTCCCCCCGTCTTCCCTTCAGTTCACATTTTACCATTCCCCCCGTCTTCCCTTCAGTTCACATTTTACCATTCCCCCCGTCTTCCCTTCAGTTCACATTTTACCATTCCCCCCCGTCTTCCCTTCAGTTCACATTTTACCATTCCCCCCCGTCTTCCCTTCAGTTCACATTTTACCATTCCCCCCGTCTTCCCTTCAGTTCACATTTTACCATTCCCCACGTCTTCCCTTCAGTTCACATTTTACCATTCCCCACGTCTTCCCTTCAGTTCACATTTTACCATTCCCCCCGTCTTCCCTTCAGTTCACATTTTACCATTCCCCACGTCTTCCCTTCAGTTCACATTTTACCATTCCCCCCCGTCTTCCCTTCAGTTCACATTTTACCATTCCCCCCCGTCTTCCCTTCAGTTCACATTTTACCATTCCCCCCGTCTTCCCTTCAGTTCACATTTTACCATTCCCCACGTCTTCCCTTCAGTTCACATTTTACCATTCCCCCCGTCTTCCCTTCAGTTCACATTTTACCATTCCCCACGTCTTCCCTTCAGTTCACATTTTACCATTCCCCCCGTCTTCCCTTCAGTTCACATTTTACCATTCCCCCCCGTCTTCCCTTCAGTTCACATTTTACCATTCCCCCCCGTCTTCCCTTCAGTTCACATTTTACCATTCCCCCCGTCTTCCCTTCAGTTCACATTTTACCATTCCCCCCGTCTTCCCTTCAGTTCACATTTTACCATTCCCCCCGTCTTCCCTTCAGTTCACATTTTACCATTCCCCACGTCTTCCCTTCAGTTCACATTTTACCATTCCCCCCGTCTTCCCTTCAGTTCACACGCTTTCAAAACCCAAGCTTGGTATCAGCGAATCATTACTTCCTCATTTACTCACCTTCTCTCCTACTTTTATGCACCTTGGTAATAACTTACACGGTGGGTTGCAGCACATCACCTTTATTAGGTGTCAGTTGTGACTCAGTGGGCAGCACTCTCTCGTCTGAGTCAGAAGGTTGTGGGTTCAAGTCCCACTCCAGAGACTGTCATAGGGTCAGTACTGAAGGAGTGCTGCACTGTCGGAGGGGCAGTACTGAGGGAGTGCTGCACCGACGGACAGTCAGTACTTCGGGAGTGCTGCACTGTCGGAGGGGATCAGTACTGAGGGAGTGCTGCACTGTGGTAGAGTCAGTACTGAGGGAGCGCTGCACTGTCGAAGGGGCAGTACTGAAGGAGTGCTGCAATGTCGAAGGGGCAGTACTGAGGGAGTGCTGCACCGATGGAAAGTCAGTACTGAGGGAGTGCTGTACTGTCGGAGTGGACCAGTACTGAGGGAGTGCTGCACTGTCGGAGTGGATCAGTACTGAGGGAGTGCTGCACTGTCGGAGTGGATCAGTACTGAGGGAGTGCTGCACTGTCGGAGTGGATCAGTACTGAGGGAGTGCTGCACTGTCGGAGTGGATCAGTACTGAGGGAGTGCTGCACTGTCGGAGGGTCAGTATTGAGGGAGTGCTGCACTGTTGGGGGGTCAGTACTGAGGGAGCGCTGCACTGTTGGGGGGTCAGTACTGAGGGAGCGCTGCACTGTTGGGGGGTCAGTACTGAGGGAGCGCTGCACTGTCGGAGGGTCAATACTGAGGGAGCGCTGCACTGTCGGAGGGTCAATACTGAGGGAGTGCTGCACTGTCGGAGGGTCAATACTGAGGGAGCGCTGCACTGTCGGAGGGTCAATACTGAGGGAGTGCTGCACTGGCGACGGTGCCGTCTTTCAGATGAAATGTTAAACCGAGGCTTCGTCTGTCCTCTCAGGTGGATGTAAAAGATCCCATGGCACTATTTGAAGAAGAGCAGGGGAGTTCTCCCAGTGTCCTGGCAGACATTTATCCCTCAACCAACATTGCAGCATACCCCATTTGCAGACCCCGGCCTTCATTGCAAGAGGATTTGAGTACAGGAGCAGGGATGTCTTACTGCAGTTATACAGGGACTTGGTGAGACCACATCTGGAGTATAGTGTGCAGTTTTGATCTCCTTATCTGAGGAAGGATGTCCTTGCCATGGAGGGAGTGCAACGAAGGTTTACCAGACTGATTCCTGGGATGGCAGGACTGACGTATGAGGAGAGATTGGGTCGACTAGGCCTATATTCACTAGAGTTTAGAAGAATGAGAGATGATCTCATCGAAACATATAAAATTCTAACAGGACTAGACAGACCAGATGCAGGGAGGATGTTCCTGATGGCTGGGGAGTCCAGAACCAGGGGTCACAGTCTCAGGATACAGGGTATGCCATTTAGAACCGAGATGAGGAGAAATTTCTTCACTCAGAGGGTGGTGAACCTGTGGAATTCTCTACCACAGAAGGCAGTGGAGGCCAAATCATTAGATGTGTTCAAGAAGGAGATAGATATATTTCTTAATGCTAAAGGGATCAAGGGATATGGGAAAAAGCGGGAACAGGGTACTGAGTTAGACGATCAGCCATGATCATTTTGAATGGCAGAGCAGGCCCGAAGGGCCGAATGGCCTACTCTTGCTCCTATTTTCTATGTTTCTATGTTTCTATCACTAAAACAGATTATCTGGTCTAGTGAATATTTGGAATTCTGTACCCCAGAGGGCTGTGGATGCTCAGTCATTGAGTATATTCACGACTGAGACCGATGAGTATTTGGACACTAAGGGATATGGGGATAGGGCGGGAAAGCGGAGTTGAGGAGCACAAATTGGCTGCACCGGTTTCCAACATTACAACAGTGACAACACTTCAAAAATACTTCATTGGCTGTAAAGCGCTTTGGGACGGCTCGAGGTTGTGAAAGGCACTATATAAATGCAAGTCTTTCTTCCTAAAAAAAAAATCAAGTTATGTGCGATGCTGCAATTATTTATGTTATTACTGTAACCCCTTCATGTGTGGAGGTAGGAATCTGAACACTGCTCAAAGGTGAGAATTGGAGGAAATTTCTTACCACTGTCACCCTGTCTGTGGGGAATGAGGCCACAGTGTTTAGTGAGCAGGTTGGACATTGAGTATGTCAGCCTTGATTTGGTGACTCTGGTCAGCTCTTCCTTTAAATGCTCCATTGCTCCATTGCAGTGCAGAGTGCTCCAGCTCAGAGGGAAGGAGGGCTGCCACAAGTTTCCTGTTTTTGCAGAAGCACACTTTATGTTCGCTGGTGACGTTGTTGCCATTGATATGTCGGTCTTCATTCCAGACTATCCACCTTCCCAGCTGAAGCAATAAGTGTGGCATCAAGTGGAAATGTAAGTGGGAAATGAAGCAAGTCAAAGCATCCTTTATAGCAAAGAGTGATCTGGGACATTCGTTACAAGCTGGAGAAGAGAAAGTTCCATCGTCTTTTCAAATAATTCTCCAGTTACTTCTCTGAAAATATTTTGTCCCAAGGAAGCAAAGCCTACCAGGCATTGAATCCTGATCCAGAGAGATCACACCCTCTCTACTAAATCCCGTTCTGCCCTTTCAAAACCATATTGAAAGCCAAGACAACTCTCTTAAGTTTCGGTACATACTGTGAAGGAGGAACAATGCTCAGGGCACCTTGAATTGTAACCCATTTACACCATGCCTAACCTAAGAATGTTTAAAGCAGCTACTATGTACAAGATGGAAATCAAATCCCTACTATGCATAGAATGCAGCACAGAAGGAGGCCAATCGGCCCATCGTGCCGGTGCTGGTTAAAAAGAAAGAACTTGCATTGATACAGGGCCTTTCATGACCTCAGGATGCCCTAAAGCGCTTTACAGCCAATTAAGTACTTTAGTGTAGTCACTGTTGTAATGTAGGAAACACGGCAGCCAAATTGCGCACAGCAAGATCCCACAAACAGCAATGGGATAAATGACCAGATAATCTGTTTTAATGATGTTGGTCGAGGGATAAATATTGGTCAGGACACTGGTGAAATCTTCCCTGCTCTTCTTTGAAATAGTGCCATGGGATCTTTTACATCCACCTGAGAGGGCAGACGAGGCCTCGGTTCATGTCTCATCCGAAAGATGGCACCTCCAATTGGCTGATGCATTAACTTACACATTAAGAAAATAGATACCTCTGTATATCTGGAAGTGTATATATGTGACCTGTGCCCAAACTATATGACACTGGGAAAACATTTGAGATCTATTACTTAACCAAAATTTGACCCCTAACCTGAAAAAATTGGAACCATTAATGTTTGCTCTGCAAAATGAATGCACCGCAGGCTAAAAGTGTAACTCGCACACCTCAATCTAGTTCCTGCTATCTATCTACCGCTTATTTCTGTGTCTGTTAGTGTTGAATAGGATTGGGTCAGCACAATCAAAAGCTTTTCTGCGCTTGGAAATATGAGCAGGAAATTAGTTCAAGATGAACAGTGTGTAGAAATTGAAAACAGTTTTCGATTCTGAGCTCCTCAAGTATTAGGATGATGTGGACACCAGTCCTGGGAGGAGCACCATCTTTCATAGATTTATGTAAGCTTTTTCTCTAGTGTCAGTTCTCACCAGGTTGAGATCAACACATGGGCTCGAGCATAATCATAACAAGCTGCTGCACTCCTGTGATCTTGGGCCGCAGTTTTGTATCAAACCAGACCCCAGGTAAATGCATCGTGTCTAAAAGAGCGTCCTTCGGGGCAGTTTGTAAATGCCTTGTGAATGTAGAAGGGAGGGAAATGCTTAAAATAATGATCAAAGCTAACTTTACCCACCCCAATCGAATTCCTCCCATCAGTAATTCATAGCATGTTCCTGGTAAAAATGTGACCATTGCAATATCAAGAGTTCTAACTGACTAATGACTTGTCAAAAGAGGCAGCTGGAATGATGTAGAAGCTCAAGAGATGGCCAGTAAGAAATCACTAAAAGCTTGTGGACAGGTACAAAAAATAATTAAAAAGGCAAATGGAATGTTGGCCTTTATCTCAAGAGGGCTGGAATACAAAGGGGTGGAAGTTATGTTACAGCTGTACAGAGCTCTGGTTAGACCCCATCTGGAGATACTGCGTTCAGTTCTGGGCACCAGGCCTCAGGAAGGATATATTGGCCTTGGAGGGGGTGCAGTGCAGATTCACCAGAATGATACTGGGGCTAAAAGGGTTAAATTATGAGGACAGGTTGCATAGACTAGGCTTGTATTCCAGTAGTATAGAAGATTAAGGGATGATCTAATTGAAGTGTTTAAGATGACTAAACGATTTGATAGGGTAGATAGAGAGAAACTATTTCCTCTGGTGGGGGGAGTCCAGAACAAGGGAGCATAACCTTAAAATTAAAGCTTGGCCATTCAGGGGCGATGTCAGGAAGCACTTCTTCACAAAAGGGGTAGTGGAAATCTGGAACTCTCTCCCCCAAAAAGCTGTTGAGACTGGGGGGGTCAATTGAAAATTTCAAAACTGAGATTGATAGATTTTTGGTAGCAAGGGTATTAAGGGTTACGGAACTAAGGGGGGTAGATGGAGTTAAAATATAGATCAGCCTCGATCTAATTGAATGGCAGAATATTGACCTACATTTCATTTTCAGATGCTAACTTTGCCTGCTGTTTATTTCTGTTAACGTAGATGGGAAATACTTTCAAAAAGCAAAGTATTAGTTCCATTTACCTTTATTACCATAATAGAGTTTTATAAAACCTCCTACTTGATGAGAGCAGAGCAAGATTATAGTTTTGTGCCGCACTCTGGCAGAGTAGGATTGCCAACTCCGGTTGGGCGTATTCCTGCAGGTTTCCGACATAACCTGCAGCCTCCCACCACTCCGACCCTACCCCCCCACTCCCGCCATTGGTCGCCCGACACGTCCGTCCTCACGGTGCCCTGCCCCACACTCCCACCATTGGTCGCTCGACATGTCCATCCTCGTGTTACCCCACCCCCACACTCCCACCATTGGTCACTCGACATGTCCATCCTCGTGGTGCTCCGCCTTGCCACGGCCAATCAGAAAGTGAACAGACTGTTATCCGATTAGATGATTTTTGACTGTCAGTCAATCAGCCTTTTTTCCCCAATTCTAATATTTTTATAACTAGTAAACAAAAGTGTTCAAAGAAATTGTTTTAAAAACCACAATTTTTTTAATGGCCCTACGATTTTTCTCCTGGAGATTAGGCTTTACTCCCTGGAGACTCCAGGGCAATCCTGGAGGGTTGGCAACTCTACTGCAGAGACTCAAATTTACAGGCCAGGGAAAGCCCTGGTTCCTACTCAGCTGATCAGGATCTGACAGTAAATGCCTGCTGAATGCTGCTGTGTCCACTGATACGGTTCATGCAGTCCACAAAATGACTGCCAGACTTGGAGCAGTATTCAGATCAAGGGAGGAGCAAGAAAAAAATAAAACATCTGAATTGTTTTTAACTGTAAAGTTGTATATGATTTCATCTCTTTTACTACTTTGAGAAGCTGGCAATCGTTCTTGTTCATTTCTTCATCCCTTTTGTCTCCTTTCCAGTGTAAAATGGCACTGCCTGAACAAATGCCTGAACTATGTTCTTATTTTGATAGATTTTTGTTAGGTAAGGGTTACGGAACCAAGGCGGGTAAATGGAGTCAAGGCACAGATCAGCCATGATTGAATGGCGGAACAGGCTCGAGGGGCTGAATGGCCTCCTTTTGTTCCTATGTTCCCAAAGTAGTTTCAATGTTTTGGACAAGTCTTTCACATTCCACAAACTTTGTGTTCTCGGGATAAGCTAGGCCGCCAGAGTAAAGGGGACAGTGTTCAATCGCTCCGCCTGGAATATGTGGACATCATATCGATTATTTCCTCATCCCCAGCACAACCTGTTAGAAGATTAAATTGATTGAAAGAGGAAATGATACTGCATGGCAGTGTTACATAGGAAGAGGCAATAGCAACTTGCTAGTTCTTTGTTTTTTAAGATCTTTTGGCCTTAATAGAGGGTGATACTAATTCTGTTATCCTTCTGAAGTATTGATGTACTTGTTAGTGAATCAATAAAGTGCCTGACAGACACCACATATCCCTAGAAAATACTGGTGGGTACAAACGTGTTATTATCGGACTAATTCTTGGGGGACTCTCGAGGATCACACCTTATTAAGGATGAGCTTTCAAGTGACCTTTGAACCCTGATTGATCAGAATTTCCCACTTTAGCCTCTCCACCATCAAATCCCAAACCTGACCATCCCACAGATAAATGTTGAAATAGATAATGATGGAAAATACGCATTGAGCAAGAAATTCAAATCCGGATTTAGAAATAATGATCCACCCAAAGATCGCACATTCCCATTGCACTGACATGATTTATTTTGCCTTTTCCTCTTTATTATTTAATATTTATTTTGAAATGCTACACCAATATCATTATGTTACAATATTTGTCCAGAATAAGAATAAAGTATAACATCAAGTGCCTGGTGCTACCTCAAGGCTCAAAGCAGTCTGATACACTAAGCTGTGAAATGCTTTTTAATGTATATTTAACAACAAATGCTGGTGATCATTGGCTCTGGAACATTGTCCCTTTTTTCTTTTGTGAAAATGTGTTGAATAAAAGAAATATAACTGTGCACATTGGAACTGTCTGATTTTTAATATTTGTTTTTAATTTAGAAAGATGGTTCCAGGCATTGGTTTGCAGTTTAAGTTTAGAGCTTTCTTTCTATCTGTGAGCCACTGTTAGCTACCGTAACAAGAATGATCCCCGGTTATTTGTAACCTATCCAGCATTACATTAGTCATAACAGCTTCTGAAAACAGACTAATCACACTGTGTTTTGCAGAATGTGGCACCTATCTTGGGAGAATCATGAAAGGTTCCATGCTGGGTTTCTCAGGAGCAAGATATCCGGAATGTTTTGTTACTTTGTTTATTCTATTACCAGGAACATTTAACACAACACATTTTGTTAAATCAATTCATGTTTTTATTGCACTGTGTTATCATTTTTGCTTCACTCATTCTCATGTACAGGAAGAGAAAAAAATTGTTCCTCTGATTGTTCCCCCTCATACATCATCATTTTGTAAGGATTATAGTAAAGCTTCTTAATTTACTTTGGGTCTGCACAGCAAGAGCCCGCATATTAATAAGCAATGTATACTGAACATCTGCATAAAAGAGATCATTGTCTTTGTAATAGCAGAATCTTAGGTGGTTCATTTCATTGAGTCCCAGTGGTTTTCACTGTGTTTGCTTTGACATTATTAAACTCCGTCTGTTTCACAAATAGTGAACCTAATTACCGCATTTGCATGGCAGAAAAGTTTGCTCTGTGGGTCGAATGGTATTAACAATCTTTGCATGTTGCTGCAGGGCCTCTGTTTCATCAGTAGGACACAGTTGTAGCTTCTTCAATCGACTGCTGTAATTATGCAGAATCAATAAGTTTTTTTGTGTTTGTCTTTGTTGTTTCTTTGATATGGTCTGAAGGATGCTGCAGGCAAGGTGCTGGACCGCTGGGCTATCATGTCCCGGGAAGAGGAGATCATTACCCTCCAGCAGTTCCTGAGGTTCGGAGAAACCAAATCCATCGTGGAACTGATGGCAATCCAAGAGAAAGAAGGGCAGGCTGTGGCTGTGCCATCTTCAAAAACAGATTCCGATATCAGGACTTTCATAGAAGGTAACAATCGGACTCGAAGCCCTAGTCTCCTGGCTCATCTAGAAAACAGCAACCCTTCCAGTATCCACCATTTTGAAAACATCCCCAATAGCTTGGCATTCCTACTACCATTCCAATACATAAACCCTGCCTCTGCCCCTCTACTGGGGCTCCCTCCCAATGGTCTCATGCTTGAACAGCCAAGCTTGAGATTGAGGGAACCGAACCTTCCCATTCAGAACGAGCACGTGGAGAGCAGCGAGTCTGAAGTCTCCGTTTCACCTTTTCGAAGTGACCAAGCAAGCAGCAGGAATGCCCTCAGTAGCATTATAAACATTGAGCCAAAAACAGAGCAGAACAGTTTGTCCCCTATTCACACTCCAGCTCCTGCAAACGACCCCGTCAAGTCGGACCATTCCAGGAGTAGTCTTCTGAGTGCAAAGATTCAAAGGATGAGAAGAATGGGACTGTCACCGAGAAAGGGCCGAGTGGTCTGCAACGCCTGTGGTAAGACTTTTTATGACAAAGGCACCCTCAAGATCCACTACAATGCCGTTCACCTGAAGATTAAGCACAGGTGCACAATCGAAGGCTGTAATATGGTTTTCAGTTCGCTGAGAAGCCGCAATCGTCACAGCGCCAACCCTAATCCACGCCTGCACATGCCAATGCTGAGGAACAACAGAGATAAAGACCTCATCCGAGCCACATCTGGAGCAGCTACTCCAGTCATATCAAGCATCAAATCAAGTTTAAGTCTAACGTCTCCCGGGCGACCGTCCCTGGGCTTCAACTCCTCATCAGCAGATCCAGTTCTTCAGAACCCATTGGTATTCCCTTCACTAAAGACGGTGCAACCTGTCCCTCCCTTTTACAGAAGCTTGCTGACGTCTGGTGAAATGGTGAGCCCGCCAACATCCATCCCTACCAGTCCCATAGTGCCGGTGCCCACCCTAGAACAGCCTTGTGTCCCTGAACAACGTCCGTCCACAGTTCAAGAACTTGCAGCTGATCTTGCCCCCAAGAAAAAATCTCGAAAATCCAGTATGCCCGTCAAAATTGAAAAGGAAGTGATTGATACAGCCGATGAGTTTGATGAAGATGATCAGGTCAACAAAAATCACGTCAACGATGGCATCCATGATGAGGAAATCAATAATGGCAATTGTCATGAAGAGCTGAGTCCTACCATACACATGCACAGTAACAGGAAACTAGAGGAGGAGAGAAGCCTTGGTGGATTTGAAGATAAACAAATGGGTAGCATTACTTCTGAAGATCAAGAACATGACCGAGATTTTGAGGATGAGTCAGAAGGTTCTGAGTCTAAAATGTGTGACGAGCCCACAAAAATCGATGAGCAGATACACAGAGAGGTTTTTGATAAAGAGGAAATGTCAAGCACCAAGCACCAAGACAAAGACTGCATTTCCCCTCATCCGCAGACCGTTAAAATAAAGGAGGAGTTTACTGACCCAACGTATGACATGTTTTACAGTATCAGCCAGTACGGGTTGTACAATGGTGGAGCAGGGAGCATGGCTGCTCTACAAGAAGGCTTCCCTCCTTCAATGGGTTACAGCAGCCCCCAGAAATACTCGCCAGAAAGTGAACTGTGCTCAAGTCCTGATCCTAAGATCTGTTACGTCTGCAAGAAGAGCTTTAAAAGTTCGTACAGCGTGAAGTTACACTACAAGAATGTTCACCTGAAGGAGATGCATGTGTGCACAGTGGAAGGTTGCAATGCTGCATTCCCATCGCGCAGAAGCAGAGACAGGTATTGTCGTTTGTCTGATTTATTTTTTATTGGATTTAATTTTATACCTTCTCTTTAGCCGAACGCTAATTACTTTAAAATTAAGGGGTCGAGTTTCCGTTCATTTCAGCAAGTGATTTCAATGCAAAAGATCGGGGGAATTTAAAACGTAGTCGAGTTGTGCCCAAAACCAGTTACTTTAGGGTTTTCCGCAATCTTTTACCCTGGTTTTAAGATCCAATTTGCCTGGATCAGGCCCCGCCCACAAAACAGGCCACACCCCCAGGTGGAAATTGGGAGATTCCACCGATTGCACTGGTTCGGGAAGGCTCTTCAAATTGGGCTCATTTTCTTAGGCATTCAGGCACCAGTAGGCACGTTTTAAAAGTTTTTACATATCAAAATTTACTAAGAAACTGACTAGTGTACACCAATGAAACTATCAAATGGTTCAGTGTTTTTTAAGTCAATTTCAGTGATTTTAAATCAGGTTACTCACAGGTGGAGGACTGGACACACTTATTAAAAATGCTTATTTTTGCTGATAAATCCATTTTCAGCTGTATTAATAAAACTACACCAGATTACCACTCTTAAATAGATCAAGGCATACTTTTTAATGGCAAGTATAGAAACAATCACATTCTATTACCCGCCCGATTACGCTGGTTCACGGAAGATTTTATGTTTGTGATTATTCAAATTAATTTTATGGGCAACTTGAACTGTGACCTAACTGGTGCAATTTCGACTGCATTTTGGGCTCAATTTCCTGATTGCGCCCAAAGGGGAAACTAGCCCCATTGTGGTTTCTTTCAGACCTTTTTGTGTTTAGTTTTGCTGTTTTTTCATTTGTTTTTAAAAAAAAATTAATGGTACTGTTAAGTAGAATGTTTTAAAAGACACTGCGAAAAGGACACCGTTTTATGGATGTTGGCTTTCTCCGGTAATTACAGCAGTTTGTAAGCACTGCATTCATTGTAGCCCTGTGCTCAGGCTCTTCGACATACTGCCCCATGAAATGGCGGACCTCACGTTTGCCTCTACACTCCTGCAGGTTTCAATTTCACCCCTGGTTTTTTTTTGAGGAAACAATGAGAGGAAATCAGGCATTTTATCAGAGGGAGTGAGTGGGAGCAAATAATGGAGGGTGAGTTAACCCACCCGGCAGCAAGTATGAGGGGGACAATCGATAAGAGTCCCAGAAACCAGTCACTTGTTTATCCTCTTAGTGGGGAAATAATGCGCATCACAGGGAGACCTGACGAGAAGAAGGGAATAAATTGCAAAATGGGATAAAACCTCAAGAATCAGCTAGAGTTCTTATTCAAGGTTGTTGTCCGGTGTTCCATGCTGGAGTTTGAGTGAAAGTAGAACAGACTAGGCTGTCATTGTTCACTATTAAGGTCCATGCACAAACAGGCCCTGGGGGTAAAGTACCAGAGAGGCCTGGTGCCCATGGGTCCCCAGCAAGCACCTAAAGCCTTCAAGAGAAGAAAGCAGGAAATTGGTGGGGGAAAAATATATGTTCTTATTTTGATTTTGCTTTTGTGTGGGAATATGGGAGAAGAGAAAGTTTAGTGGCAGTGAAACTGATGGAGAGAGAGAACGAGAGAAATCAGTAGAAAGAAGCCAGGGACCATGTTAATGTGGATGGTTGCCAGTTTATAATAATTGGTCTCCATGTCCCTCCCAACAAACTCTCAGGTACAACCTAAACCTAAGGTGGGGTGACATTGCTGGGAGCAGATTCTGTACCAGGACGCACAGGCAAACTGAGGCTGCTTTTGTAAGTTTGGCCTTGCATTTCTGGAGACTTACAACTCAAAGCTGCTCACTTAAAGACCCCAAAGGCTGTTGGGAAGCGGAAGTGACTTACATTATGGGTCCCGCAACCTCAACTCTCCCTGAACGCAGCAATCCCAGTCACACAAACCTGAGCTTTGGGCAT
Organism: Heptranchias perlo; assembly: GCF_035084215.1. NCBI lineage: Eukaryota > Metazoa > Chordata > Chondrichthyes > Hexanchiformes > Hexanchidae > Heptranchias > Heptranchias perlo. The sequence goes on from NC_090328.1 coordinate 113,783,867, forward strand.
TAAGTTTACTGGGGCCGAGAATTTTAATTTGTTTATTTTGTCAGCATAAAGCTTCATTGCAATATGTACAATGGTCATTGTTCAGTTCGGACCTTATTCAAGAAGCCATTTTGGAACTTTAAAATCCTAATGAGACAAAATATGCTTACTGAGATTTTTTTAAAAATTCATTCATGGGCGTCGCTGGCGAGGCCGGCATTTATTGCCCATCCCTAATTGCCCTTGAGAAGGTGGTGGTGAGCCGCCTTCTTGAACCGCTGCAGTCTGTGTGGTGAAGGTTCTCCCACAGTGCTGTTAGGAAGGGAGTTCCAGGATTTTGACCCAGTGACGATGAAGGAACGGCGATATATTTCCAAGTCGGGATGGAGTGTGTCTTGGAGGGGAACGTGCAGGTGGTGCTGTTCCCATGCGCCTGCTGCCCTTGTCCTTCTAGGTGGTAGAGTTTGCAATTATGAAAGATGTTTCCAATTTGGGTGGTTAAAAAAACTGTTGACCAATATAACTATCTGATAACTACCTGGGACTGACATCAGTGCTTGTGGTGGGGCGAAGGGAGGAAGCACATCTGCATCTCAGCCTAAGATGTGCTCGGAACCTTCGCTGCTGATCCACCAAAATTAACGGGGGTCGGGGGGGCGTCCCTTAATTTGCATCCACTGGCAGTCTTCCGTACTATTGAGGTTCACCTTGGATGCCTGTCAGGTGAAGAGATCGCAAATTACAGTGTAACGTTGGACGATCTGGGAGGAGGATATCGGGGGCCCCAGGAAACGAATGACCGATTACTCTCTTTGTAAGGGAGGTGTCTTTAAATTTAAAAATAAAACTTGTCTCTTCTTCGGGGTCTTGGCCAGGACCCCCAGGTGGGGCCCACGTGTGCCTTTTTGGATGCCTGTTCTCCCCAGGACACACACACATACACACACAGTCGCACACACACACACAGACATACGTACACAGACGCACACTCACGCAGACATACACACACACACACACACACACATTTACGCATGTTACAGATGCATCTGATTATATAACAGGCCTCACCTTGTTTCGGAGAGTAATTCCTTCACTGATTGTTTTGTCGTGTGCCTGCAGTCAGTGGTTTGCATCAGGTGAACTGACCCTCACTGAGGGGTGTCTCAGTGAGGGTCAGTGACTGTGCACCTACATACTACGCTTCTGAGCTGAACGTGCTCACTGCTGTCCGAAACGCACAACGCACAATTGATTTAATGCAGTAATTAAAATCTGGAAGGCCTGTCACATACAAACTGTTACTTGTTCTCATGTCTCTGCAGTGCCCACTCCTGCCAAACACTCCTGCACATCACTAGCCGTCTGTTAATCTCACCCAGCCCAGTCATTCTCATCAGGCACGCTCACGAAGACTGCCCTAATCAGGTTACTGCCTTGTAATCACTCCCAGCTTCAGGCTTTGGCATCACCACTGGGCCCCAAATCAAGCCGCTCTGTTAAAAACTAAAGATAGCCGTAAAAAAAATTATGGAAACTTTGCACTGATATTTTGCTAAATTAAAAGAAAACACAGTCTGTTTCTTGGCTAGTTCTGTCCATAGTGGCCTCTCTCCCCTGTTCCTGTTTGATCTAACCAACCAGCCCCTGCTATGTGCCGTCACTCCAACCCGGTGACAGCTACCTACCAGCACAACTTTATAAACCAAGTCACTCAGCTCGAACTGCCGAGTGGAGAAATTCACAGGATTTGATACAGGATTCTGTGCTACAGCAAATCACTGACCTTAACAGCTGTTCTTATACCAGGCCCAACGTCAGCAGGTATCAATCAGGTGTCAGCCGTGGCTCAGTGGGGAGCACTCTCGCCTTTGAGTCAGAAGGTCATGGGCTTGAGCCCCACTCCAGAGACTAGAGCACAAAATCCTAGCTGACATTCCAGTACATTACTGTCGGAAGGTCAGTACTGAGGGAGCGCTGCACTGTCGGAGGGTCAGTACTGAGGGAGCGTTGCACTGTCGGAGGGTCAGTACTGAGGGAGCGCTGCACTGTCGGAGGGTCAGTACTGAGGGAGCGCTGCACTGTCGGAGGGTCAGTACTGAGGGAGCGCTGCACTGTCGGAGGGTCAGTACTGAGGGAGCGCTGCACTGTTGGAGGGTCAGTACTGAGGGAGCGCTGCACCGTCGGAGGGTCAGTACTGAGGGAGTGCTGCACTGTTGGAGGGTCAGTACTGAGGGAGCGCTGCACTGTCGGAGGGTCAGTACTGAGGGAGTGCTGCACTATCGGAGGTGCCATTTTTGGATGAGACATTAAACCGAGGCCCCGTCTGCCCTCTCAGGTGGATGTAAAAGATCCCATGGCACTATTCGAAGAAGAGCAGGGGAGTTCTCCTCAGTGTCCTGGCCAATATTTATCCTTCAACCAACATGATTAAAACATATGATCTGATCATTATCACATTGGTGTTTGTGGGATCTTGCTGTGCGCAAATTGGCTGTTGCGTTTCCTACATCACAACAGTGACTACATTTCAAAAGTATTTCATTGGCTGTAAAGCGCTTTAGGATCTCCTGAGTTCATGAAAGGCGCTATATAAATGCAAATATCTGTTTCTTTCTTCCTTAAAGGTAAGTGCCTGTATATGGTGACAAATATTTATTTCAGCCTTTATCAAGCTTCAAGAACAATTTCAGTTATTAGTGAGTTTGCCCGAGGTTGGGTTGAAGGGGATGAAGAGAAAGGAAACACAACTTGGATGAACAGCACTGAGTGTCTGGGCCAGTGGATGAGGGATACAGCTCCCGACCCCTGTTTCAGGGATAGCTGAATGGACATGCAAGCGGTAAGTGTGAGGAGGATTGCTCCCTTTGGCACTTCAAAGCTCTCTTCCTAGAGGACACTGGGGCATGATTCTTGCCTGCACATGGTAAGTGGGCTCAACGCAGTGTCCACTACCTGCCAGATACGGCAGCAGATGGAGAATATCATAGCACATGGAAACGGTACCCAACAGTACCATGTATCTCATGAAGGCCCAAAGATTGCTGGCGGCAAAGTGTAGCCTGTTCCATATCTACTCCTCACCCAGGCCAAATCCGCATGCAACATTATAGCTCCTTGTCGAATTGTAAACCTTGCTAGAATCATGTCTTTCAAGACCATAACATCTCAAGTTATTTTAGAGCAATCCAGCTACTGGATGTACAAGTATTTACCATCACACAGGTTTGCAAGTAGGTTGTAGACATGTTTTTTAATTCATTCTTGGGATACAAGTGTTGTTGGCAAGGCCAGCATTTATTGCCCATCCCTAATTGCCCTTGAGAGGGTGGTGGTGAGCCACCTTCTTGAACCGCTGCAGTCCATTTGGTGAAGGTTCTCCCACAGTGCTGTTAGGTAGGGAGTTCCAGGATTTTGACCCAGCGACGATGAAGGAACGGCGATATATTTCCAAGTCGGAATGGTGTGTGACTTGGAGGGGAACATGCAGGTGGTGGTGTTCCCATGCACCTGCTGCCCTTGTCTTTCTAGGTGGTAGAGGTCGCGGGTTTGGAACGTTTGCTGCCTTCGTATTTCAACCTTTCAAGATGATGTTTCTGCGGGTACACCCAGACACTACCATGGGGAGCAGCCTCACCTCTCAAGTCTCCTGTGCCTTGCCCAAGAAGCTCCAATGGGGTTTGTAATCCAGCCTGGACAGGACAATCCACCTCAGGCACAGGCAGATCTCTCTCCGAAGAATCGTCTGGAAATCCTCATTGACTTTAGCTCCCTGAGGGCGAGAGGAATTTCACAAACAATGCTCCTGATACCAACAGGGGCAATTTCATATTGCAGTCAGACTCTGGTGACTGGGAAAAAGAAAAAAAAGGGGGAAAAAAATTAAATTAAAGTCCAATCCAAAAAAAAGGAATAAAATGCAACAAAAGGAAGACTAAAAGGTCAATAAAATCCCCCAAAAACGTAATAAAATCTCAAAGAAATGCAGGAGGTGATTTCTGCTGCTTATAAAATGCTGACACCTTCTGTCTACCTCCTTTCAGGGGCACAGCTCCCTGCCCGTGTACTCCCAGTTCAAACCAGCGAATGGTCAGAGCTGAGAGGTCCCTCCCTAACCTGCCAGTTTTGCAGCCCTTTAATAACACTGGTGCCGTGGAACGGACGACCCCTCCTGTGGTTCCTGCCTTGGCTGAGTGTCAGCAGCACATTTATAACGCCTCAGCCCCCTGCACCTCTGCCCTCCTTGGCTCCTGGTGCGCACCTGGACTGAAGCAGAACTTCAGCCCCAACATTGCCGTATCTACGTTTTTATTGCTGCGTTCACTTTGTTGATTTTTGGGCCTGATTTTTCTTTAGCAAGACTTATATTTCTAAATGCGGTTCTCACCACTATCTAACTTGCAGCTAATATTTTGCTTGCATCAGCCAATGTGGATGAGAATTCCTTTGGGAGTTCAAATGGCTCTCCACCCAGTGCCCAGGTATCATGGAGTTTCCTCCCACGCCACCTGTTGATTCCCTACTTTAAGAAGGTTCATATCCCTATCTCCCCTGACAACAGACTTGAGCAGAGCTATTAATGTTTCTGTAACCCTCAGTTCCCCCTCTCGATTGATCCAACTCCCTTTTACCGAATCTAACCAAAAAATAATGCACTTGATACTGCATGACTGATGTGCTTGGTACCACTCAGTAGTTAACTTTCCTTAAAGTACCAGTCCCCAACCCATATTGTATGGAATTTTCTTCTACAGCACAAATACAAATTGTATTAAATTGCCATTTAGAATGAGTTTTTTTAGAAACACGAAACACATCGTCAGGATGTGGCAAGGAAAGAAGAATATTAGATCGTGTTTACATATCTAAACAAACACAAGCGTAAGTGAATAGGGGATAACAAGTCTTACATTTCTCCATTCCTGCGTAGCTAGGTAGCTTACAAATCCTTATATACTTGCATCTCTCCACACAATATACAAAACCAATGTACCGACATTCTTCTGTACAAAATTACACAGTTGTGCATCATGACATTGTGTTGTTGTGGCTCAGTGGGTGGCACTCTCACCTTCTGAGTCATGAAGGTCATGGGTTCAAGTCCTACTCTAGAGATTACAGCACATAATCCAGACTGATACTCCAATGTAGTACTGAGGGAGTGCTGCACTGTCAGAGGTGCCGTCTTTCGGATGAGACATTAAACCGAGGCCCCGTCTGCCCTCTCAGGTGGATGTAAAAGATCCCATGGTACTATTTGAAGAAGAGCAGGGGAGTTCTCCCTGGTGAACTGGCCAATATTTACCCCTCAACCAGCACCTAAAACAACTGATTATCTGGTCGTTATCTCACTGCTGTTTGTGGGATCTTGCTGTGCACAATTTGGCTGCCGCGTTTCACACATCACAACATTGACCACATTTCAAAAGTACTTAATTAGCTGTAAAGTGCTTTGGGACGTCCTGAGGTCATGAAAGCCACTATAGAAATGCAAGTCTTTCTTTCTTCATTGGTCTAGACCAGTACAGTGATGTGCTGTGCACAGTTTAAAACTCAAATTGCTGAGACTTTGGGTTGAATCCATATTGTCAACAAAAGAAATCTACAGTCACTGTCGTTGCCTTGTTGCTCAGGAACACATACGTACTGAGGGTTAAAAATATCTCCCTTTGTGTTGCCTTTTTTTTAATAAGAACAAAAGAAATAGGAGCAGGAGTAGGCCATACGGCCCCTCGAGCCTGCTCCGCCATTCAATCAGATCATGGCTGATCTTCGACCTCAACTCTACTTTCCTGCCCGATTCCCATATCCCTTCATTCCCCTAGAGTCCAAAAATGTATCTATCTCAGCCTTGAACGTATTCAACGACTGAGCATCCACAGCCCTCTGGGGTAGAGAATTCCAAAGATTCACAACCCTCTGAGTGAAGAAATTCCTCTTCATCTCAGTCTTAAATGGCTGACCCCTTATCCTGCAACTATGCCTCCTAGTTTTAGACTCTCCAACCAGGGGAAAATCTGGGGGCACTAGTGACTGAGATGGTTTGGAAATGTTAGATTTTTTGCTGGGTTACGGTTGGTGAAACAGAGTACAATACCAAAAGCTTTGATTTAGAGAGCATGAACTCTGTTGTAGAATTTCTATACTGTAAGTGTTTAGGTACTGGGATCCTGCCCACTCTGTAGAATTGAGTGTAATGGTATATGAATGAGCTTTGAGACTGCACTCTCAAACAGCCAGAGTTGCTTCAACAAGCATATCAAATTACCATCCATCTATATTGAATACACCTATGTAGGTAGATGCAGAGCTTAATTTACAGCATACTTTGGCATAGATCTCACACTGATGTATCTCTAAGGCAATTAGACATCCAGGCATTCCCCATTGACTTTTCCTGGCATGATTTCACTGTGATTAGTTGAGCAAATGTCTGTGGCACTTCCCAACACTTTGATGTGCCCCAGACACCGTCTCTACAGTATACACCTGCAGACATTTAAAGGATGTGGTCGTCCCACTTCTATCAGCCAACTTAATGACAACCTGAAGCAGGCCCTTGTAAATGGTTGTGATGTACACCAGAAGGCTGTCAATTTGAGACTGAAACCAACCTACCCCCGGTTTCTGAGCAGACCGACACAAAGAGAAGCATTAGCCTTTGGGGGAGTAAAGTCATACCACTCAAACTTATTCTTCATTCTAGCATAGAATATGATGGACAAAATCACTTCCTGTTCACTCCTGTTATACAGAATCCCAGTGAACCAAATCACTTCCTGTTCACTTTTGTCGTACAAAATTCCAACTTACTAAAATACCTTCTTATGCACTCCCAATTTTTAGAAGTCCAATGTAGTGTACTAACAAACCACTTCCCTTTCACTCCTATTTTACTGCACTCCAAACCACTCCAGATACATCACACGTGTCCTGTTCTCTTCATTGGGCCAGATTCTCCGCCTAAAGACTATGATTAGGTAGAGCACCAAGCAAATTGTGTAAAACTCCAAACTACTTCCCACCACTCTCATTACAAAGAGCTCTAATGTATCAAAAGCCATCTTCAATCCCGTTGCATAGAATTCCAATACACCAAACCATTTCTCATTCATTCCTATTGTGAATGGTGAATTAACTGAAGTCTTCAAAATTATAAAGAGAATTGGCAAAACTGATCCAGGCAAATCTATAAATATATTAAACATTCTAGATTGGTCACAACGTTCCATTGTAAAATGCATTGAAAGTGCCTATGTCCACTTGCCCCGATGAATGATCCCATTATAAAAGTGTCCACATTGACCGACAGTGCCTGTTATGTCTGTAGGTGGTGCTGTGATCGGGATTGTCAGTGTTAAACTTTGCGAACATTAGTAATGTAGTAACTTCATAGCTCCTTGCACCATAATGTCTCACCTCAGGGGTAATCATGGAAAATAGGTATCTGTTCAGAATTGAAGAAATCTTGCCAGTACAGGAAAGCATCGCTCTGTTCTTTTTAAAAAAATAATAAAATTAGGGCCTATTGATTTGTTAAAGTCTGGGGTCTATTAAAAGTAATAAAATCAGGACCTGGGAAGTTTTTAAAATATTGCATCGTCTTCAGTTAGAAAAACTGGAAGCTCCTCATTTGTTGAAAAATCAAAGACTCCCCCCACTGAGATACTTTTCCCACTCTCCCCCCACTGAGATACTTTTCCCACTCTCCCCCCACTGAGGTACTTTTCCCACTCTCCCCCCACTGAGGTACTTTTCCCACTCTCCCTCCACTGAGGTACTTTTCCCACTCTCCCCCCACTGAGGTACTTTTCCCACTCTCCCTCCACTGAGGTACTATTCCCACTCTCCCTCCACTGAGGTACTTTTCCCACTCCCCCCCTCCCCCCAACTGAGATACTTTTCCCACTCCCTCCCCACAACTGAGGTACTTATCCCACTCTCCCCCCACTGAGGTACTTTTCCCACTCTTCCCCCACTGAGGTACTTTTCCCACTCTCCACCCACTGAGGTACTTTTCCCACTCTCCCTCCACTGAGGTACTTTTCCCACTCTCCCCCCACTGAGGTACTTTTCCCACTCTCCCCACTGAGGTACTTTTCCCACTCTCCCCACTGAGGTACTTTTCCCACTCTCCCCCCACTGAGGTACTTTTCCCATTCCCCCCACTGAGGTACTTTTCCCACTCTCCCCACTGTTGTACTTTTCCCACTCTCCCCCCACTGAGGTACTTTTCCCACTCTCCCCCCACTGAGGTACTTTTCCCACTCTCCCTCCACTGAGGTACTTTTCCCACTCTCCCCCCACTGAGGTACTTTTCCCACTCTCCCTCCACTGAGGTACTTTTCCCACTCTCCCTCCACTAAAGTACTTTTCCCACTCTCCCCCCACTGAGGTACTTTTCCCACTCTCTCCCCACTGAGGTACGTTTCCCACTCTCCCTCCACTGAGGTACTTTTCCCACTCTCCCTCCACTGAGGTACTTTTCCCACTCTCCCTCCACTGAGGTACTTTTCCCACTCTCCCTCCACTAAAGTACTTTTCCCACTCTCCCCCCACTGAGGTACTTTTCCCACTCTCCCCCCACTGAGGTACTTTTCCCACTCTCCCTCCACTGAGGTACTTTTCCCACTCTCCCCCCACTGAGGTACTTTTCCCACTCTCCCTCCACTGAGGTACTTTTCCCACTCTCCCTCCACTAAAGTACTTTTCCCACTCTCCCCCCACTGAGGTACTTTTCCCACTCTCTCCCCACTGAGGTACGTTTCCCACTCTCCCTCCACTGAGGTACTTTTCCCACTCTCCCTCCACTGAGGTACTTTTCCCACTCTCCCTCCACTGAGGTACTTTTCCCACTCTCCCTCCACTAAAGTACTTTTCCCACTCTCCCCCCACTGAGGTACTTTTCCCACTCTCTCCCCACTGAGGTACTTTTCCCACTCTCCCCCCACTGAGGTACTTTTCCCACTCTCCCCCCACTGAGGTACTTTTCCCACTCTCCCTCCACTGAGCTACTTTTCCCACTCTCCCCCCACTGAGGTACTTTTCCCACTCTCCACCCACTGAGGTACTTTTCCCACTCTCCCTCCACTGAGGTACTTTTCCCACTCTCCCCCCACTGAGGTACTTTTCCCACTCTCCCCCCACTGAGGTACTTTTCCCACTCTCCCTCCACTAAAGTACTTTTCCCACTCTCCCCCCACTGAGGTACTTTTCCCACTCTCTCCCCACTGAGGTACTTTTCCCACTCTCCCTCCACTGAGGTACTATTCCCACTCTCCCTCCACTGAGATACTTTTCCCACTCTCCCTCCACTGAGGTACTATTCCCACTCTCGCTCCACTGAGATACTTTTCCCACTCTCTCCCCACTGAGGTACTTTTCCCACTCTCCCTCCACTGAGGTACTATTCCCACTCTCCCTCCACTGAGATACTTTTCCCACTCTCCCTCCACTGAGGTACTTTTCCCACTCTCCCTCCACTGAGGTACTATTCCCACTCTCCCTCCACTGAGGTACTTTTCCCACTCTCTCCCCACTGAGGTACTTTTCCCACTCCCCCCCTCCCCCCAACTGAGATACTTTTCCCACTCCCCCCCCCCCCCAACTGAGGTACTTTTCCCACTCTCCCCCTACTGAGGTACTTTTCCCACTCTCCCCCCACTGAGATACTTTTCCCACTCTCCCTCCACTGAGGTACTATTCCCACTCTCCCTCCACTGAGGTACTTTTCCCACTCCCCCCCTCCCCCCAACTGAGATACTTTTCCCACTCCCTCCCCACAACTGAGATACTTTTCCCACTCTCCCCCTACTGAGGTACTTTTCCCACTCTCCCCCCACTGAGATACTTTTCCCACTCTCCCTCCACTGAGGTACTTTTCCCACTCTCCCCCTACTGAGGTACTTTTCCCACTCTCCCCCCACTGAGGTACTTTTCCCACTCTCCCTCCACTGAGGTACTTTTCCCACTCTCCCCCCACTGAGGTACTTTTCCCACTCTCCCCCCACTGAGGTACTTTTTCCACTCTCCCCCCACTGAGGTACTTTTCCCGCTCTCCCCCCACTGAGGTACTTTTCCCGCTCTCCCCCCACTGAGGTACTTTTCCCACTCTCTCCCCACTGAGGTACTTTTCCCACTCTCCCTCCACTGAGGTACTTTTCCCACTCTCCCCACTGTGGTACTTTTCCCACTCTCCCCCCACTGAGGTACTTTTCCCACTCTCCCCACTGAGGTACTTTTCCCACTCTCCCCCCACTGAGGTACTTTTCCCACTCTCCCTCCACTGAGGTACTTTTCCCACTCTCCCTCCACTGAGGTACTTTTCCCACTCTCCCTCCACTGAGGTACTTTTCCCACTCTCCCTCCACTGAGGTACTTTTCCCACTCTCCCCCCACTGAGGTACTTTTCCCACTCTCCCCACTGAGGTACTTTTCCCACTCTCCCTCCACTGAAGTACTTTTCCCACTCTCCCTCCACTAAAGTACTTTTCCCACTCTCCCCCCACTGAGGTACTTTTCCCACTCTCCCCACTGAGGTACTTTTCCCACTCTCCCTCCACTGAAGTACTTTTCCCACTCTCCCTCCACTAAAGTACTTTTCCCACTCTCCCCCCCACTGAAGTACTTTTCCCACTCTCCCTCCACTGAAGTACTTTTCCCACTCTCCCTCCACGAAAGTACTTTTCCCACTCTCCCCCCACTGAGGTACTTTTCCCACTCTCTCCCCACTGAGGTACTTTTCCCACTCCCCCCACTGAGGTACTTTTCCCACTCTCCCTCCACTGAGGTACTTTTCCCACTCTCCCTCCACTGAGGTACTTTTCCCACTCTCCCCCCACTGAGGTACTTTTCCCACTCCCCCCACTGAGGTACTTTTCCTACTCCCCCCACTGAGGTAGTTTTCCTACTCCCCCCACTGAGGTACTTTTCCCACTCTCCCCCCCCACTGAAGTACTTTTCCCACTCTCCCCCTACTGAGGTACTTTTCCCACTCTCCCCCCACTGAGATACTTTTCCCACTCTCCCTCCACTGAGGTACTTTTCCCACTCTCCCCCTACTGAGGTACTTTTCCCACTCTCCCCCCACTGAGGTACTTTTCCCACTCTCCCTCCACTGAGGTACTTTTCCCACTCTCCCCCCACTGAGGTACTTTTCCCACTCTCCCCCCACTGAGGTACTTTTTCCACTCTCCCCCCACTGAGGTACTTTTCCCGCTCTCCCCCCACTGAGGTACTTTTCCCGCTCTCCCCCCACTGAGGTACTTTTCCCACTCTCTCCCCACTGAGGTACTTTTCCCACTCTCCCTCCACTGAGGTACTTTTCCCACTCTCCCCACTGTGGTACTTTTCCCACTCTCCCCCCACTGAGGTACTTTTCCCACTCTCCCCACTGAGGTACTTTTCCCACTCTCCCCCCACTGAGGTACTTTTCCCACTCCCCCCACTGAGATACTTTTCCCTCTCTCCCTCCACTGAGGTACTTTTCCCACTCTCCCTCCACTGAGGTACTTTTCCCACTCTCCCTCCACTGAGGTACTTTTCCCACTCTCCCCACTGAGGTACTTTTCCCACTCTCCCCCCACTGAGGTACTTTTCCCACTCTCCCCACTGAGGTACTTTTCCCACTCTCCCTCCACTGAAGTACTTTTCCCACTCTCCCTCCACTAAAGTACTTTTCCCACTCTCCCCCCACTGAGGTACTTTTCCCACTCTCCCCACTGAGGTACTTTTCCCACTCTCCCTCCACTGAAGTACTTTTCCCACTCTCCCTCCACTGAGGTACTTTTCCCACTCCCCCCCTCCCCCCAACTGAGATACTTTTCCCACTCCCTCCCCACAACTGAGATACTTTTCCCACTCTCCCCCTACTGAGGTACTTTTCCCACTCTCCCCCCACTGAGATACTTTTCCCACTCTCCCTCCACTGAGGTACTTTTCCCACTCTCCCCCTACTGAGGTACTTTTCCCACTCTCCCCCCACTGAGGTACTTTTCCCACTCTCCCTCCACTGAGGTACTTTTCCCACTCTCCCCCCACTGAGGTACTTTTCCCACTCTCCCCCCACTGAGGTACTTTTTCCACTCTCCCCCCACTGAGGTACTTTTCCCGCTCTCCCCCCACTGAGGTACTTTTCCCGCTCTCCCCCCACTGAGGTACTTTTCCCACTCTCTCCCCACTGAGGTACTTTTCCCACTCTCCCTCCACTGAGGTACTTTTCCCACTCTCCCCACTGTGGTACTTTTCCCACTCTCCCCCCACTGAGGTACTTTTCCCACTCTCCCCACTGAGGTACTTTTCCCACTCTCCCCCCACTGAGGTACTTTTCCCACTCCCCCCACTGAGATACTTTTCCCACTCTCCCTCCACTGAGGTACTTTTCCCACTCTCCCTCCACTGAGGTACTTTTCCCACTCTCCCTCCACTGAGGTACTTTTCCCACTCTCCCTCCACTGAGGTACTTTTCCCACTCTCCCCCCACTGAGGTACTTTTCCCACTCTCCCCACTGAGGTACTTTTCCCACTCTCCCTCCACTGAAGTACTTTTCCCACTCTCCCTCCACTAAAGTACTTTTCCCACTCTCCCCCCACTGAGGTACTTTTCCCACTCTCCCCACTGAGGTACTTTTCCCACTCTCCCTCCACTGAAGTACTTTTCCCACTCTCCCTCCACTAAAGTACTTTTCCCACTCTCCCCCCCACTGAAGTACTTTTCCCACTCTCCCTCCACTGAAGTACTTTTCCCACTCTCCCTCCACTAAAGTACTTTTCCCACTCTCCCCCCACTGAGGTACTTTTCCCACTCTCTCCCCACTGAGGTACTTTTCCCACTCCCCCCACTGAGGTACTTTTCCCACTCTCCCCCCACTGAGGTACTTTTCCCACTCCCCCCACTGAGGTACTTTTCCCACTCTCCCTCCACTGAGGTACTTTTCCCACTCTCTCCCCACTGAGGTACTTTTCCCACTCTCCCCCAACTGAGGTACTTTTCCCACTCCCCCCACTGAGGTACTTTTCCTACTCCCCCCACTGAGGTACTTTTCCCACTCTCCCCCCCCACTGAAGTACTTTTCCCACTCTCCCCCTACTGAGGTACTTTTCCCACTCTCCCCCCACTGAGATACTTTTCCCACTCTCCCTCCACTGAGGTACTTTTCCCACTCTCCCCCTACTGAGGTACTTTTCCCACTCTCCCCCCACTGAGGTACTTTTCCCACTCTCCCTCCACTGAGGTACTTTTCCCACTCTCCCCCCACTGAGGTACTTTTCCCACTCTCCCCCCACTGAGGTACTTTTTCCACTCTCCCCCCACTGAGGTACTTTTCCCGCTCTCCCCCCACTGAGGTACTTTTCCCGCTCTCCCCCCACTGAGGTACTTTTCCCACTCTCTCCCCACTGAGGTACTTTTCCCACTCTCCCTCCACTGAGGTACTTTTCCCACTCTCCCCACTGTGGTACTTTTCCCACTCTCCCCCCACTGAGGTACTTTTCCCACTCTCCCCACTGAGGTACTTTTCCCACTCTCCCTCCACTGAAGTACTTTTCCCACTCTCCCTCCACTAAAGTACTTTTCCCACTCTCCCCCCACTGAGGTACTTTTCCCACTCTCCCCACTGAGGTACTTTTCCCACTCTCCCTCCACTGAAGTACTTTTCCCACTCTCCCTCCACTAAAGTACTTTTCCCACTCTCCCCCCCACTGAAGTACTTTTCCCACTCTCCCTCCACTGAAGTACTTTTCCCACTCTCCCTCCACTAAAGTACTTTTCCCACTCTCCCCCCACTGAGGTACTTTTCCCACTCTCTCCCCACTGAGGTACTTTTCCCACTCCCCCCACTGAGGTACTTTTCCGACTCTCCCTCCACTGAGGTACTTTTCCCACTCTCTCCCCACTGAGGTACTTTTCCCACTCTCCCCCCACTGAGGTACTTTTCCCACTCCCCCCACTGAGGTACTTTTCCTACTCCCCCCACTGAGGTACTTTTCCTACTCCCCCCACTGAGGTACTTTTCCCACTCTCCCCCCCCACTGAAGTACTTTTCCCACTCTCCCCCTACTGAGGTACTTTTCCCACTCTCCCCCCACTGAGATACTTTTCCCACTCTCCCTCCACTGAGGTACTTTTCCCACTCTCCCCCTACTGAGGTACTTTTCCCACTCTCCCCCCACTGAGGTACTTTTCCCACTCTCCCTCCACTGAGGTACTTTTCCCACTCTCCCCCCACTGAGGTACTTTTCCCACTCTCCCCCCACTGAGGTACTTTTTCCACTCTCCCCCCACTGAGGTACTTTTCCCGCTCTCCCCCCACTGAGGTACTTTTCCCGCTCTCCCCCCACTGAGGTACTTTTCCCACTCTCTCCCCACTGAGGTACTTTTCCCACTCTCCCTCCACTGAGGTACTTTTCCCACTCTCCCCACTGTGGTACTTTTCCCACTCTCCCCCCACTGAGGTACTTTTCCCACTCTCCCCACTGAGGTACTTTTCCCACTCTCCCCCCACTGAGGTACTTTTCCCACTCCCCCCACTGAGATACTTTTCCCACTCTCCCTCCACTGAGGTACTTTTCCCACTCTCCCTCCACTGAGGTACTTTTCCCACTCTCCCTCCACTGAGGTAGTTTTCCCACTCTCCCCACTGAGGTACTTTTCCCACTCTCCCCCCACTGAGGTACTTTTCCCACTCTCCCCACTGAGGTACTTTTCCCACTCTCCCTCCACTGAAGTACTTTTCCCACTCTCCCTCCACTAAAGTACTTTTCCCACTCTCCCCCCACTGAGGTACTTTTCCCACTCTCCCCACTGAGGTACTTTTCCCACTCTCCCTCCACTGAAGTACTTTTCCCACTCTCCCTCCACTGAGGTACTTTTCCCACTCCCCCCCTCCCCCCAACTGAGATACTTTTCCCACTCCCTCCCCACAACTGAGATACTTTTCCCACTCTCCCCCTACTGAGGTACTTTTCCCACTCTCCCCCCACTGAGATACTTTTCCCACTCTCCCTCCACTGAGGTACTTTTCCCACTCTCCCCCTACTGAGGTACTTTTCCCACTCTCCCCCCACTGAGGTACTTTTCCCACTCTCCCTCCACTGAGGTACTTTTCCCACTCTCCCCCCACTGAGGTACTTTTCCCACTCTCCCCCCACTGAGGTACTTTTTCCACTCTCCCCCCACTGAGGTACTTTTCCCGCTCTCCCCCCACTGAGGTACTTTTCCCGCTCTCCCCCCACTGAGGTACTTTTCCCACTCTCTCCCCACTGAGGTACTTTTCCCACTCTCCCTCCACTGAGGTACTTTTCCCACTCTCCCCACTGTGGTACTTTTCCCACTCTCCCCCCACTGAGGTACTTTTCCCACTCTCCCCACTGAGGTACTTTTCCCACTCTCCCCCCACTGAGGTACTTTTCCCACTCCCCCCACTGAGATACTTTTCCCACTCTCCCTCCACTGAGGTACTTTTCCCACTCTCCCTCCACTGAGGTACTTTTCCCACTCTCCCTCCACTGAGGTACTTTTCCCACTCTCCCTCCACTGATGTACTTTTCCCACTCTCCCCCCACTGAGGTACTTTTCCCACTCTCCCCACTGAGGTACTTTTCCCACTCTCCCTCCACTGAAGTACTTTTCCCACTCTCCCTCCACTAAAGTACTTTTCCCACTCTCCCCCCACTGAGGTACTTTTCCCACTCTCCCCACTGAGGTACTTTTCCCACTCTACCTCCACTGAAGTACTTTTCCCACTCTCCCTCCACTAAAGTACTTTTCCCACTCTCCCCCCCACTGAAGTACTTTTCCCACTCTCCCTCCACTGAAGTACTTTTCCCACTCTCCCTCCACTAAAGTACTTTTCCCACTCTCCCCCCCACTGAAGTACTTTTCCCACTCTCCCTCCACTAAAGTACTTTTCCCACTCTCCCCCCACTGAGGTACTTTTCCCACTCTCTCCCCACTGAGGTACTTTTCCCACTCCCCCCACTGAGGTACTTTTCCCACTCTCCCTCCACTGAGGTACTTTTCCCACTCTCTCCCCACTGAGGTACTTTTCCCACTCTCCCCCCACTGAGGTACTTTTCCCACTCCCCCCACTGAGGTACTTTTCCTACTCCCCCCACTGAGGTACTTTTCCCACTCTCCCCCCCCACTGAAGTACTTTTCCCACTCTCCCCCTACTGAGGTACTTTTCCCACTCTCCCCCCACTGAGATACTTTTCCCACTCTCCCTCCACTGAGGTACTTTTCCCACTCTCCCCCTACTGAGGTACTTTTCCCACTCTCCCCCCACTGAGGTACTTTTCCCACTCTCCCTCCACTGAGGTACTTTTCCCACTCTCCCCCCACTGAGGTACTTTTCCCACTCTCCCCCCACTGAGGTACTTTTTCCACTCTCCCCCCACTGAGGTACTTTTCCCGCTCTCCCCCCACTGAGGTACTTTTCCCGCTCTCCCCCCACTGAGGTACTTTTCCCACTCTCTCCCCACTGAGGTACTTTTCCCACTCTCCCTCCACTGAGGTACTTTTCCCACTCTCCCCACTGTGGTACTTTTCCCACTCTCCCCCCACTGAGGTACTTTTCCCACTCTCCCCACTGAGGTACTTTTCCCACTCTCCCCCCACTGAGGTACTTTTCCCACTCCCCCCACTGAGATACTTTTCCCACTCTCCCTCCACTGAGGTACTTTTCCCACTCTCCCTCCACTGAGGTACTTTTCCCACTCTCCCTCCACTGAGGTACTTTTCCCACTCTCCCCACTGAGGTACTTTTCCCACTCTCCCCCCACTGAGGTACTTTTCCCACTCTCCCCACTGAGGTACTTTTCCCACTCTCCCTCCACTGAAGTACTTTTCCCACTCTCCCTCCACTAAAGTACTTTTCCCACTCTCCCCCCACTGAGGTACTTTTCCCACTCTCCCCACTGAGGTACTTTTCCCACTCTCCCTCCACTGAAGTACTTTTCCCACTCTCCCTCCACTAAAGTACTTTTCCCACTCTCCCCCCCACTGAAGTACTTTTCCCACTCTCCCTCCACTGAAGTACTTTTCCCACTCTCCCTCCACTAAAGTACTTTTCCCACTCTCCCCCCACTGAGGTACTTTTCCCACTCTCTCCCCACTGAGGTACTTTTCCCACTCCCCCCACTGAGGTACTTTTCCCACTCTCCCTCCACTGAGGTACTCTTCCCACTCTCTCCCCACTGAGGTACTTTTCCCACTCTCCCCCCACTGAGGTACTTTTCCCACTCCCCCCACTGAGGTACTTTTCCCACTCCCCCCACTGAGGTACTTTTCCCACTCTCCCCCCACTGAGGTATTTTTTCCACTCTCTCCCCACTGAGGTACTTTTCCCACTCTCCCCACTGAGGTACTTTTCCCACTCCCCCCACTGAGGTACTTTTCCCACTCCCCCCACTGAGGTACTTTTCCCACTCTCCCCCCACTGAGGTACTTTTCCCACTCTCCCCACTGAGGTACTTTTCCCACTCTCCCTCCACTAAAGTACTTTTCCCACTCTCCCCACTGAGGTACTTTTCCCACTCTCCCCACTGAGGTACTTTTCCCACTCCCCCCACTGAGGTACTTTTCCCACTCTCCCCACTGAGCTACTTAAGAACATAAGAACATAAGAAATTGGAGCAGGAGTAGGCCAATCGGCCCCTCGAGCCTGCTCCGCCATTCAATAAGATCATGGCTGATCTGATCCCAACCACAAATCTAAAGAACACAAGAAGTCGGAGCAGGACCCGGCCACATAGCCCCTGGGCCCTCTCCGCCACCCACAGGGCATTGACCGATCCGAACTCAGCTTCATGTCCAATTTCCTGCCCGCTCCCCATAACCCCTAATTCCCTTTACTTCTAGGAAACTGTCTATTTCTGTTTTAAATTTATCTAATGATGTAGCTTCCACAGCTTCCTGGGGCAGCAAATTCCACAGACCTACCACCCTCTGAGTGAAGAAGTTTCTCCTCATCTCAGTTTTGAAAGAGCAGCCCCTTATTCTAAGATTATGCCCCCGAGTTCTAGTTTCACCCATCTTTGGGAACATCCTTACCGCATCCACCCGATCAAGACCCTTCACAATCTTATATGTTTCAATAAGATCGCCTCTCATTCTTCTGAACTCCAATGAGTAGAGTCCCAATCTACTCAACCTCTCCTCATATGTCCGCCCCCTCATCCCCGGGATTAACCGAGTGAACCTTCTTTGTACTGCCTCGAGAGCAAGTATGTCTTTTCTTAAGTATGGAGACCAAAACTGTATGCAGTATTCCAGGTGCGGTCTCACCAATACCTTATATAACTGCAGCAATACCTCCTTGTTTTTATATTCTATCCCCCTAGCAATAAAAGCCAACATTCCGTTGGCTTTCTTGATCACCTGCTGCACCTGCATACCAACTTTTTGATTTTCTTGCACTAGGACCCCCAGATCCCTTTGTACTGCAGTACTTTCCAGTCTCTCGCCATTAAGAAAATAACTTGCTCTCTGATTTTTCCTGCCAAAGTGCATAACCTCACATTTTCCAATATTATATTGCATCTGCCAAATCTCCGCCCACTCACCCAGCCTGTCTATATCCCCTTGCAGGTTTTTTATGTCCTCCTCACTCTCTACTTTCCCTCCCATCTTTGTATCATCTGCAAATTTTGATATGTTGCACTCGGTCCCCTCCTCCAAATCGTTAATATAGATTGTAAAGAGTTGGGGACCCAGCACCGACCCCTGTGGAACACCACTGGTTACTGGTTGCCAGTCCGAAAATGAACCATTTATCCCAACTCTCTGCTTCCTGTTCGATAACCAATCCTCCACCCATGCCAGAATATTACCCCCAATCCCGTGATTTTTTATCTTAAGTAATAATCTTTTATGTGGCACCTTGTCGAATGCCTTCTGGAAGTCTAAATACACTATGTCCACTGGTTCCCCTTTATCCACCCTATACGTTATATCCTCGAAGAACTCAAGCAAATTTGTCAGACATGACTTCCCCTTCATAAAGCCATGCTGACTTTGTCCTATTAAATTATGCTTATCTAAATGTTCCGTTACTGTCTCCTTAATAATAGACTCCAAAATTTTACCCACCACAGATGTTAAGCTAACTGGCCTATAATTTCCAGCCTTCTGCCTACTACCCTTTTTAAATAACGGTGTTACATTAGCAGTTTTCCAATCTGCCGGGACCTCTCCTGAGTCCAGGGAATTTTGGAAAACTATCACCAAAGCATCCACAATCCCTACTGCCACTTCCCTCAAGACCCTCGGATGGAAGCCATCAGGTCCAGGGGATTTATCCGCCTTGAGTCCCATTATTTTACTGAGTACCATCTCCTGAGTGATTTTAATCGTATTTAGCTCCTCCCCCCTGAGAGTCCCCTGTTTGTCCAGTGTTGGGATATTCTTAGTGTCCTCTCCTGTAAAGACTGAAACAAAATATTTGTTCAGCATTTTTGCCATCTCCATGTTTCCCACCATTAATTTCCCGGTCTCATCCTCTAAGGGACCTATGTTTGCCTTAGCCACCCTTTTTCTTTTTATATAACTATAGAAACTCTTGCTATCTGTTTTTATATTTTTTGCTAATTTCTTTTCATAATCTAACTTCCCTTTCTTAATCAATCCTTTAGTTGCTTTTTGCTGTCTTTTGAAGAATTCCCAATCTTCTATCCTCCCACTAAGTTTGGCTACCTTATATGTCCTTGTTTTTAGTCGGATACTATCCTTGATTTCTTTACTTAGCCACGGATGGCTGTCATTTCTTTTACACCCTTTTTTCTTCAGTGGAATATATTTATTTTGAAAGTTGTAAAATAACTCCCTAAATGAACACCACTGCTCATGTACCGTCTTACCCTTTAATCTATTTTCCCAGTCCACTTTAATTAATTCCGCTCTCATACCATCATAGTCTCCTTTATTCAAGCTCAGTACGCTTGTTTGAGAATCAACCTTCTCACCCTCTAATTGGATATGGAATTCAACCATGTTGTGGTCGCTCGTTCCAAGGGGATCCTTAACTAGGACATTATTAATTAATCCTGACTCATTACACAGGACCAGATCCAAGGTTGCCTGCCCCCTTGTAGGATCAGTTACATACTGCTCAAGAAATCCATCCCTGATGCACTCAATGAACTCGTCCTCAAGGCTGCTCTGCCCAATTTGATTTGTCCAGTTAATATGATAATTAAAATCCCCCATAATTATGGCTGTTCCCTTATTACATGCCCCGACTATCTCCTGATTAATACTTCTTCCAGCAGAGTTGCAACTATTAGGAGGCCTATATACTACGCCCACTAATGTTTTTTTTCCCTTATTATTCCTTATCTCCACCCAAACTGTTTCATTATCTTGATGCTTTGTCCCAATATCATTTCTCTGTATTACAGTGATTCCTTCCTTTATTAACATAGCCACCCCACCTCCCCTTCCTTCCTGCCTGTCCTTCCTGATTGTTAAATACCCTGGCATATTTAATTCCCAGTCGTTGTCACCCTGCAGCCATGTTTCTGTAATGGCCACAAGATCATACCCATACGTAGTTATTTGTGCCGTTAACTCGTCCATTTTATTACGAATGCTACGTGCATTCAGATAAAGAACTTTCAAATCTGTTTTGTGACGCTTAGTTCCTGCTTTTTCCTTTTTTAACACTTTACCTATTACTCCATACCTTCTGTCCCTTCCTGTTACGCTTTCCTCTCTCTCCCTGCTCAGGTTCCCAACCCCCTGCCACTTTAGTTTTAACCCTCCCCAACAGCACTAGCAAACACTCCTCCTAGGACAGCGGTCCCGGCCCTGCCCAGGTGCAGACCATCCGGTTTGTACTGGTCCCACCTCCCCCAGAACCGTTTCCAGTGTCCCAGGAATTTGAATCCCTCCCCCTTGCACCATTCCTCTAGCCACGTATTCATTTGAAATATCCTCCTATTTCTACTCTGACTCGCACGTGGCACTGGCAGCAATCCTGAGATTACTACCTTTGAGGTCCTATTTTTTAATTTACCTCCTAACTCCCTATATTCTGCTTTTAGGACCTCATCCCCTTTTTTACCTATATCGTTGGTGCCTATGTGCACCACGACAGCTGGCTGTTCGCCCTCCCCCTCCAAAATGTTCTGTAGCCGCTCCGAGACATCCTTGATCCTTGCACCAGGGAGGCAACACACCATCCTGGAGTCTCGGTTGCGGCCGCAGAAACGCCTGTCTATTCCCCTTACAATTGAGTCCCCTATCACTATAGCTCTGCCACTCTTTTTCCTCCCAGCCTGTGCAGCAGAGCTACCCGTGGTGCCAGGAAGTTGGCTGCTGCTGCCTTCCCCTGATAAGTCATCCCCCCCAACAGCATCCAAAGTGGCATATCTGTTTGAGAGGGGGATGGCCACAGGGGACCCCTGCACTACCTGCCTGCATCTCTTACTCTTCCTGGTGGTCACCCATTCACTTCCTGCCTGTATACCCTTTACCTGCGGTGTGACCAACTCGCTAAACGTGCTATCCACGAGTTTCTCTGCATCGTGGATGCTCCACAGTGAGTCCACCCGCAGCTCCAGCTCCGAGATACGATCGGTCAGTAGCTGCAGGTGGACACACTTCCCGCACACATGGTCACTTTTCCCACTCTCCCCCCACTGAGCTACTTTTCCCACTCTCCCCCCACTGAGGTACTTTTCCCACTCTCCCCCCACTGAGGTACTTTTCCCACTCTCCCCACTGAGGTACTTTTCCCACTCTCTCCCCACTGAGATACTTTTCCCACTCTCCCCACTGAGGTACTTTTCCCACTCTCCCCACTGAGGTACTTTTCCCACTCTCCCCACTGAGGTACTTTTCCCACTCTCCCCCCACTGAGGTACTTTTCCCACTCTCCCCCCACTGAGGTACTTTTCCCACTCTCCCCCCACTGAGGTACTTTTCCCACTCTCCCCACTGAGGTACTTTTCCCACTCTCCCCACTGAGGTACTTTTCCCACTCTCCCCCCACTGAGGTACTTTTCCCACTCTCCCCACTGAGGTACTTTTCCCACTCTCCCCACTGAGGTACTTTTCCCACTCTCCCCACTGAGGTACTTTTCCCACTCTCCCCCCACTGAGGTACTTTTCCCACTCTCTCCCCACTGAGGTACTTTTCCCACTCTCTCCCCACTGAGGTACTTTTCCCACTCTCCCCCCACTGAGGTACTTTTCCCACTCTCGCCCCACTGAGGTACTTTTCCCACTCTCCCCCCACTGAGGTACTTTTCCCACTCTCCCCACTGAGGTACTTTTCCCACTCTCCCCCCACTGAGGTACTTTTCCCACTCTCCCCACTGAGGTACTTTTCCCACTCTCCCCACTGAGGTACTTTTCCCACTCTCCCCACTGAGGTACTTTTCCCACTCCCCCCACTGAGGTACTTTTCCCACTCCCCCACTGAGGTACTTTTCCCACTCTCTCCCCACTGAGCTACTTTTCCCACTCTCCCCCCACTGAGGTACTTTTCCCACTCTCCCCCCACTGAGGTACCTTTCCCACTCTCCCTCCACTGAGGTACTTTTCCCACTCTCCCCCCACTGAGGTACTTTTCCCACTCTCCCTCCACTGAGGTATTTTTCCCACTCTCCCCCCACTGAGGTACTTTTCCCACTCTCCCCCCACTGAGGTACTTTTCCCACTCTCCCTCCACTGAGGTATTTTTCCCACTCTCCCTCCACTGAGGTACGTTTCCCACTCTCCCTCCACTAAAGTACGTTTCCCACTCTCCCTCCACTAAAGTACTTTTCCCACTCTCCCCCCACTGAGGTACTTTTCCCACTCTCCCCCCACTGAGGTACTTTTCCCACTCTCCCCCCACTGAAGTACTTTTCCCACTCTCCCCCCACTGAGGTACTTTTCCCACTCTCTCCCCACTGAAGTACTTTTCCCACTCTCCCCCCACTGAAGTACTTTTCCCACTCTCCCCCCACTGAAGTACTTTTCCCACTCTCCCCCCACTGAAGTACTTTTCCCACTCTCTCCCCACTGAAGTACTTTTCCCACTCTCCCCCCACTGAGGTACTTTTCCCACTCTCTCCCCACTGAGGTACTTTTCCCACTCTCCCCCCGCTGAGGTACTTTTCCCACTCTCCCCACTGAGGTATTTCCCACTCCCCCCACTGAGGTACTTTTCCCACTCTCCCCACTGAGGTACTTTTCCCACTCTCCCCCCACTGAGGTACTTTTCCCACTCTCTCCCCACTGAGCTGCTTTTCCCACTCTCCCCCCACTGAGGTACTTTTCCCACTCCCCCCACTGAGGTACTTTTCCCACTCACTCCCCACTGAGGTACTTTTCCCACTCTCCCCCCACTGAGGTACTTTTCCCACTCTCCCCCCACTGAGGTACTTTTCCCACTCTCCCCCCACTGAGGTACTTTTCCCACTCTCCCCCCACTGAGGTACTTTTCCCACTCTCCCCCCACTGAGGTACTTTTCCCACTCTCCCCCCACTGAGGTACTTTTCCCACTCTCCCCCCACTGAGGTACTTTTCCCACTCTCCCCCCACTGAAGTACTTTTCCCACTCTCCCCCCACTGAAGTACTTTTCCCACTCTCTCCCCACTGAAGTACTTTTCCCACTCTCTCCCCACTGAAGTACTTTTCCCACTCTCCCCACTGAGGTACTTTTCCCAGTCTCCCCACTGAGGTACTTTTCCCAATCTCCCCACTGAGGTACTTTTCCCACTCTCCCCACTGAGGTACTTTTCCCAATCTCCCCACTGAGGTACTTTTCCCACTCTCCCCCCACTGAGGTACTTTTCCCAATCTCCCCACTGAGGTACTTTTCCCACTCTCCCCCCACTGAAGTACTTTTCCCACTCCTCCCCCTGCCATCTTCTCATCTATTTCTCCTTCTCTCTCCTCCCCATCTACCTCTTCCCACTGTCCTCTTCTCTCCCTCTAGCCCACACTTTTTTATTCTTCCCCTTCCCCTCCTCCCCTCTTCTCCTTTCTCCCTTCCTCTGCCTTGGTCCAATTATCCCACTGCCCTCTAACCCTACTTGACATGAAGACAGCACGATCTTCACAACCGCTATGCAACACGTTAGAAATTCCAATAGTTGTTCCTGATTTTGAAGAGTTCAAATACCAAGCAATAAAACCACAGCATATTTTAGAGTCCGTCCTTCTCTGTGTAAAACATAAATCTTTGTTTTTGCTTAAATTGAGTTGCTAAACGATTGATTAAATGGGCTGTGGTAGAAAGTTTCTCATCAGCTATTTTCATTTACAGTCCTCATCGGAACACAATCCTGATTTAAGCATAACATTTCTTGTCAAAGTAATTATTCAGTTGTCAGGATTCAGCTGCAATAGTTTTGCATCAAAGATGATTTCGTAAGAATTTTTGTTACCTGTTCGGAGCATATTGTAACAATAAAAAGGTAAAGATGTTCACGAATTATTGAATTCTACTTAATATTTTTCTGTTTGAATTTATATAAATTTATTATCTCCTTGTTCCAAGAGCCAAACATGAATTTTTTTGGTAGCAGCGAAGGACAATGAATGTTTAAAGAGTTAAAGGGAAGCAGTGAAGGTCAAGAAGGAGCAGCCGGTATAGTCTCTGCCTCTGTAATTAAATAATTTTAGCCCTCGTGTAGTTCACCAAACATGGACGGGAAGAATGAGAGAGTCAGGTACAGGTTGTAACACCGAGAGAGTTGGTGGTAAATCTGTTACAGGGATTTCGTTCCCACATTTTTGTATTCATCATCTGTTTTTGCTTCCATGAGAAGCTGTGATGAGCAGCTCCCACACCATCTGCAGTGACGGTGGGGGTTGAAGAAACGTTCAAACTTAGAGCCTGAACTGTTGCCTTGACGAGAAGTATGGGGATTCTCACGCGTTGCAAGCTTTGCTACTCTTCATGAAAAGTGGCCTTTGTTCAAGTTCTGAGACTTGAGTGCTCTCTTCATTAGACCAAAATACGCGTGATTAAAATTTAACATCCAATAACCGTGGGTAGTGATGTTGACGGCATATTGCGTTGTCCCTGTAGAAATGAGAGCTAGTTCTAGCAGTGACTCGCGGCTCATAAAAGAACCATATCGAAGAGAGTCGGAATGAACTGGATGGAGGAGAGAGGTGGGTAGTGATAATTTATTATGAATGAAGGCTGATATTGCAGCGATATCAAGATTGCATGAGCAGGGATGGCAGGTAGAGGCTGTGGGGCTGCTGAGACAGAATAAAAAACCTCTAAGGTCATGTAGCTACAAAAGGGAGCCATCTAATTCTGTGGCCTTTTTGTCTCAGTGGTCACAAGAAGGGCGTTTCTAGGTCAGGGACCTCGCCAGTAATTGTGTGCTATGGTCTTAAAAGATCATTTGTGCTGTCAGTCCAAATTCAATGAGTACCAGTGAGCACTTTGTTGAATTTTTAGTTGAGATGATTGCATTTAACAGTCTCATTTATTACTTGGCCTTGACATTAGCACTGTAGCATCTCTCATTTTGGCTTGTGTGAATCACATAATGAGTGAAATAATAGACTAACAAGTGCTCTAATTTATTACTGTATAAAAATATAACCATAGGGATGGTGCAAGACTGTGTCAGCTGCAATGTGTCATGCAGTGGTAGGATTTGCACCCGTAATTCATAAAATCATAGAATCTTATAGCATAGAAGGAGGCCATTCGGCCCATCGTGCCTGTGCCGGCTCTTTGAAAGAGCTAATCCAATTAGTCCCACTCCTCTGTTCTTTTCCCATAGCCCTGAAGATTTTCTCCCTTCAAGTATTCCTCACTCCAGGTGAGTTCCCAATCCTCCTGCCTGTACTTTCAGGAGTAAAGCTGAGTGGGGATTAGCAGAGAAAATTGAAGAGATGGACAACCTGGTTCACGCTGCCAAAGATCCTAACAAAGAGTTGAAGATCAACATTATGAGGAACTTGGGCATTATTCGCCATGTCCTCAGCTCAGGAATGGTGTATGGCCCAGGGAGGGAAGGGAAGAAAATACAAAAATACCTTCCAATGCCTGAAAGGGTCGTGGAAGCAGATTAGATCGTAACTTTCAAAAGGGAATTGGATAAATAATTGAAGGGGAAAAATTTGCAGGGCTATGGGGGAAAGAACAGAGGAGTGGGTCTAATTGGATAGCCCTTTCAAAGAGCCGGCACAGATACGATGGGCCAAATGGCCTCCTTCTGTACTGTATCATTCTATGATTCTATGATAATATAATAAGAAACCTTTAGTACTTCACTGTTACGTTACCAAGAAGTAGGATCAAGCAATATGCTTCTGCCACTGCTGATAAAGTTAATCCTTGCACATTTTGATATCGCAATAAAAGAAATTCCTCCTCATCTCAGTCTTAAATGGCCAACCCTGTATCCTACGACTATGTCCCCTAGTTCTAGACTCTCTAGCCAGGGGAAACAATCCCCTGGCTGGAGGTTGCCAAAGAGTTTTCATTAAATTTCATAAGTAGAATATCACATACTGTGATCCTTTTAAAATGGTGTTATGGAGAACCATCTCTTCATTCACCCTTGAACACAAACTTGTGTCTTTTCTGCATTGTGCTTTGTAGTACTAAGCACTTAAAAGCACGGGACTTAGAAGCAACTTTTTATTTCTGAAATCAATTAGTATCAGTAGAAAGATGAATTCTTCATGGGAACAATTCCTTGATGCAAACAGGCTTTTATTTTTCAAGTTTGAATGCTCTTAACGGGAATCAAGCATTGCGCCCACATACATAAATAAAAAAGGTGAATTATTACCCCCAAAGTGACCATAATAGTCAAGACAAAACCTAACCCTAAGCTAGTTACATCTGTACCTTGAAGTGCCATTACATATACCGTATGGCGTTAAATCTGCAGTCAAAACTTGTCTTATTATGCCCTTGGGCTAATTGAAGCATGTTGTGAGATGACTATGGATGGTTCTTTGCACAGTTAACTGTAATAGTCTCTCTGATATTGACCGCTGATGTCACTCATTGAAGTCAATTAGTGGGGCGATTGTGAAAATTATATTGTCACAAGTGCCAGCCCACCAATGCTCACTTTCAGAAAAGGTGCTTGTGTACAAGATAGACATTTGCATCTGAAGGTTTCTGTTTTTAGATTTGCCGGCATTTAATATTCTTAAATTCAAATTTTGCACAAAATAAAACACATAATCCGTGTCTCATGTTCCACTCATATTTGAAGTGTATTTTTCCCCATCAGTGATCCCGACACAGGGGATTGTGACAGTTTCCTGTCATTCTCATTTATCATTTTCTGTGACTACAAAACATCTTTTCCAATACCTTCAAAGATGTCACAGATACAGAGACATATCTTGCAGGTTTTACACAAAACCCATAAAACGTTAAGAGACAGGTGCCTTTATTTAAAATACTTCACCACACAGTTTGTACTGGCACAAAAAACAAATACAGAAACTGTCATTTAAATACATGCACACATATGATTCTAATAAAGAAAGAACTTGCATTTATACAGCGCCTTTCACAACCTCAGGATGTCCAGAAGTGCTTAACAGCCAATGAAGTACTTTTTGAAGTGTAGTCACTGTTGTAATGTAGGAAGTGCGACAGCAAGATCCCACAAATAACAAACTGATAATCTGTTTTTTTAGTGGTGTTGGTTGAGGGATAAATATTGGCTAGGACACCAGTGAGAACTCCTCTGCTCTTCTTCAAGATATTGTCCATGAGATCTTTTACATCCACCTGAGAAGGTTTAACATCTTATCCAAGAGATGGTACCTCTGACAGTGCAGCACTCCCTCAGTACTGCACTGGAGCATCAGCCTAGATTATGTGCCCAAGTCTCTGGAGTAGAACTCTGAACCCATGACCTTCTGATTCAGAAGCAAGAGTGCTGCCCACTGAGCCACAGCTGGCATATGGCAATGTTGTGAATTGATCATTTGGAAGGACCTATTATGAAGTCATGTTGCTAGCAGGAAAAGACCAATGTTTAATTGGAGTTCTTTTTTCCTTCTTTATTCAAGCTTCCCAAATGGTCAGTGATAAGTGAATAAAAGTACTGCCTGATGTTGTACTAAAAGCCAAACCGACCAGAAGGTTCTATGTTCAATT
Source organism: Heptranchias perlo (assembly GCF_035084215.1). Taxonomy (NCBI): domain Eukaryota; kingdom Metazoa; phylum Chordata; class Chondrichthyes; order Hexanchiformes; family Hexanchidae; genus Heptranchias; species Heptranchias perlo. Next base: position 113,811,933 of record NC_090328.1, read on the forward strand.
AGTTTATTTCAACCCGGACAAGAGTTGAGGTGGTACGATCAGACTCAGCCACCTAAGTAAGGAGGGAAACATTAATGCAGTGTTTTATGCTGCTAGTTGCTAACCAGTGACCTGTAGAAAGTGCATGAGTGGCCATTGAGTAAGAAGAGGTCTGAGCTCAGCTACGATGTCTTCCATAGTTGAATAGTCCCCTGGCGTTCACTTTCCAGGTTCACCGATAAAGAATGGCTACTTGGTTGGGGCACTGGAGAGCTGCTTTCTCCTCGAGTGTAGACTACATCTCCCGTAGAGGAGAATTTTCATATAAAACAATCTCCTTTTATTGCAGAATGAAATAATGAAACACTGAACATATTACAAGAATGAAAAATGATTGCCTGATATGTAACGGATAGATAGCAGGATAGACGGATAGATAGATAGATAGACGGATAGATAGATAGACGGATAGATAGATAGACGGATAGATATTTGGATGGATGGAAAGCAGGATGGATAGATAGCAGGATGGATGGATAGATAGATAGACGGATAGATAGATATGTAGATAGATAGATAGCAGGATAGATAGATGGATGGAAAGATAAACGGATGGATAGATAGAAGGGCCTCTCTGAGTTCTTTTCCTTGCCAGCACCTTTGGCTCAATGGATGAGAATTTAATGTAATTGACCAGTAATAATTACTTGAATACGGTTTGCTTGACATCTTCAAATTTCATAGAAATGTTCTTTGTCCCTATTGCCAATGTGTGCGTTAGTCCTAACAGCGTTTGATAAGATATGAAATGGTGCTGTTACTGGTTGAGAAAAGCTTATCTATAAATTCCGAGAGATTCCAACATTCCCCCCACCGCCCCCTCTGGATTTAGTTGCTGGAATTTAACCCAATAAGAACCGAATTGTTCAATTTGGACACAGATGAACCCTCCCTCACCACTCTGTGCCTCTCAATTTCTCTCCAAATTTTCACTCTTGGCAACCTGCCTGCCATTTCTGATCATCCCAAAAAAAAATTACTGCTCTTGTCTGCAGTTTTCCCAATCCCTCTGATCATACCAGGCCTAACTGTGCAGTGTCCCTGCAAGAAACAAACAGAAAAATATAGAAGACAGAGGAGGAGCTGTATGATTGTCATATTTTCATTCAAATGAAATACATACATGTTTAAAGGGGCATTGCTGTCAGCTAAATTCTCCAGCGAGTAAGCAGATAACCGTGCAGGCCTTGTGATTGGTGATGGAATGTCATCATCATATCATGGACTGTACCAGCTAAAATTAAATGTGAAATCTAATGCAAAAACAACAACAACTTGCATTTCTATAGCGCCTTTAACATAATAAAACATCCCAAGGTGCTTCACAGGAGCGATTATCAGACAAAATTTGACACCGTGCCACATAAGGAGATATTAGGACAGGTGACCAAAAGCTTGGTCAAAGAGGTAGGTTTTAAGGAGCGTCTTAAAGGAGGAGAGAGAGGTAGAGAGGTTTAGGGAGGGAATTCCAGAGTTTGGGGCCCAGACAGTTGAAGGCACGGCCGCCAATGGTGGAGCGATTAAAATCGGGGATGCGCAAGAGGCCAGAATCGGAGGAGCGCAGAGATCTCGGAGGGGTTGTAGGGCTGGAGGAGGTTACAGAGATCGGGACAAAGCAGTGAGCGATATATTGCAGACATTTGCACTGCATGTTCCGCCAGTATGTAATTTTCAGAGCAGGTGGCTCTTGACCTTGTTGCTGATGTGCCTGTCTGAAAACTCTTCACTGAGGCACCGACACCACTTCAAGCGACGTTGTATTTCTGCATGGGATCACGATGAACACCACATCCATGAAAGGGTTAAAGCTAGAGGGTTTTTTTATTTCTTGGCATCCAATGCTGGTTGCAATGGACAAAGTATTTAAGGAGGGATTATTGCTGAGTGATTTGCATACATTACTGGATGACCTTAGGACAGGCATTGACAATGAAGGCGAGGTAAATGATAGCATGTTTATTGTGGATGCTTGGCATTCGCTGCAATATGATAAACTGCTGGAGACACACATATCAGTAATCATCGAGATTATTAGTGTCATTAATCATAATTCCAAAAAATATGGCAGCAGCCAATTTTGACCACTGCTGTCTGTTGCAGTGGTCGTTAGAAACTTGGCTAATAGACTCCAGAGCTCCTGTGCATGGCAGTTTGCATTGAGAATGTAAGGTTAATTATATTTGAGCTGCTGATTTCTCCTCTCCTTGGAATAAACTGAGCACTTTGTCAATCCCAGGAGTTCTTTACTGTTAAAATGGTAAAAGTATTTTATTGAAATTTTTTTTTCGTTGGTTGGGATCAGGGAGATAGGAAGCTTCAGAGTGGGACTTGTATTAAAGCTGATAACTTGCAGAGAGAGTGCGAATTCTCACATTAACCCTTTCTCTGGGCTTTATGGTAATTTAGTATTTGCTTGTAAAGTTAACTTTTCTCAGTTGTTAGGATAATGAGCAATTAAATAAACCATTTCCTTTTTAATCTGTGTGGGTTTCGTACTGAAGTAAAGCCGAGCACATTGGCTGCCTTCAGTGTAATTAGAAATCTGCAATCTCTCTGCTGTTTCATTGAACCATTCTGAGGAACTGATTCGAAGGCCACCGAGAGCAAAGCAGCCTCACAGTCTCTACAGACCCAAGCCCATGCCTGCGAGGCTTATCCACGAGAAAATGAATTCCCCACTCCCCCATTGACATGGAGACTAATGCAACTGCCACTCCTAGCTACTAGAATATGCATCACCTGCTGAGTCAAAGCACAACCCACCCCGCAACAAATGTGTGGGTGAAATATCCAGTCAGAAAGGGTGATGGCCGGACTATGGCTGGGATCCAGGAAATACCAGGCAGGTTTGAATCCATTCTTGGAGGCCAACACAACCCAGAGCATTTCGCACATCCACCCGGGTCAACCTTCAAGAAAGTTAGAGGGGAACTACAAATTACATCCCTCCCCACCGCCACCCCAACAGTGCTCCAAAAAGGGCAATGGTCCAACCCTACTAGGCTCATTAATTGCAAGACCCTTGGTACCCCCAATCCAATCAAACCCCAGGGACTGTCGTCAAATAATCCTAATGTCCCCAACAAACAGCACAATGACCTCATTGTGTGCACAATAAACCAATGTATTCGAATCATAGAAAGGTTACAGCACGGAAAGAGACCATTCAGCCCATCGAGTCCGCACCGGCTCGCTGCGAGAGTAATCCAGCTAGTCCCACTCCCCCGCTCTTTCCCCGTAGCCCTGCAATTTTTTTTCTCTCAAGTACTTATCCAATTCCCTTTTGAAGGCCATGATTGAATCTGCCTCCACCACCCCCTCAGGCAGTGCATTCCAGATCATAACCACTCGCTGTGTAAAAAAGTTTTTCCTCATGTCACCTTTGGTTCTTTTGCCAATCACCTTAAATCCATGCCCTCTGGTTCTTGACCCTTCCACCAATGGGAACAGTTTCTCTCTATCTACTCTGTCTAGACCCGTCATGATTTTAAATACCTCTATCAAATTTCCTAGCAACCATCTCTGTTCCAAGGAGAACAACCCCAGCTTCTCCAGTCTATCCACGTAACTAGAGTCCCTCATCCCTGGAATCATTCTAGTAAATCTCTTCTGCACCCTCTCTAAGGCCTTCACATCTTTCCTAAAGTGTGGTGCCCAGAACTGGACACAATACTCCAGTTGTGGCTGAACCAGCATTATATAAAGGTTCATCATGACTTCCATACTTTTGTACTCTATGCCTCTATTTATAAAGCCCATATGCTTTTTTAACCACTTTCTCAACCTGCACTGCCACCTTCAACAATTTGTGCACATACACCCCCAGATCTCTCTGTTCCTGTACCCCTTTTAGAATTGTGCCCTCTAGTTTATGTTGCCTCTCCTCGTTCTTCCTACCGAAATGTATCACTTCTCATTTTTCTGCGTTAAATTTCATCTGCCACATGTCCGCCCATGCCACCAGCCTGTCCATATCCTCTTGAAGTCTATCACTATCCTCCTCACTGTTTACTACCCTTCCAAGTTTTGTGTCATCTGCAAATTTTGAAATTGTGTCCTGTACACCCAAGTCCAAGTCATTAATGTATATCAAGAAAAGCAGTGGTCCCAGCACCGACCCCTGGGGAACACCACTGTACACCTCCCTCCAGTCCGAAAAACAACCGTTCACCTCTACTCTCTATTTTCTGTCACATAGCCAATTCTGTATCCATGTTGCTACTGCCCCCTTTATTCCGTGGACCGCAATCTTGATGATAAGCCTACCGTGCGGCACTTTATCAAACGCCTTCTGAAAGTTCATATACACCACATCAACTGCATTGCCCTCATCTACCCTCTCTGTTACCTCATCAAAAAACTCTATCAGATTAGTTAAATACAATTTGCCTTTAACAAATCTATGCTGGCTTTCCCTAATCAATCCACACTCGTCCAAGTGACTGTTAATTCTGTCCCGGATTATCGTTTCTAAAAGTTTCCCCACCGCTGAGGTTAAACTGACTGATCTAAAGTTGCTGGGTTTATCCTTACACCCTTTTTTGAACAAGGGTGTAGCATTTGCAATTCTCCAGTCCTCTGGCACCACCCCTGTATCTACGGATGTTTGGAAGATTATGGCCAGTACCTCTGCAATTTCCACCCTTACTTCCCTCAGCAACCTAGGATGCATCCCATTCCTCTAAGTATCATGTGACAAACTATATAGTGGCTTCATAAAATATAGTACGTACATTTTTCTTCAGAATTTTTTTTAATCTGCCATTCTTGATCTAGTGAGTGGAATAATCCGTCAGGGTTCCTGCTCCTGAACATTACCTGCTGATCTGAGCTGGGCCTTCCTTTTGTTCATTTGGGTGAGAATAGCATCGGGCTTGGCTCCAAAGGGCCCTATAGTGGAATTATCTCAGGATACTCACTGTCAAGGCTCACATGTGAGGAACCAATACTCAGTCAAATCATTTTCAGTGAAATCACGTTGATTTAATTTGACACACAAGATAATCTCGACCAAAATGCAATGTGGATCTTAGGAAATAATTGTAGTCAAATAATCCTACGTAGAGAATTTGCAGGCTAGGCCTGCTTGCCCTTAAATAGACTTTTTGTTGTTGTTAAATTACTTATTGAATTAGTTCACGGTGAAGTTGCCTGGCGTCACATTACGTGACACGACTTGGCAAGTTTGCTGCATAATTTATGAATAATCCGACCATTATTGCATTCAAAAAACAGAGATCCACAAAAATCAGTAAATTAAGCAACAAGCAATTTAACACAACAGTCAATTGTGTAAATGAAGCTGTCACAATAAAACAAATAATAAATTCTGTTGTCTCATTTTAAAACAGGTAAGAAAGAGGAGCTTCAAAGATTTGCAATATACTTTCACTGCAGCTCGCTCTCATCCAATGAAAATTATTTTTTGTAGCCTTCTGAGGCTCAGACACGTAGACAAGTCCAATCATTTGGTCTCCTTATTCTCCTGTTTGTGTATTGTACCGAAATTACACAGAATGTACAGCACAGAAACAGGCCATTCGGCCCAACTTGTCCATACGGTGTTTATGTTCCACACAAGAATCCTCCCTGCCTACTTGATCTGACCCAATCAGCATATTCCTTTCTCCCTTGTGTTTGTCCAGCTTCCCCTTAAATGCATCTGTACTATTCGCCTCAACTACTCCTTGTGGTAGCAAGTTCCACATTCTCAGCACTCTCTGGGTAAAGAAGTTTCACCTGAACTCCCTATTGGAATTATTAGCGATTATCTTATATTTATGGCCCCTAGTTTTGGTCTCCCCCCACAAGTGGAAACATTTGTGTTTCCCTCCCTCATTTGCCCTCCCTCAGCTGATGAATCAGTCCTCCTCCATGTTGAGTACCACTTGGAGGAAGCACTGAGAGTAGCAAGAGCACAGAATGTACTCTGGGTGGGGGACTTCAATGTCCATCACCAAGAGTGGCTCGGTAGCACCACTACTGACCGAGCTGGCCGAGTCCTGAAGGACATAGCTGCTAGACTGGGCCTGCGGCAGGTGGTGAGCGAACCAACATGAGGGAAAAACCTACTTCACCTCGTCCTCACCAATCTACCTGTCGCAGATGCATCTGTCCATGACAGTATTGGTAGGAGTGACCACCGCACAGTCCTCGCGGAGACAAAGTCCCGTCTTCACACTGAGGATACCATCCAACGTATTGTGTGGCACTATCACCGTGCTAAATGGGATAGATTCAGAACAGATCTAGCAGCTCAAAACTGGGCCTCCATGAGGCGCTGTGGGCCATCAACAGCAGCAGATTTGTATTCCAGCACAATCTGTAACCTCATGGTCTGGCATATTCCTCACTCTACCATTACCAGCAAGCCAGGGGATCAACCCTGGTTCAATGAGGAGTGTAGAAGAGCATGCCAAGAGCAGCACCAGGCGTACCTAAAAATGAGATGCCAACCCGGTGAAGCCACATCACAGGACTACATGCATGCTAAACAGCGGAAGCAACATGCTATGGACAGAGTTAAGTGATTCCACAACCAACGGATCAGATCAAAGCTCTGCAGTCCTGCCACATCCAGTCATGAATGGTGGTGAACAATTAAAGAACTAACGGGAGGAAGAGGCTCTGTAAACATCCCCATCCTCATTGATGGCAGAGTTCAGCACGTGAGTGCAAAAGACAAGGCTGAAGCGTTTGCAACCATCTTCAGCCAGAAGTGCCGAGTGGATGATCCATCTCGGCCTCCTCCCGATATCGCCATCATCTTCAGCCAATTCAATTCACTCCACGTGATATCAAGAGATGGCTGAGTGCACTGGATACAGCAAAGGCTATGGGCCTCGACAACATCCCGGCTGTAGTGCTGAAGACTTGTGCTCCAGAACTAGCTGCGCCTCTAGCCAAACTTTTCCAGTACAGCTACAACACTGGCATCACCAATAACCTGCTCACCGATGCTCAGTTTGGATTCCGCCAGGACCACTCGGCTCCAGACCTCATTACAGCCTTGGTCCAAACATGGACAAAAGAGCTGAATTCCAGAGGTGAGGTGAGAGTGACTGCCCTTGACATCAAGGCTGCATTTGACTGAGTGTGGCACCAAGGAGCCCTAATAAAATTGAAGTCATTGGGAATCAGGTGGAAAACTCTCCAGTGGCTGTAGTCATCCTAGCACAAAGGAAGATGGTAGTGGTTGTTGGAGGCCAATCATCTCAGCCCCAGGACATTGCTGCAGGAGTTGCTCAGGGCAGTGTCCTCGGCCCAACCATCTTCAACTGCTTCATCAATGACCTTCCCTCCATCATAAGGTCAGAAATGGGGATGTTCGCTGATGTTTGCACAGTGTTCAGTTCCACACGCAACCCCTCAGATAATGAAACAGTCCATACCCGCATGCAGCAAGACCTGGACAACATCCAGGCTTGGGCTGATAAGTGGCAAGTAACATTCGCGCCAGACAAGTGCCAGGCAATGACCATCTCCAACAAGAGAGAGTCTAACCACCTCCCCTTGACATTCAACCGCATTACCATCGCCGAATCCCCCACCATCAACATCCTGGGGGTCACCATTGACCAGAAAGTTGACTGGACCAGCCATGTAAATACTGTGGCTACAAGAGCAGGTCAGAGGCTGAGTATTCTGCTGCGAGTAACTCACCTCCTGACTCCTCAAAGCCTTTTCACCATCTACAAGGCACAAGTCAGGAGTGTGAAGGAATACTCTCCACTTGCCTGGATGAGTGCAGCTCCAACAACACTCAAGAAGCTCGACACCATCCAGGACAAAGCAGCCCACTTGATTGGCACCCCATCCACCACCCTAAACATTCACTCCCTCCACCACCGGTGCACAGAGGCTGCAGTGTGTACCATCCACATGATGCACTGCAGCAACTCACCAAGGCTTCTTCGACAGCACTTCCCAAACCCACGACCTCTACCACCTTGAAGGACAAGGGCAGCAGGCCCATGGGAATAACACCACCTGCATGTTCCCCTCCAAGTCACACACCATCCTGACTTGGAAATATATCGCCGTTCCTTCATCGTCACTGGGTCAAAATCCTGGAACTCCCTTCCTAACAGCACTGTGGGAGAATCTTCACCACACGGACTGTAGCGGCTCAAGAAGGCGGCTCACCACCACCTTCTCAAGAGCAATTAGGGATGGGCAATAAATGCTGGCCTTTCCAGCAACGTCCACATCCCATGAACGAATAAAAAATAAAATTTTCTCTACATCTACCTTATCAAACCCTTTCATAATCTTAAAGACCTCTATCAGGTCACACCTCAGTCTTCGCTCTTTTTGAGGTAATTTTCATTTTCGGACTGAGGGTGAAACCTTGGATTCTCCTGGTCTGTTGGTTCAGTTCCACACTGGGCAGTGCACCTGTTAATTGAGCCACCAGGATCTTTTAAAGTGGCATCATCATCACAACTTCCTGGAATAAGAACTGTGAGGTTCAGCACAGAATGCACCAGTGAAACATTATGGGATATATCTGGACTTTGTGCGATGGTGTAAACAGGTGATAGTGAGACTGTCCGTTTTACATCCATGCCCATTGAAGTCAATGGAAATAAAAATGGGGAGAGATGGAAAGCAGTGTGTCGATTTGCTCTCACCCCTTTTATACTATTGCATAAAGTCAAAATCTAGCCCTGTGTTTTTGTTCTTTTTACACTAAAGGATGTGATAGGCTGTTATCCTTTGCCAGCACCACTGATATTTAAAACCCACTGCTGTTTGTACCCAACAATTTCTGGCAACATTTTCTGCGAACAGTGAGTCCTTTAACCTGGAATGTTTTTTACAGTATTGTATCAACACTCTGTTACCTTTGGGATTTGGATTTATGGGGCATTGGAGGTGGGAGGTAGAGAAACATGAAAAGCTTACATTGGTCTGTAGGGTCCATTGCAAAAATCCCCTTGTTAAAGAGACAGGTGTATCCACTTGTGGGAGAGTCCAAAACTAGAGATCATCAATATACCATAGTCACTAACAAATCCAATAAGGAATTCAGCAGAAACTTCTTTACTCAGAGAGTGGTTAGAATGTGGAACTCGCTAGGACCACAAACAGTTTGTAAATCTTCGATATGTGAAGCGGTGGATTGGTCCATTGATACAATGCTCTCTGCCAGAATCACAGGCAGGGGGATTGAGCAATGCATACAGCAATAGCTGAGCTGAGGCCCAGATTAGAACCTGCGTATACTTCTATTCTAACCAGCAATGGTGCAACTAATTTAGTGAGTAAGTGATTTGAGCTCAGTCTATTTGCTCAGAAACTGGCATTTTCACTGGTCAGGATTTTTATAATGGAAGAGTGGGGTACACAAGATGCAAATCACATTACATGCAGCAAATGTGGAAATTTGTAGGATTTATTCCAGGATTTCACTGTGATGGAAACAGTTCCCTCAGTCTCTGTGTTACAATTTTTTACTATCAAATTTTGGATAGGCCAATAAATTGTAAATTTAAAATGGATCTCTAATGAATGCCATTGGGAAAGGATTATTTGCATTAGTAATGGAAAGGTGCAACAATACTTAAATCGGTCTAAAGACAGCCAATGGGCTTCGAAGGGAGGCCCACATGGTTCCTCACAGGGCTGTTGATTGCCTGTACTTAATAGTTAATTGCACCTGTAATTCCCTTATGTTTTTGAGAGCTAATCCATGCATGCTTCCAGTAACACATCATCTATCCGTTTGAGGACTCAAAGCTAATTAATATGTGACTCAAGGTCAAAAGCAATCAACCCACAGAAGACCGGAAGCCTAAGATCTACCTGAATGGTCAAGTTGATTCGTAACATGCTTGCCTACCTTGTGGGAAAGGATTTCTTTGATATGAGGTGTTGCATCCCATTCGGAATAGTGGAAGGTTTGCTGGCTGCCTTGAATCTTCAGTTCTTTTTCTTCAACCGTGTGTTTATGGTGATATGGGACTCCATGGATTGAAGAAGTGCCATCAAAGTCTCAGTCAAAAGATCCTGAAAAGGATTCTAAAATGTAGAACATTTTGTTACTTTCAAGGCAGTTTCAAGTATTGTATAAATCAGGTATTTTATTGCTGATTACTCACTATATGCCTTTAGCTTCTATGTAATTGTAAATCTTGCAAATAAATTCGACTACTAGTTTTAGCCTGAATTATATGGTCTGATAGAATGGTGCTGTACTCCTCTCAGAGTGGGTAGGAATGCATCATGGAAGTCCATACAATGTCTATGGAAAATATCATGGTAAAATATTAGTTTTTAATCCTGCGGTAAACTGCTCCCATTGCATGTAAGGTTTTAAATTTCGGAGCATAGGAGACGCAAGTCAGCTTATGGAAACTGCATTTATCCTTGAAATGAAATAAAGTTGGGACTGAGCCCAAAATATATCAGTTATGATGTACCAGGTTGCTTATCCTAACCATTACTATAAACATAGTTTGATGGGGTTTAAGTCCTTTAAGAAGAGACACATTTGCATCTTTACTAATATAGAAAAAAATACAGAAAAATGCAGGCTACTCCCTCAATACAAATATTGACTGAAGAAACAAAAACAAAAAATCACCTTCTAATATTTCTCATCCGGTCTCAAAATTTGCCATCTATTATTCTGATTTTTTGATTCTTTTTTGCAGTTTGTCATACATTCATTAACACATAATTAACTTGGTAAACAAATGTCTCTTCTTGTCAAATGTAGAGAAGTGTGAAGATGATTAACATTCTAGAGGTAGATGCATTAGTACCTCACTTCCTCTGCAAAAACTTTCCCGAGCTCCTCCAGAGACTCCCCCATCTCTGACAAGAAGAGAGTGTCAGTTTTGTTTGCTGCCACATTACAGGCCATGTGGGGATGGCTGGCTATGGTGAAGGGTATGGTGTAGGCAGAGTAATTCACAGCGAATTGAGAAAAGAAGTCTAATTCTGATAAATGGTCGACCCCAATACATCCTACCTGTTATTATAACAGACATGCAGTATCTGTGCAGTAAATTAGTTTAACCCCATGAGTTTAGCAGTAGCTTATCTTCAAGTGAATAATTTGAGTGTAGAGGGAGCTGCGTGCGTGACCAGTGTGAGTGATTCTTTTCACATTAGAGCAGCTTTAATTGACTGTTATTTTCCTCCTTAATTTATACTAACATATATTTTCCCACTGCTGAAAAAAAAAGGATTGTGGTTTCCAGTAATTTCTGTTTTACCAGCACAAATGTGTATTTAGAATTGAACAAAATACCCCATGGACAGTGTATATATATATATATATATATATATATATATATAAATAATATAATTAAGTAACCTAGTTTGTCATTGCATTAAAACCCCTAGAATCAATGTAACCTATAATAATAGCAAAAATGTAATGTCTGTACAATATACATTATTGTGTGACAGATAGTGTGACATATAGTGACTGTAATCTGTATAATGTACAGTGATTGTGCAATCTCTATATAATATAGAGTGACTGTAATCTGTATGATGTACAGTGATTGTGCAATCTCTATATAATATATAGTGACTGTAATCTGTATGATGTACAGTGATTGTGCAATCTCTATATAATATATAGTGACTGTAATTACTCCTTATTGTGACTGTAATCTCTAATATATAGTGAATAATAAGCTCGGTATAACATGCAGTGAGTGTGTAATTACTGGGTAATATATTGCTTTGTAATCCCTATATAATGTATAACTGCAACTTCAGTATGATATACAGTGATTGTTCCCTTTGAATAATTACACAACTATCATATATATTGAACACAATAATGCAACATACCGCCTTTGTCTCACTGGGCCATACCTACCTCCCTTGGCTTGGAAGATAGGTATGTGACCTCTTCCAGTTCTGCCAATGCTACTATTCAATTAGCCGCAGGGAGTTGCATGTAAAGGGCCCAGCAGATCTCTTCCTTTGATTGGTTTCCCCTTCACACAGTGAGTAGGCCTGGCATCCATTCATACCTTCCCAGAGTAGAATAGCTGAAAGTTGTGGCAGGGTGGGGAGGGGGGGAGAATCAAACCTGCATCCCATCACTCCATGGCGTTGAGCATTGTAGCTCTAATATGTTGTGCCACCACGTGCTTCACCCACCGTTTCTATTTACCACAGTACGCCCTCTTCATAAGGTTTTTGGGTTCTATACAAAAGCATTTTTTTATTTTTATTCGTTCATGGGATGTGGGCGTCGCTGGCAAGGCCGGCATTTATTGCCCATCCCTAGTTGCCCTTGAGAAGGTGGTGGTGAGCCGCCTTCTTGAACCGCTGCAGTCCCATGCTCAACAATGAGCATGGGAGGGAGGTCCATGGTAGAATAATAATACATGGAGTAGTCCTAATGGGCCTTTGCTTGATCTGTATATTCAACAACAACTTTGCATTTATATAGAGCCTTTAACGTAGTAAAATGTCCCAAGGCGCTTTATAGGGGCGATTACCAAACAAAATTTGACACCGAGCCACGTAAGGAGATATTAGGACAGGTCAAAGAGGTAGGTTTTAAAGAGCATCTTAAGGAAGAAAGAGAGGTAGAGAGGTTTAGGGAGAGAATTCCAGAGCTTAGGGCCGAGGCAGCTGAGGGCACGGCCGCCAATGGTGGTGTGAAGGGAGTGGCGAAAGCACAAGAGGCCAGAATTGGAGGAGCAAAGCGATCTCATGGGATTGTAGAGCTGGAGGAGGTTACAGTGATAGGGAGGGATGAGGCCATGGAGGGATTTGAAAATAAGGATGAGAATTTTCAGTGTGTTATAGAAAAGGAGGACAAGAAGTCAAGAATGTCCAATGTTCTGCGTGAAGGAGCCAATGCAATTAATCTATTACCATAGTAATTCTGTCATTTTTGGACTGTCCTGCATAAAGGGGTACATTTGTCCTTAATGACACAAATGTTTTTCTTTGAAGCAGTTCAAAGTTGCAGAACTTAGACATTTTGCAGAAACATTTGTATTGGAAAAATAATGTCTGACTCATTGTGCCCTGGTCTTGGATGAACAAATCACTTTTGGGATTTATTTGAGTTATGAGCCAGCAAATTCATAGGACACAGCCCCTTTAAATGGCTATAACTTGCTTTCCATTCTTGTATATATATTAATCCCCTTCCTGTGAGATGGTTTCCTTGGTGTATTCAATCGGAAACTGTTTTGCAAGGATTAGGAAGAAGTGATCATACATTATTGTCAGGATTGTCATGACAGTAAAAATCATTAGGAAATACAGAACCAGCTGAAAACTCCAAACTGTGAATCCTCAGATTAAGCAACAGAAGTAAGCAAGAATATTTCTTACTGCATTAACATGGTGACGCTATGTCTGAATGTAATAGAATTTCATGTTACGAAATTAAAATATCGTGAACCAACATTTTAAATAAAACTTGACAGCATGTTTTTGTTTATTTAGAGAATGTTCTAGATTGACAAATGTTCTTTGGCTCCCTGCATCTGCTAATTCTGCTTGATGATAATTAGCATTAGGAAGGCCCGGGAAGTGTTTTATTGTAGTTGTTGTATCATAGAAACAAACATATTTTGGAAGCAGGAAAGATATTCGGTCCTCGAATGGTTACACGTTAAAAACAGAATGGAAATAGAACCTGCTCCATTTAACTATATGGGTCTTTAAAAGGCGAAATGCCCCCATCATTCTACAGAAGCTTGATAATATTAAATCTCTAATCATGTGTCTTTTTCATTTGACATGAATTGCCGTCTGTTGTGTTTCACAGTCGCACGTTACCAGTGGCTCAGTACTCCCTATTTGCACCGATTGGTGGGACACAATTGTTTAGAGTCTGGCCGTGTTTTTCATCACTCCATCATTGGCAGCCGTGCCTTCAGCTGTCGAGGCCCTAAGCTCTGGAATTCCCTCCCTAAACCCCTCTACCTCTTTCCTCTTTAAAGACGCTCCTTAAAACCTACCTCTTTGACCAAACTTTTGGACACCTGTCCTAATATTTCCTTATGTGGCTCGGTGTCAAATTTTGTTTGATAATCGCTCCTGTGAAGCACCTTGGGACATTTTACTATGTCAAAGGTGCTGTATAAATGCCAGTTGTTATTGTTGTGTAAACATTTGACACTGGAACTTTGGATGGACCAGAATTTGACAGCCTAGCTCATGAGTTTATTTTAAGCTTCTCCATGATATATCTTGTTTTGAGGTTCTTTGCTGTAGGTGGAGCCCAGTCTATTGTGGAATGGTTTCACCAGCAACCTACAGCATCTTGGGCACTAAATTGGGCCGTGTAGCGCCCGTTGTTTCGGCGCTACACGGCCTCCCCAACATCCAAGATGGTGTCTTGGCTGTGCATGCACGTTTCCAGTGTGACATGTGCCGGACACCATCTTGGTATAGGAGTTAGCGCAGGCGCAAATACCGAACACTGGAAGTATATAAAGTAAGGAGAAAATGGATACAGTCAGTGTGCAACGCTGATTTAAAGTGATAGGCACCATTTTGGGACTTAACACTCAACTCAACACACAGTCTTAACCCTGACCATCTGAACTTGTCTTAGAGTGCCTGGAGGACCCCCCACCAGTGCTATTGAAAGGGACTATGCAGGATTTACAGGTTAGTGGCTGGATTACTGATTCTGGCTCACAAGACATTTGTAACTGTTTTTGGAGGTCTCCTAGACCTCAATACTACGACTAGGGGGCATAGCCTAACATTTAGAGCCAGGACATGCAGGAGTGAAGTTAGGAAATGCTTCTACACGCAAAGGGTGGGAGAAGTTTGGAACGCTTTTCTGCAAACAGCAGTTGATGCTAGCTCAGTTGTGAATTCTAAATCTGAGATTGATAGATTTCTGTTAACCAAGGGTATGCAGGGATATGGGGCTAAGGCGAGTTTATGGAGTTAGGTCACAGGTCCACCATGATCTCATTTTATGGTGGAACGGGCTCGAGGGGCTAAATGCCACTGCCACTTGCTGCCTCCTGATATGCACCACCTTCTCCTGCAAGAATGTGGGATGTGTGTCTGGGTGATGAGCCTGTCATGGTTGAATAGCTGCCAGTGTGTGTGTGGCCTGTGAGTTGTGGGTGGGTGGCTTGCAACAGTTGTAATGTGTAAGGATGAGAGGAAGCATCTGATTGGAATAGTTGCGTACTGATGGAAAGAGTTTGTTGGTATGTGGGTGATGGGGGGTGTAGTGTGTGGAGCAGTGGATGCGGCCAGTGGTGCAGTTAGTAGGAGACACCACTTGACAGTTGACCTCAATAACCTTGACCACTCATGTCAAAGCATTGAACTTCTTCCTGCACTGCATCCATGTTTGTGGTGCTGTGATTCTGGCATTGACTTTGTCCCCCGCTGCCTCCCACTGCCTTTTGGAAATATGTCTGGAAGACCTCCGCAGATATAGGATGTCCCTCCTTCTGTCCACCTCTTGCACCAAGGCCTCTAATGCATCAGCAGAGAACCTTGGTGCACGCACTCTCGCAGGCCTGGTACAAACTCAGATCGGCAGATTGGTGAGATCTGTTGTGCGGATTGGAGGATGTGGGATTTAGTAGTGCGAGACCTTTATTCAATGTTTTAACATAACTCATCAGCTTGTAAACATAGGGACGGGAGCTGCATCTGTGTTTTGCATGAGCGATGTCTGATCTTCGTTCAGACTCCATGCAGAGAGCAGACTGTTATTTTCAGCAAATAACAGGTACCAGCTACCTTTAAGGGATTTTTAAGAGACAGCCTGCATTTAAGAGATTGGGGCTCCCCTGCTGGTGGAAAGTACAAATTGCATTGAATCCTCGTTCAATGCTGATTCGGAACACTGCTTGAAGGTAAGTCCTCAGGCCTCACGAAAGTCTCGTCCTGCCTGCGCAGGGGCCATTGGGCGTGGGGTAATGGCAGATCGCGCTAGCCCTGCCCAGTAATAGGCCCGATCCAATATTTCCCCCCTAATGTTTAAATCCAATTGTGAGTAGTACTTATGCATGAGTCCCTCTCTAATCGTTATGTAGCATTCTCGATCATGCTAACAAAAATAAGGGATATGAGGTTCCCAGCCCAGCCTGTGCTGTGACACAATATCGTGAGCCTGCTCCTGAAAAGCTTCAATTATTGACCTGGCTTGTTTGCAATTATCATTTAAGCTTTTTTTAAAAAATGAAATTGATGAACCTATGATTATCAAAATGGCAAATGTACAAAGAGTGGAAAATCTTTCACCTTTCGCAGCCACAATTAGCATCAATCATTCCCGGATTATCCACAGGTCAGATACAGAGTAAAGCTCCCTCTACTCTGTCCCCACCTCAGAAGGCCACTCCCTACTAAACCAGTGTGACATTTCTACCTCCCATATCCTTGTGGTCTCTTTGTATGAAATTGCCAACTTAGTATAATTTGTGCTTAATTATGGGTTGTTTTATAATGTGGTCTTGTGGGTTGAAACTATCCTAAACTTTGGTACTGTGTTTTGGGGGAGTGGGGGAGAGGTGACTGTACTCAGTGAGTACTGCTTGTACTTTCTAAAGAAAGTGTTTTGAAGATATTTCATTGAAGAGCTTTCCAGCTGGTGGAACGATGAAACTTTCATCTTTCAGTCTGGACTCAATTCAAACCCAGATCTCAGTGGAGAAGGACAATGTGTAAAGCTACTGCACCATCCAGTCCCCAAACATGAAGGCCGTTAAGATCTTAAGTCACTCTAGCAGTCATTCTATTATTTAATTATTTCTGGAAGAGTTTTCAGTCTATTTTCACTGGTTGGTATTACAATCAGATAAATTAATCAATAAAGGTATTAGATCTTGAACAACAACTTATAAATAATAGCAAGGGACCATTGAGAATTGTCAACCAGTACATTAGACCAGGCTCGGGGCACAGAGGGACGGGAAGAAAAGAGAGTTTACCCTGATGTATTGCTTCAATGTTTTAAAATAAATGTCAGAAAACTATGTTTTTTTTTAATTGCAGATCCTGTTCACCCCTTTTGATTTTTGGCTTGATCCATCATCGGCTACTAGTTTAAATTACATCATCAACTGCCTCCCCCGTTCATTGCGCAGTTGGGAGTCCATTTTGAGTGAAAATCAAGCAAAGATGTTTGGTGATTTTATGAATGCGTGTTGATCCTTCTTCCTGTATTCTTTTGGGGAGGGAGCGTGCTCAGACTGTTGTCTTTGAAAAAGAAAAAATAATCGTTGACGATTTTGAATGTTCCCCTGTGCTTCAGTGCAGGATGGAATTATCACAGCAAGTCAGAGGAGACTGTGTAAATGGAGTTTTATACTGACGCCCTTCCCGTGTGGGAAGGAGGCCTTTAGCCGAGGTCTTAGCCAAGTGTGCCAAAATAAAGGAAATAAATTAACTCAAGAATTACTTTACAGATCTTCACCATATTTCACAGGCCAAAGGCCCAGCTTCTCTTTTTAAAGTTGGTTTGGCCTTTGATGATTTTGAAACTATGAGAGAGGGGACCCATTTTGTTTCCTAATGTGTATTGACGTGTTAACAGTATCCCTTCATCAGGTGTAACATTACTGATTATGAAAGCACTCGTTTGTTTCTTTACTCGTCTCCTGGTTTGTTATGTGACTGAAGGCGTAACTAATTTTTCTTTCTTTTTTTTATATAACCCATTTCTCAGGCATCTCATACACAGAATACCGCACAGGTATAAACCATTTACTAATCTTACGAGTAGTAGTAGCTTATTGTGAAATTGTAGACAACTGTCTGAAATACTTGCAAATACACACCTTTGTAAAATTGGTACAGTGAGTTAAAATCATAGATAAAACATACTCTTTTACTTCAATGCCAGTCATAAACTCTTAATAGAATGCAAATGCTGCCCAGTAATTTTCTAACTGTAACTGCCTGATGTTAACATAATTAGCACGTTAAGAATGCTAATCCAATGAGTAAAATGCAGCTTCGTATCAATAGATATGAGAAACCATAGTAATGTTTGGAGACTGTGTTAAGTGTTGATATTCCACTGATTTAAAGGGAAATCTATTATTAACAACAGTTTATTGAAGATTCCCGTATTTTCAGAGTCCCTCCCATCCCAGTTCTGATTCATATACTGATATGATCATCTACTGTCCGGAGAAACTTTGAGCTGTGCATAACCTGAATTTAAGTTTATCTCTCTTTAAATGTCAGCATTCCCATCCTTTCCCCTCCCCCGATTATCTGCGTGTCAGTTTCAAGTCAATCCCATAATCGAAAAAGCAACCAAATAGCATGCTTGCAGCCTGGATCTGAATCACAAATGAGTTGCTGTAAAAAGGAGAAAGAAAAATATCAAAAACATTGAATTAAATAATCGTAAATTGGTTGTTATTGCAGCAATTTTAATATTGACCATAACACACCCAGAAGGAGAAGCAGCAGCATCATTTTAGAATGATTTTCCTTGTTCTCACGGTTCTGTCAGAGCTGATGTCGGTGAGCTGTGTTATATACCACAACCTTTTCATTGTCAACTCCCAGTGATTACTTATTTTTCTAAAAACAGCTTTTGTTTATTAATTCCTCTTTCTTTTTGATATTATTGTATTACCATATCTCACAGTCAGTTGCTGCCATTTCTCATATTTTCACATCCTCGTCTCCTGTACACGGACACCTTAACCTCGGTCTCCTGTTATTTACGTTTAGATACTCATTGAAAGAGAGAACTTGCATTTATATAGCGCCTTTCACCACCTCAGGACGTCCCAAACCACTTTACAGCCAATGAAGTACTTTCGAAGTGTAGTCATTGTTGTCACGTAGGCAACGCGGCAACCAATTTGCACACAGCAAGATCCCACAAACAGCAACAGATTTTATTGATGATGGTTGAGGGATAAATATTGGCCAGGAGACAGGGGAGAACTCCCCTGCTCTTCTTCAAATAGTGCCATGAGATCCTTAACATCAACCTAAGAGGGCAGACAGGGCCTCGGTTTAACGTCGCCTTCGAAAGACAGCACCTCCCGACAGTGCACTGCTCCCTCAGTATTGCCCCCCCGACAGCGCAGTGCTCCCTCGGTACAACCCCTCCGACAGTGCAAGACTCCCTCAGTACTGACCCTCCGACACTGCAGCACTCTCTCCGTACTGACCACCCGACGGTGCACTGCTCCCTCAGTATTGCCCCCCCCGACAGTGCAGTGCTCCCTCTGTACAACTCCTCCGACAATGCAGCACTCCTTCATAACTGCCCCTCCGACAGTGCAGCACTCCCTCGGTATTGCCCCTCCGACTGTGCAGCCCTGCCTCGGTACTGACCCTCCGACACTGCAGCACTCTCTCTGTACTGACCACCCAACAGTGCACTGCTCCCTCAGTATTGCCCCCCCGACAGTGCAGTGCTCCCTCTGTACAACCCCTCTGACAATGCAGCACTCCTTCATAACTGCCCCTCCGACAGTGCAGCACTCCCTCGGTATTGCCCCCCCGACTGTGCAGCACTCCCTCGGTACTGACCCTCCGACACTGCAGCACTCTCTCCGTACCGACCACCCGACAGTGCAAGACTCCCTCAGTACTGACCCTCCGACAGTGCAGCACTCCCTCGGCATTGCCCCTCCGACTGTGCAGCACTCTCTCAGTACTGCACTGGGAGTGTCAGCCTAGATTTTGTGCTCGAGTCTCTGGAGTGGGACTTGAACCCACGACCTTTCTGACTCAGAGGTGAGAGTGCTGCCCAATGAGCCACAGCTGACACCTTTAGAAGATGCTTGACTGTTTTTGGTTTATGCTAATCATTAATTCTGGTCATTATCACAATTAGCTGATTGTTTGGAGGCCTTTAATGTTTGTGAAGAAGCCACAGTCTCAGTTTTAAAACCATGCTTATACTGGCACTGGCTACAACTCAGCATTAATGCTCCCTCTCTCCAACTGAATGTTATTTCAAATAATTTTGGTGTGGCAATAAACATTTTATCATTAACCGGACAATATAGTTTTGAAGCTTGTTATTGACCCCCACAATTCCACCCCACCCCCCGTGCTGTCTCTTGCTGGAGTGTGGGTCCACCAGTGCTGGAGACTGTGGCACACACGCACACAGACACACACACACACCCCTCTGGCACCTCATTAAAGTGAGCAGTCGTCCTGTGTGAACGTAAGCAATGAGTTTGAGCTGGGTGAGAGTATCGCAGAAAACCTGATCCTCCTCCATACAGACACACAACACATACACAGACACACGCAGACACACACACAGACACGCAGACACAGACACACGACACAGACACACAACACATACATAGACACACACACACGACACAGACACACACACAAACACACAACACAGACACGTACACACCCACAGACAGACACACAACACACACACAGACACATGACACAGACACAAACACACAACACAGACACACACACACACACAACACAGACAGACACACAACACATACACAGACACACACAACACATACACACACACAAAACACACACACGCACAGACACAACACAGACAGACACACAACACATACACAGACACACACAACACATACACACACACAAAACACACACACACAGACACAGGCAGACAGACACACAGACACATGCACAACACACAACAGACACACACACATACAGACACACACAGAGACACACACAGACACACACACACAGACACAAACACACACACACTCGCAGACACACACAAACATACACACAGCCACACACACAGGCACACACACTCGCAGACACATACAACAGACACAGACATACAGACAGACCACACACGGGCACACAAACACACAGACATACACACAGATGCAGACAGACATAGACACTCAGACAGACACACACAGACATGCACACACAGACACGCATACACCCGCAGACACACACACAGACACCCACAGACAGGCACATATCCACAGACATACACACAGATACGTACACAGACACAGACAGACGCACAGACATACACACAGACACGTACACACCCACATACAGACACGCACAGACACACACCCGCACAGACACATACACACACTCGCACAGGCATGCACACACACATGCGCATAACAAACCCAGACATGCACAGACACACACACACACACACACATATCCACACTGACACACATATCCGCACTGACACACACATCCACACTGACACACACACACACACATACAGAAAACACACCCACACTTCCAGTCAGGTTGAGGATCTTTGACTGATTGTTTCCCTTTCTCTAGTCCGGGGTGTTGAGACTAAATGAATTGAGTCTAATCATTGCCATGGTAACTCAACACCAACTGGGAATTGGACCAGTTGTTAGGGCTCAGTCTAGACTGGGCAGTGTCTTCACACACTAGACCAGTGGAGGAGCTGAAATGTATTTGTTTCATCAAAGTGTCAGGGAAAAGTAGGGGCAGACTGAGAATATCAGTAAATCAGTTGTTTACCCTGTCATTCTCAGTTTTCAACTGGCTTTTTAGGACTCATATTCATTAAGGATGAGTTATTAGAAGGAAATTTGTTTCGCCACCTACCATTGTCTATTTTCACTCTGCAATCCCAGCCTCTACAGGTACAAAAACTGCAGATAAAAGGCCAATCATCTCCAGAAGTAAAGCAGATGTCACATAGTTCAAGACAACACAATTGAACCAAGAGTCCATTATCTTCATGTTTGGACAGAGGATTGACAATGTACAAGCCTGCCCATCCTCCGGTACCTAACCACACAGAAACAGCTGTCCCCGCTAAATCCAGAGGGTCCTGTGAGATCAACACTCCACTAAAGTGTGCGCACAGTGTTCCTGAAAACAAGAGAAATGATCATATTTTATAATGTTTTTCTTACAAGGTGGTGCTTCTTGTATATAACGTCGCGGGGAGTGTTGGGGTGAAAGTCTCTTCCTGTTGCCTGTTACTTTTTTTTGGGTTGTTACTGAGACACTTTTGTAACGGACCTGTAAGTAATATTGGTTGCTAACTTTGGAGGTGCAGTTCTTATCTTTTTTGACTATATACTCCTGGGAACTTTTTTTTGAGTACAGCTTCTGAAAATAGTAGATATTTTTGGGGAGAGTAGGGATTCTCCGTTAGTAAATTGAAAAGCCTTACGAGCTAAATCTTTGCACGTCCCTAACCAGCTCCTGAATCCAACACTAATGCACTCCTCAGAGTTCATTTTAGTTATTACATTACACCTGCATCAATGGACTGATTTGTTACAGTATTCAAGAGCACCAAATTGAGTAAATGTCAATATAAATGTATTAGATGAAACTAGCTGTACTGCTGACAAAGGGAAGGGGACATGGAGCAGCAGCAGAATCCTACGCAGTAATAGCCCATCTCAGCACATCACAAAGCCAACTAGAGTTGAAGACTGGGACAAGGTGTAATCTAATTCAAATATCATTTGAAATCTGACCTGCAAAGAGCTTTAGGAAGTATTATATCAATCCCACCTTTAGGTTTTAAGGGTTTATCTTTCAAAGTCCATCTAGGGATATCACAAGATGATTTTTATATCGATGGTGCAATAATTACCTTGTAGGAAATCACAATATTCCAACAATTTCCAATAACTTTCCTGCATTAAGTGCCGTTCGTGCCTTGTTTTCCTTTCTAGGCCATTCTTATGTCTAGATTCAGCTTCATGATGTAACACACTTGTGCACCATTGCGATTTATTATCAAACCCAGAAAGGGAGTCCATTTTGCTGATGTTTCAGCTCTATATTGTTGGAATCGGTAGATTTGTGTTGTGCTTGGAATCTTTTCCCAGGACAGATGTGGTATATTTATCATGACATGGGTAAATATTGGACAATATTAAACAGACATGGGGATATTGTTACACAGAACAAGGCACAGCTGGAAGTGAGTTAGAAGGCTATAATTCAATCAGGTGAGATCATAAGTAGATGAGGAATGCCAGTGTGCTTTACACGTGATACTTCATCCTCACGATATTGCTGGTGCCTGAACACCTTTTTTTGTAACAGACTACACAGTTTAACTTTTAAAATTTGTTTTACTTGGATTACAGTGGAACTACTAACATGTAAAGCTTATTAGGTTGAGTGAACGATGAATTCACTGAGTGCAGATTAGAAAAGTTGTGATGTAAGCAAGTGCAAGTGTATTGATTATGTGACTGATAGAAATCCATAATATTTAAGTATGAGTCAGCACCTTCAGTGAGATGTGGAGTTGTTCACTGCTTTCTCTATGTCGTATGCCCATATATCTAAACTATGCAGTGTGTATGTTGTATGTTAAGCCCATATTACAATCTAAACTGGTTGCACTTAAGTACCTTAGGTTGATTGAACAATTTGACATCTTTGAATCATTCCATGACAGGTTAAATATGCAAACTATACAATCCAATAAAACAAATCCACATTATTTAATTATCAACCCAAAAAATAACAAGCAGAAGTCAAAATGACATCTATAATAATTGAACCAAGGCCTATAATATTAAAAGTTCTCAAAAGCATGACGGACTGGAGGGAAAGGATACCCAGGAGGTTTGTTGTCTCTTCGTAGAGTCTTGGTACAGCTGTGCAGTTTGTTAGAATTGAGACAGGGTTCGAGCAAGCTTCAGCTGTCTTCAAAATCATGCTTCACACATTTGGGATATATTTTTTAAACTATAGGCGTCATGGAGATAATCACATTTTAATTATAGAGCTGACTTTCCCCTTCCCTTATTTTTAAAAATGCTTTTTCCCTTTTAACATACAGACCAGATATTGTGTTTTTACACGTGTTGTCATGTGTTTTTACACGTGTTGTCATGTGTTTTTACACGTGTTGTCATGTGTTTGTCTCCAATCCTTCAGTAGGCAGGGCCAGAATTAAATATTATGTTGTTTTATTTCTCAGACAGCAACTGAACATACAGAGCAACAGTTATCAATAGTCTCACTTAATTTAACCAGTACAACTTGTCTGTACATAATACAAAGTAGTGAACATGCTATGCATCCCCACATCAGTGGGTCGTCTAACTACCCTGCTGCTCCTACCCTTCAGAATCTGGGTGAAAGACTACCCTACAGCTTTCTGCTTAGAAACCTGACTGTCAGTGTGTGTTTCCATCCCTATTTTTGCTCCATGTTCACAACCAGAGTTGGGGGGGCATGTCATACAACCCCTACTGAACACCTGGGATTAGGGACTTCCCAACACAGTGGGTGTGAGATGTTTATCAATTATGATTATCAATGAATTGTTAGTTTTTGGTCCTTGTTTAGACAATCTCAATGCCTATCTCATTAGCATTTTAACCGCCGTTTATCTCAGTGCGCTTTTTCAACTTGTGTGACTGCACTTTGCTTTAAAAACCCAACATTTGAATGTAACTCGTTTCCAAATCCTTTCTGTGGAAAAATGGTCAAAAAAGCCCAAAAGGTGACAGCCTGACAGAATCAGTGATCAGGCAACTTGTTCTAACGTGCTGCCTATGGCTTTCAGTAGCTGCTTAGAACAGTGCAAATCAACTATCCTTCTGATTCTCCCTCCTTTCCTGTAGGGAAATACCTCTCCTCCATTCACCAACTATTACAGACTATTCCGGCTGAGATTGGGAACTTACTGTGTGGGGAATTTGTGGGAGATAACTCACCTCTTAAACCTCAAAGTAGTGAGAGAGTTTGCAGCAATTTTGAACACAACATATGGTGACTGTTCGATACACTTTCTATATTTTGCTTTAAGGTTATTCTCATACTCTAATATCTAAAGAATGGGAGTTGGTAAAGAGTCAGTAGAGTTCTTTATGTACACTTTTCATTGCCCATGGTATTTGTAAACCTCGATATTTATTAAGTTCTGCTACAGGTTAGAACTCTAGGACTGGTGTAAAAGTAGAATGTATTGACCAGACTCCTTCTTACTCTTTCCAGGCACAGTGCAAATATAAACCTGCATCGTAAGCTGTTGACCAAAGAACTGGATGAAATGGGGATGGATCCGGCTCCACCTCTCGCCAAGGATCTCCGCGAGGAATTCTTGGCCAAGATCTACGGTGGGCAGCATGGAATCGGACTGGACATGAGGGACGAAGCCAATTCACCAGCTGGAACAGAAGATTCTCACACCAATGGCTATGGACGGGTCACAGCAGATGATTACATGGTGCTGGACCTCAGCACTACATCTAGCGTCCAGTCCAGCAGTAGCATCCACTCCTCGCGGGAATCAGAGGTGGGGAGTGATGAGGGGATCCTGCTGGAGGAGATGGATGGGGCCAGCGACAGTGGTGAATCCACTCACAGAGCGGAGGCCCAGCCACAAGCTGCCGGTTCCAGTAACGAAGTCCTAGATTCCTCCATACTGCAGGCAGCATCAACTAGCAATGGTGGAATCATGTGTATTATCTGCCACAAAATGTACAGCAACAAGGGGACTCTGAGGGTGCACTACAAGACTGTGCATCTCCGTGAAATGCACAAGTGCAAGGTTCCTGGTTGCAACATGATGTTCTCCTCTCTGCGTAGCCGGAATCGGCACAGCCAGAACCCTAATCTACACAAAAACGTTCCCTTCGCCTCCATAGATTAATGCAGGCCAATACTCCAGGTAACCCCCTAACCTTTGCAAACTGCCGGGCCTTTTTGACATCAGGTGCTTTCTCTGCAGTTTTGCTCTCCGACCTGGGGTTTGGACACAAGGAGCGATTGTGTCAGCTCAATAGATTGAAACCCCTGCTCTTGTTAAAACGCTCACGCTTAATTCATCTCCAAAGAGACAATTTGAACAATCTTGTGACTGTTGCCTGCGAAAAAAAAAGTACTTTCTTGTTGTCTTTGTGTACTTAACTACTTGTCAGCTTTTGAAAGAAACTTTGATTGAGCATGGCGGCTTATTTTGTAAATACTGTACCCTTGAAAGGCCTATGATGTGAATCTATTATACTGTCATCCTGATAAAGCCAAGGCCCTCTTTTTATAATATTTGTAGTTTGAGAAATATTCCTCTAAAATCAGTGACATGGAACTTATAAAGTAAAATTCAAACTTCTCTTTTAATTTGTCAGATAACCATCATATTTGGAATCAATGTATTTGTCTTCTGTGCAGATTTTGCGCCACTTTGTAGCCTTGTCCTTTACTTCCATAAGGGGGCATAACATTAAAATTAGAGCTGGGCCGTTCAGGGGTAATGTCAGGAAACACTTCTTCACACAAAGTGTAGTGGAAATCTGGAACTCTCTCCCCCAAAAAGCTGTGGATGCTGGGGGTTAATTGAAAATTTCAAAACTGAGATTGATAGATTTTTGTTAGGCAAGGGTATTAAGGGTTACGGAACCAAGGCGGGTAGATGGAGATGAGAAGCAGTTCAGTCGTGATCCAATTGAATGGCGTAATAGACTCGAGGAACTGAATGGCCTCCTCCTGTTCCTATGTTCCAAAGTATCAATCTCATGAGTCAAACTGGCATGGACGTGATGGGCTGAATGGCCTCCTTCTGTGCTGTAACTTTCTATGATTCAATGAAATCAGTAGCTTTTTCAGTTGTCATCATGTCACTGTTTATAAACTAGAGGAGGTGACCTGACCATCCTATGAATTTAATGATTATATTAAGTTTTATCAGCTGCACGATGGCTCTTTCCCTAAAAGCCAGGTAAATCCCACTAAGGTGTCCTATCTCTGTAACCTTCTCCAGCCCTGTAACCCTCTGAGATTTCTGCACTCCTCCAATTCTTGCCCCTTGAGCATCTCCAATTTTAATCACCCCTCTATTGGCGGCCATGGCTTCAGTTGCCTAGGCCCTAAGCTCTGGAATTCCCTCCCTAAACCTCCCTACCTCTCCCTCCTCCTTTAAGACGCTCCTTAAAACCTACTTCTTTGACCAAGCTTTTGGTCACCTCTCCTAATATCTCCTTATGTGACTCGGTGTTAAATTTTGTTTGATAATCGCTCCTGTGGAGCACCTTGTGATGTTTTACTATGTTAAAGGTGCTTTATAAATGCAAGTTGTTGTTATTACATCTCCACTCAGGCTCAGAGGCCAGCATTAGGAGCAGTTTATTTTCAGGCTTAGGGCATTAGTATATCCCAGTATTCTCTGATTTTTGGGATATCTAAGGTACAGAGGATAGTGCTGATACAGCCACACCTGGTGATACATCTGGCTATTCCCATACATACTGGTCCTTCTTGCTTCTTCCAAACACCGAAGGCTGTTATTGGTTGCATTGGGCTTTTTTCTCTGCACAAGATACAGGAAAATGATGAGATAGGAAATCACAATGACACTTGATACTTTTATTACTCAGTGGCCAGTATTAGACCACTATATGGCTGGGGCAGATACGTACTATCCAACTGGAAAACACAGGCAAGGCCCATTACACTCCGCTGTTACACCACTAAACCTTCTTTCATTTTGTAGGATGTGAACTGTATCGTTATGGTCACTAACTCGGTCCAATCAGAGCAAGCTATATACTCACCAATTTATGGCCATTTGCCCCATTTGGCTAATCTTTGCACTGAAATTAAAAGAGAGCACCCCTGAAATTCTAATAGGACAATGAATCTCTAGCCAGATTCTAAACTTTTCTAACATGTGTTTAACAATACTAGGGTACCAATGACAAGGAATTCTGAAGGTTAGCAGTTATGCCTCTTGTTTATGGCTCTTCTCATTTCAAAAATGTTTCTTTCAAAAAAATACCTGGTCATTGTGTTTTACTATTTTTTATAAACCATACAAATCATCAAACTTTTCAGCAAATGACCCAAAAGCAGACACTGGGCAGAAATATAGAAATTTTTATAGCTTTGACTACAAACACTTGACAGCTGGAATATTCTGAATAACTCATTCACATAAAAAAGTAAATCACAAAATAGGAAATATTCTGGTATTTCCATTTGGCTCTAGCTCCACATGAATGTTACACTGGAGCAGATACCAGAGTTCAGGTTCCCATCCCAAAGGCACTAGAGATGGCAAAACAACAACTTGCATTTATATAACGCCTTTAAAGTAGTAAAGTAACCCGAGGTGCTTCACAGGAGCAATTATCAAACAAAATTTGATGTTACTAATTAAAACATTAGGATTTTTGTTTAAGAACAGGAAGAGGTCATTAATCCAACAAACTTGCCTCTTTTTGCCACCTTTCGACCCTACCAACCTCAGCAAATACCTTAATCCCTCCTCACACCAGAAATGCACCAATTGTTTTGAACCCATTTCG
Source organism: Heptranchias perlo (assembly GCF_035084215.1). Taxonomy (NCBI): domain Eukaryota; kingdom Metazoa; phylum Chordata; class Chondrichthyes; order Hexanchiformes; family Hexanchidae; genus Heptranchias; species Heptranchias perlo. The sequence continues at coordinate 113,840,180 of NC_090328.1, forward strand.
ATTATTCACTTCAATTGCTGTCCCTGATGACTTAGAAAGAAAGAAAGACTTGCGCCTTTCTTGACCTCAGGACGTTCCAAGTGCTTTACAGCCAGTGAAGTACTTTTGAAGTGCAGCCACTGTTGTAATGTAGGAAATGGGCAGCCAATTTGTGCACAGCAAGATCCCACAAACAGCAATGTGATAATAACCAGACAATCTGTTTTAGTGGTATTTCTCAACTCTATTATCCTAGGGGTGTAAACGTTCAACCCGATTTTCTGTCTAACTTCCAACTTCCTATTTTATAACTTGTGTCCCTGATATTTAATTGCTGTGGATAATTTCACCATTATGTGTGAGCACATCTTTAAAAAATAGTTTCACTACTTAAATCTAAAATTAAAGGTACTTATTTAGTCAAAACAGTCACAAATCAATTTAAAGGAATATAGAACTAAAGGATGAGCACATTGATAGTAAATGATGGCTGGGGGAACCAGTAATTGCAGAGTCCTCTACACTACCAGCTAACACAAGAGGAATGTTTTCTTAAATAAACTCTAAATATGGCAAAATAAGGCCTTTGGCTCGTCAGTATTACACTATTATTGATGGTTGTTAGCTTTTTTTTAATGTCCTAGCGTAAGATCTTGTTGGGGGGGGGGGGCTTTTGTTAGTGATGGTGAGGAGGATGTGAAAGGAAGACTTTGTTTGCTTGACAGTTTGTTTCGTTTTATGTTCGCTTTTACAAGCTCTTTTTTCTTTTCTTTTTTTTCCTATTATTTTTAAAAATAAGGTGAAACACGGCTTGTTTAACTACTTGCTAGAAATTGCGACAGGGATCTGCTGGCATGCCTCAGCATCCTGTCTGAAAAAACAAATAGTGTGTCTCTCGTAGTAGTACATGAATCCAGTCACGTAACTTTTCAACACTACATGGTGATGTGCGTCATTTTATACATTTTTCTTTCTTGGCTACCATCCTCACCCTTTTTTAAAAAGGTGACCCCACTACAGGAGGGCCATTCGGTTCCAAAAGATAGCCCCCATCGTGGCCAGCTCACACTCTGGTGAAAAGCAATGCTAAGAAAGCTGAAGTATTACTTTTTTACAGACTTAAAAAAACTGCTGACTTTGCACAGATTCTGAAAAGAAGGTGATCTTAAGCTGTAAATAGGACCCTGTTTTTTTTATTGCCGGGATTACAATTGCTCAAATACTGATAACAAATATTTGGCTGCAAAAAAAAAATCAAAATTCTGAATCCTTCAGGCACTGAATGTACCAAGTACTGAAAGGCTTAAAAACCCAAATGTTTTGCACACAGAATGCTCGATTACAGAACACGTCTTTTGGAAGATGTAGAGAAGTTTAGGGTCATTCTCCAGCAAAGATGATCACAGTGTGACCATTAGATAACTCACAATGAGCTGTTTCTGTACTGCTGTCTCTAGGAGCCTTATGTTCTAATGGGTAGCATTCACCAGAGAGGATGTTTTCAAATCATTTCTTTCTTAATGACGGAGCCATAAGAAATGTTTTTTTGGTGGAGTTTGTGGTATAACACACAGTGTTACAATTAAAGAGTGTTGTAGATTGAAATCTATATTATGTGAACATTTAGAGCATGCAACTGAACTGAACTATGAAGAAATAAGGTAAAGTTTTGCATTACCAAATGTTGAAAGTGTAATAGGAGAGCCCCAATAGCTGACTTGAAAATGGAGAATGACCCTTAAATAAAAGAACCCCTGAGCTGATCTTAATTCATAGTACTTTGACTTTCAAAGCCCCAGTGTGATCTTTATTTATCATTTATAACAATAAATATACAGACTAAATTCAGATTTGCATTAATCTGGTTAGTTTGTGCAAATAACAGCTTCAAAAAGAGAGAAGTTTGTAGGTGATGATAGAACTGATGGCGCACCACTGACAGCTGGCCTCTTCCAGAAACTGTCCACATACCCTCAGCACTGGTTGGACGGCACTGGTGGGGCTTTGAACTGCAAACTACTATCAAGTTCCAGAGGTTTGGTACAAAAACTGACTACTTCAACGCTCAGAAAGTTAACGATTATAGTCTTAGTGAATAGCATGCACTCTTAGTCTTAAAATCAGCAAGTTTATTCTGGTCAGGTCTCTGACCTCACACGGGAGAGGGTGGATTTGTTTGAGATCATTTTTTTTTGAAGAGTTGGAAAGGAAGAGACATTTTCTACCTGAAAAAAAGGAAACTTTAAAAGGCACCAGCGTCGGAAGCACTTACACAGTCATGACTGAGCAATCCTGTTGACCGAAGAGGACCAGTATTATCCCGAGATATAAAGAACATTATCAGTCATTCAAATTTGTTATTCTCATTTGGTGCTTTATATAATGCGGTCAGAAAGGAGATTTTCCTCCTCCTCTCCTGCCCCCAAAATAACTTTTTTCCGTTATGATATTACTTTGTTACATGTCCTCCGAGTTTTTGAATCACACTGACCGCATTACTTACCACATAGTATTGTATGAAGACTGACTTTTATTCCGGCTTTGCATGCAGCCAAACAATGGGTGTGTCTGTCTGTTAGAATCATCATCAAGTGCATTTTACCTGGAGAAAGGTGAAATTCAGCAACACTAATGTAATTCTTAAACACTTGATTATTTCACAGTTTAAAAGTTGTTTTTTTTCCGTGTAGAAAACAAATTCGCGTTGTTTTTCTGCTGTTTCATTTCGGTGCTTGGACTGTGTTTTTTTTATAAAATTACTCCTGCATTTTTAAATGTTAACTTTTTTTTGTATTTGCACAAAATCTTTCGCTTTGGTCAATTTGCCAAAGATTGTGGACTTGGAATCTTCTGCTTCAGTCAGCTGATTCCTTGCAGTATTGTGGGTTTTTCAACTATTTCTCAACAATCTAATGTTAAAAAAGACAAATACTGTATTGAGGAAGAGTGGTCGTTTAATACGTATTCTACAAGAGCAAGTTCTGAACAAACTGGGGAATATGATGCTGGAATGTTGGAGGTACTTAGTATTTCCTGTCATTTAGCCCCAATTCTAATTATTCACATGTCACTTTATCGCTTTCAAAGATGCGAGTGTTGATGGCAAGATTCTGACACATAATAACATCCCCCCTCCTCCCCTCAGCTCTTCCATGTACTTATCCAGCGAGCCCTACAGGGACACAGACTAATAGTGTACACTTAAGTTCAGCACGCGGCCATCAAGTATAAGAGGATGTGTAATTGCCTGTTTATCGTATGTGAAGGGAAAATTGAGTACAGGAATTCAGCCTGTCCCTGAGTTCACTGATGCGTGCATCTGCAATGCGGTGAGCGATCGGAGGTCCCAGCTCGAAGTTTGGGGCCCTGTCTCTCTGCAACCCAGGGCTGCCAGAGCTGCTCTTGGCTGATCGCAGACAGACAGTAACAAGATGACTTGTTAGGCCAGGCTCAGCGGAGAAATGCTGCGGCTGACAGCCCTTGACTGAGTTTAAAGCTGCAGTGGATTAGAGTTCAGAATGATAGGGTGTTCAGACCTGACGTGTCCAATGCGGAACACAGTCGATTGGAGTTTATTGTGAAGCGATGCTCCCCTTGCCCAGGGTTACCTGACCAAAGTGGGTGTGTTAGTGTGCTATACACGGTCATGCAGGCAACCCAACAGTGGGTACATTAGGCTAGAAATTTGTCCTTGTGGTAAGACGAGGTACAAACAGTGCTGCTCCATTTAAACTTCACAAACAGCAAAGCAAATGTATTTTTAAAAGGGAACAATAAAGACTGAATTTGAAATGGGGCAGAGCAGCCTCTCCTGGAATGATTGTGGTCAGTGCCGATACACCAGCTAACTCGATGCTATTGACATTTCAGAATCCACCTATTGTCCAACACTGATAACAAGCCTGATGTCACACTCCTACATCAGAGAGTTTCTGAACTCTGACTGAAAGTCTGGAATTGACTTTAATTAATTCCACATCTGGATTTTTTTTTAAAGAGACTGTGTTCAGTAACTTTTCTTTCTGCGGTGAGCCACAACACTATTACTGCCATTCTGTGCAGCAGAATGTGCAGTCCAAGGCTGGAACATACACCGAGTAACAGAGTTATTAATATCAGCACGGCAAGAACCCAATATGCCCCACCTAATCCCATAAATGCTTCTGCGGTGTCAGTAGTTCCGGTGGGGTTATTGCCACTCGATGCTAAACCATCACATCTTTGAGGCCTGCCTCAGACTCCCAGATAACATAAACAAAGGCACTCCTGCATGGCAGTATAAAGAGTTCACTTAACACCCACATTCTGTTCCAGTGTCTTTAAATTATTCACTGTGATGCATTTCAATTCTTTTGCTTTCTGTACAGCTACTCTCTCCCAACAAACACCAGACTTCTTAAAATATGTTTTTTTTTGCTAAACTTACTAAAAATAAACTTTAAAAAAGCGACTCCTAATAACTTATAAGTCTGTATTCTACACGTTGTAGTATTAAGTGTTTCTCAGATATATTATACAACTATGAATCTAGTGCAATTATTTTTAGGCAAGTAATTGTTTATGTATTTTCTGGAAAATGGTTCCCCGACTGATGTGCTTACAGATGTGATGAGTAGGACAGGGCCTGCACTAACACACTCCATCAAGTTTTACTTTTTTTCAAAAAATGTAATTTTAGACACATACAAGTTGGTGATGAAGAAAATCCATTGCTATTATTGGCTGCAATTTAAGAATTGTTACAGCGTTTTTTAAAAAAAGAAAATTCAAAAAGTACCATTGGTTCCTTTCCAGGAAGTTTTCATTGTAATTCTCTCTTTTTTAAAATTATTTTTTCAGTTTGTTTGCTTCTTTGTGAAAGTTAATGCACTGCTTCTAATGATTGTGTAGCCACAGTATGCTCTACAAAGTATAGCTGTACCTGGGGAATTGAAAAGCCTGCTTCACTTTGATCTAATAATCATGACATTGGTAGTTTCATAAATACTGTATGTACCGAAAACAAAACAAGTTTTTTCCATTTAGTAGTTTGGAGAAGAGAAAAAGTCCTCTTTTTATTTGAAATTGTTTTCCTTGTACTTTCTGTACTATATACTGTCTCTGGTTTTTTGCATAAAATGCATAAGGGTTTGGGATGTAAATGGAATTTTATTCATATTTTGTCCAAATACCTCTTGTAATTTGTATCAGAATTCTTGTACAATTTTTATATTAAAGATTTATCAGTCACTGGCAAATGTGTCCCTTTCTTTAAAAAGATAGAAAAATCTTTCCGAAATGTAATTGCCATCTGAGCCAGAAACCCTGTACACATTTAATTCCTCGAGGTTCCTCAAAACAGATGCTTTAGTGATGTCTGCATATGTTTCAGATTCCTGGGCTAAAATGTTATAGACACCTGATTCCCGAGCTAAGATGAAACGTGATGGAGTCTAATAGGTACCTGCTTCAGGAGACTCTCGCTGTACATACATTGAGTTTATGTTGGTTATCTTTTGCCCATTACCCCTGATATTCCTATCGTTAGCCTAAGGTCCCGGTGCATTTCTTTCACTGTTAGGGTCCGACCAATGAGGCCATTTTGGCAAGACGATAAACATATTTAAAAATCACTACAATGCAGCACTTGTGAGTGCACTGGAACATTTGCTTAAAAGATAATGGTGGAACTTAACTCATTAAAGTCGTTAATCATTAAAACAAAAGAGGCAAATATCCGACATTGAGCCCAAATATGCCGCTCAAAAAATTCTATAGGATCTGCTGGCATGTGGACAAGTTTATAATTCGGCTTACATGCTTGGTCCAAATTTTATATTCCCAATAATCCTCACATGGATTTGTTGAGTCTTCTTATCTTGTTGAATAAACAGAGGAGTTCCATATGGTTAGTACACTAGTGCTTTAAAATTAGTAGTCTGCATGATAAAATTCATAATCCTACCCACTTTGTGATAAAATTCATAATCCTACCCACTTTGTGATAAATTATAATTAATCCACATGAAAAAAAGAACGGAATTACAGAATGTGATCCCAAAAATATCAGTAAAAATTCCAGAATACCCGTGTAATAAAAACCAAATTGGACTTATTCAGTCACCATAAATGGACAGAATCACGGAGTGCAAACCTCATTACACTGGTAAAAATCCTGAAATTCCAATATAATAAAAACAAAATTTGACTAAGTCACTAAATCAACTGCTCTGATTTAGGGTTGTGTATATTTTACTGGAGGTAATAAGTACATAAAATGCACACACAGTCACATTTAAACTTCCTTGATCACAAACTAAATCAAAGTAAAAGTTTAATCAGTTTGCATTATTACTGACGGGAAATGCTGCCAATTGGGACGTCACACGTGTAATTAGCCACCGCAAACACAGAGTGAGCTTTTATGACAGCAATAGTTTAGCAACAGGGAATGACCTCTCCTAACCTCAGCCGCTTAGCAAACGCACAGACTCACTGCAGACTGGCACTCGACCAGCGTGTTCCAATTTAGGGCATGTTGTAAAGTCAGAAAACAAAGCTTTATTAAAATGTTACACAAGCATATTTTCAATTCACAATTTTAATGCACACTGGGTACTTTTGGTAACATTTGGCCTGCTTTTTTGAGAGTCCATCAAGACTGTTTTTACAAGGTGCTGCCATGAACACTTTAGTTTAATTTAAGGCAATTTACATGCACATACTACACATAGAAATTCCGTATCAGATTGATCTGATTAATGCCTTCTGTGTTGAAAAGAACAGAGTTGGTTCCGGCAGTAAGTCACCTCTCGTGACCCGTTAAAGAAATCAGTTGTTGAACATGTGAAGTGGAACAGATTTTTGAAGAACTGATTTGAATAAGCATGTTGTAACAGCACTGGGAGTCACAGAACACGGATGTAGCGTGCTGGGATACTGTCATCTTGCCAGTAATGTGCTGTGTCCTACTCAGCTCAATGAGATTTGGAGAGATTGCCCTTTGAATACGGTAGTGGCTATCACATGTTAACGCTTCACTGAGGTGTATTCTTCAACATCAATAGAGTTGCTAACCTGCCTTAAAAATAAATCCAAGTGTTTCAAGTGTTGAGGGCACTTGCCGATCGCCTGCACATCTGTGTCTCGCTGACAGACACTACGTCACTCTGTTTTCCTGTGGTTATTCTGTTCCTTTTCAGTCTTTCTGGCTGCCTGTTCCTCCTGATTCTGCTCTTTCTCTCATTCTCCGTCATATTACATTGTCTTCCAGCTCTTCTTCTTTGTCTGAATGTTCCGTTTTACCCGAATCGATTGGTTTGTATCCACATGACTCACTTACAGGTCCTGTCTGCCTTTATTTCTTACCAATCTTTCATTCTCTCCTCTATGTCCATACCTCAGTATTGTTCACACTATGACTTTACTCTGCCTCGATTTCCATTTCTTACTCTCACTCTCAGTTTCTCTCCAGTTTTCAGCTGTAACAGACTTCTCTGTAAAAATAAATCTTCCCACTTTCTTAGTGCTGGCATCACAATTTAGCTAAAAGGCACCAAAAAAATGTGAATAAAATTGACAGGAAGTTAAACCCAACACCAGACAAATGCTGCCAGAGCACATCAACCAGATTCAATTTAAAGCTGCAAGAACCCATAAAGTGTAATTATTTAATTTCTGAAATATTAATAAAATAATGTGCTCCTGAAAAAAAATCACAAACTTTTGGTTTGATTTTCAAGGCATAACATTTTTAAATGAAAAAGAATATATAATCATATTTCCCACATGTGATTGATTGATCTGACCTTTGGGTACTTGGTAAGAGATGCCTGAGAGAAAGTGAATGTTTTTCAAACAGGTGTTAGTCTCTTCATCTTTCTCCTCACCAGCTTGACCTTAATTCCAAGTCATGCACGAACTATCCCTGGACCTGATCTGAGGCAGCTCTTGGTTGGGTACTGAAGGGCATGCAACAGCTGTCTAGAAATGACGCTCTCTCCGTTTTTTTCTCTCTCCCCTCAGCAACTTCCCACTGTCACACAGCTGCGATTGACAATTAAGGAAAGTGTTCGGACCAAAACCAGCATCTCCGATGGCGCCATGTGATGCCCCAAATTGGTGCCCTCGGAGAGGAAATATTCATGGTTTTGTGGTTGACAATCCAACACACTTTTATCAGCATCCAGACCTTGGAGCCCCAATGTAAAGTTCGCCTTTCTGCCCTTCAGTTGGGCAGAAATGACCAATTAAATCCATAAGCAATATTTGCTAGTCTTTATATTATATTAAAAGATTACAGCTTCAAAACAATTCAGAACATTCTTGTCAATTTTCCAGCTCAGAAATCACAATGATATATTTTATAATTTTCTTTTTATTTATTTCTTTGCCCTGGGCCAATAAACACTTATCTGCTCTTACTTTACAAAATATATATAAGTCTAGTAGCAATAAGTTCAATTTGGAAATACAACTCACATGAAACAACAATCAGCTGGAGTCTCTTCCAGGATACGCGCCTTAAAAACAGCTCCCTCATGCTGACTGTTAATTAGTGCGCAGGGCAGGGAATGTTTCTTATTGCTTGGTAGTCTTGGGGAATCCAAAGTTTATTGTTTAATTATCACTTCGCTATTGCACATGGTGCAATAAATCCAGACATGTTTGGGACGCCCCCCCTGTACACGATACTCAGATTGCAGTTCTAAACTTTCAATGTCAATTCTTTTCTTTAAGGTTTCACAGGCACAGGTCTCGAATCTCCCAGCAATGGCCCAGAGAAATCTTACGACTGGGTGTAAAGGGATTCTATACCTGCACTAAAATAGCAATAGTAGCGAGTATTCTGTTGACTGCATGTCCACAGATCCCTGAAGGTAGCAGGACAGGTAGATAAGGTGGTTAAGAAGGCATACGGGATACTTTCCTTTATTAGCCGAGAATATAAGAGCAGGGAGGTTATGCTGGAACTGTATAAAACACTGGTTAGGCCAAAACTTGAGTACTGCGTACAGTTCTGGTCACCACATTACAGGAAGCATGTAATTGCACTAGAGAGGGTACAGAGGAGATTTACGAGGATGTTGCCAGGACTGGAGAATTTTAGCTGTGATGACAGATTGGATAGGCTGGGATTGTATTCTTTGGAATAGAGGAGGCTGAAGGGTGATTTAATTGAGGTGTATAAAATTATGAGGGGCCTAGATAGAATGGATAGGAAGGACTTATTTCCCTTAGCAGAGAGGTCAATAACCAGGTGGCATAGATTTAAAGTAATTGGTAGAAGGATTAGAAGGGAGCTGAGGAATTTTTTTTTCACCCAGAGGGAGGTGGGGGTCTGGAACTCACTGCCTGAGAGGGTGGTAGAGACAGAAACCCTCAACTCATTTAAAAAGTACCTGGATGTGTACCTAAAGTGCTGTAACCTACAAGGCTACAGACCAGCCACATAAATACTGTGGCTAAAAGAGCAGGTCAGAGGCTGGGTATTCTGCAGCGAGTGACTCACCTCCTGACTCCCCAAAGCCTTTCCACCATCTACAAGGCACAAGTCAGGAGTGTGATGGAATACTCTCCACTTGCCTGGATGAGTGCAGCTCCAACAACACTCAAGAAGCTCAACACCATCCAGGACAAAACAGCCCATTTGATTGGCACCCCATCCACCACCCTAAACATTCACTCCCTTCACCACCGGCGCACCGTGGCTGCAGTGTGTACCATCCACATGATGCATTGCAGCAAATCGCCAAGGCTTCTTCGACAGCACCTCCCAAACCCGCGATCTCTACCATCTAGAAGGACAAGGGCAGCAGGCACATGGGAACAACACCACCTGCACGTTCCCCTCCAAGTCACACACTATCCTAACTTGGAAATATATCACCGTTCCTTCATCATCACTGGGTCAAAATCCTGGAACTCCCCACCTAACAGCACTGTGGGAGAACCTTCACCACATGGACTGCAGCGGTTCAAGAAGGCAGCTCACCACCACCCTCTCAAGGGCAATTAGGGATGGACAATAAATACAGGCCTTGCCAGCGATGCCCACATCCCATGAACGAATAAAAAAAAATCTTCAACTAACCTTATCAGCTTATCCATCTATCCCTTTCTCCCTCATGTACTTATCTAGCTTCCCCTTAAATCCATCTATGTTATTCACCTCAACTACTCCTTGTGGTAACAAGTTCCATATTCTCACCACTCTCTGAGTAAAGAAGTTTCTCCTGAATTCCCTATTGGATTTATCAGTGACTATCTTATATTTATGGCCCCTAGTTTTAGTCTCCCTCATAAGTGGAAGCATCTTCTCTACAGAAGCAGAGACAAATTAAAGCAGGTCTTAAAATCACCACGGTAGAACAAAAAGGCTAGCCCACCAGGACGCCTTCAATTTCAATTAGAGTCAGGGGTTATGCTGTCAATCAAACAAGGCTCCAGCCATGCATTTCAAACCCTGTTTGGACCTGAAGGAAAAGTGAGGGCGAATCCTAAAATAAATATACCAACCGTATGGTAGGCCATCCAATCTCTGCACATTGACATTAAAAAACAATGCTTCCAAGAGCAGGTTAAGGGGATATTTAAATATTTATGTTGTCCATTTATATGAGGAAATCTGCATCTTGGGTATTAGCAGATTTCCAACAACAACAACTTGCATTTATATAGCGCCTTTAACGTAGTAAAACGTCCCAAGGCGCTTCACAGGAGCGATTATCAAACAATATTTAACACCGAGCCTCATAAGGAGATATTAGGACAGGTGACCAAAAACTTGGTCAAAGGCCCAGGCAGCTGAAGGCACGGCCACCAATGGTGCAGTGATTAAAATCGGGGATGTGCAAGAGGCTAAAATTGGACGAGAGCAGAGATCTCGGAGGGTTGTAGGGCTGGAGGAGGTTACAGAGATGAGGGGCAAGGTGGGGGTGGGGGGGTGGTGGGGAGGCGAGGCCATGGAGGGATTTGAACACTAGGATGAGAATTTTTAGCTGGCGTCATGTGCCATAAATCTACTGCTGCCCATTCTGTGGGAAAATTACCCTCCTAAAATGATTCATTTATAAAGAAGATGGCCCCAGAACAAGTGTCTCACAGGGCCACAATACATCACAGTAGAAATGCATGCTCTACTGCACCAACCTACTGGGTAAAGTGTCATCCAAGTTTTCTTCAGTTTAAATTTTTACAAATACACCTTATATAAAAAAATCAATTGTATAAGGAATGCAGGAGATAGACAGATAATACATATGTGAGCATTTCTCACTATTGGTTGGTGCAGTGGGCTAGATGAGGATAAAGTATACTTCTTGAGTATGCTTTGGATTCTGATAGTAGAACATATGGTAAAAGTTTATTTAAAAAGTAAAAGTTGACCAATGATCCCCAGACAAACATTGTCCGTTTTCAGTGGGTTCCCATCAGTCAGAAATGAAAATCTTCTTTAGTCATTACTGATTAAGAGCCTTCCCCATAGCACTGCTTTTACAAATAAAAGGAATATATTAACATTGTAATTTCTATACACATACCCACACTAAACAGTCTATTAAATATTAAGTTGAGAGCATTATGTAAAACTTTCTGTATTATTACAGCCCACGGTCATTTTGAGAAACTCTTTATCGACTCTGTATAGAAGGAAATGTTCCCTAATCACTTGACTTTGTACCCAATCACATTCACTCTACATTAGAAAGAGTGTAATGAACCTGGATATTGATTAGTTGCAGGGACTGAAGAGATTTGCCTATAGTCCTAACTAATAGTGATAGGCCTCCAATAGGAGTGTGAGCCGAGGCCTGGTACAGTGAAGGCCTCTACAAGACTTATTGTGTTCAATGCCTCGAAATTGATTTGCTGGAGCAACATAGCAGCTCTGAGATGACCTTTGAATGAAATGTTTCTGGAAGCACTTTTGACAATCCCCAAGCCAAGAACCTTTTTGACATGCTGGTGAAAATCTAGTAATATTCCCATAAACTCTGTCGCAAATGTGAAGGAAATATATGAGCCCTGGTCATCGATGATAAAGAGGGTGTTCTGACAACACAATGAGGAATTGTGACCCTCCCCTTCACCTTTATTTTGATACCTCATAAATCCCACTTAGGAAAACATATTGGATGAAGTTTCTATTGACTTCTCATGTGTCCAGGTCGTGTTGTAATTATGTGATGATTTACATTCTTCAGCTACCTTTCCAGTTAAGCATCAGTTTCAATTTAGTTGATCATATTTAGCAGATGCTCAGAAACATAGCATTCCTATCTCAAAGTAAAACGGTGACTTTTTAAACCGACCTTTGTTAAAATGGCAGTCCTCGCGAGACTGACAGGTCTGCCACACATTTTTATTTTGCCTCCTTCTGAAATATTTGATTTATGTATTGCTATTCAAGATGATTTTTGGAATCTGTTGGTTTAATCATGGTTATGGGGAAGATTCCCTCTGTGCGTTTTGTGTAACAGAATCATCAACCAATTTAGAGAGAACAGTTTGATGATTTTGTGATGAAGAAATCTTTCCCCTATATTAGTTATGTTGAATTAGAAAGGGTCAAGTCTTAAAGCAGCATTTAAGAAAAGGAAATCTAGAGTGAAAAAATAAGCTGCAGTTATTCCACAATGGAAAACTTACATTTGTGTACATTCTATATAAATTCAAATTTGTCTTTCGAGCCATCTGATCAATGTACATAATCAGCCTCAAACTAAAATTGTTTATTTGAAGAAAAGAATATAAAAGGCACTGATACTGTATTTTGAGTCAAAGGCACAATTATAGTTTAAGTCTTGTTTTGTGTTCATTTAACCCAAATGATTTCTCTCCTTTTCACTAGCTTATCCCGAGCTGCCCACAAAACAGAGGGCAATAAATCTTAGTCAAGAAATCACGGTGTGGGGTGAATAACCGGCAGTGACACTGATTCCTTACAAAAACTCATTTCTGGTAACGTGAGCCCAGCTGAGGATGGCCATGTCAACTTATTAGACTTTTTACTCTCCAGTATTGATCCCGTTCTACACCAGTGCAAGTCATATTGCTGGCTAATGCTATTGACGAGCTATCAGTCTTCCCCAGAAGTGTAGAGGCTTGCAGCTCTTTCTGAACCACAAAAACCCATCAATGGACAATGATGGAGAGGGCTGGGAAGATGCAAGCACAGCACTGAGCACGCCTCTCAATGGAAACATTATAACCAGGATTGTCCTTGTGGTCCTTTTTGAATTCAGGGTGGTGGACGACAGGTGTGGTATATAGTTACTAGTTATATCTTTCTTATTATCAATTATCTATGATCATGATTGATGATTGGTCAATTGGATTGATAATTATTTTTTCTCTCTCTCTTAATTAACCCTACAGCTGGATAATATCAGTGTTACAATATTTGTCCAGCATTTGATTGAGTAGTTGAGGGTGGGGAGAACATAAGGCAGTTTTCAAAGCATATTTGTTTAATTTCCACACATTCGAAAATAACCAGCTGGTGATTTCAGATTTCCCTGCCCCCATTTGGAAAAGGGTTTCTATTTATTTTTCTAAGGTAAGTCCTTGATTTTTTTTGTGAAACCGTCGATTTCAAATTGGGACCACTGAGCTTTTGGGAAAAGTAATTGTATGGAAAATAAAATGTTCAAAGTGTGTTGGGTGATGAAATGTCTAATCAGTGAACCTGAGTTTGAACTTCAATTTTGATTGTCATCTGATTTATGATTTCCCTCAATACATGAGTTTTTTCACTGCCACCCTGGGTTAAAAAGGAAGCAGAGTCAATGGCTACAGCTCTCGAAAGAAAGAAAGAACAAACTTGCATTTATATAGCACCTTTCACAACCTCAGTACATCCCAAAGCACTTCACAGCCAATGAGGTACTTTTGAAGTGTGGTCACTGTTGTAATGTAGGCAACACAGCAGCCAATTTGCGCACAGCAAGATCCCACAAACAGCAATGTGATAATGACCAGGTATTTAGGTGTTCGTTGATGGGGAGGAACGCAACAAATGGAAGAAGAAATTGAAAACTATGCATCAAACAGTGTGCACAAAATGTTCAGTCACCAGATACTTTATTGTAGTCAGGAGGAAACCTTCCAAGATGGATGAGTTGATATTTAGCAGATCTGCCCAAACATTACAGCACAGTCTCCAAAACAAAGAGGACCATCCACTACAAAAATAAGGTGGGTGAATTAAGTCAAATGTAGAATTTTCGGTTCCCCTCCCCAAGCTGTGTCATTGTGGGCACAGAGTCCATTGCTAAAGAGATTCCTTCAGCTCCCTTTAAATAGGATGTGTATTCCCTCAGTTCATGTCAGGCTACCCGGGCTGAAGTTCACTGAAATCACAGATTAAGATTTAGAATAATACAGTTAATCTCAATTTGTGTGTGTCTTGCATTTATATGCAAGTAAAAAGGTCCCAAGGTGCTTGACAGGAGCGATTATCAAACAAAATTTGACACCGAGCCACATAAGGAGACATTAGGACCAAAAGCTTGGTCAAAGAGGTAGGTTTTAAGGAGCTTCTTAAAGGAGGAGAGAGAGGTAGAGAGGCGGAGAGATTTAGGGCAGGAATTCCAGAGCTTAGGGCCTAGGCAGCTGAAGGGACGGACGCCAATGGTGGGGCGGTGGAAATTGTGGATGCGCAAGAGGCCAGAATTGGAGAAGCGCAGAGATCTCGGAGGTTTGTGGGGCTGGAGGAGGTTACAGAGATGGCAACAGTCACAACTCTGATCAGAGGTTTGTGAATTTGAGAGCCACATCAGGGTTTGGGGGCATAATCTGGTTTAACACTCTGGTGCACGTCTCAGGAAGTGCAGCATTATTGGAAGTGCAACCCATCAGTTGAGACATTTAACCAGAGTCTTGTCTTCAGGTGGCTGTTAAAGATCCCTTGGCACAATTTGAAAATTAGCAGGGAGTCCTCCCAGTGCTCTTGGTACTATTGTTCCCTCAAGTGATACAACTCTACAAACAAATTGACTGGCCATTCATCTCATTGCTGTTTGTGGGGTGTTGCTGGTTGTAGACTGCCTGCCATGTTTGACTACACAACAATTACTGCACTCCAAAAATCATTCATTGTGTAAAACACTTTCAACGTGAAAGGTGCGATATGATTATGAGGATCATTATTAACGCCTCCATGATATGAATGTCACTATTGCTGGGGGAGATCAAGGTGCTGTCCCCAAAGGTGACAGCTCTTATCAAGAATAATGTATCTGGAGTTACCAAAAAAAAATCACAACCTCTGAGGTTAAATTCGCACTATAATGATTGATCAGATCAAACGGCACCCCCTCGATAACTTGTGATCCACAGAGCCTACACTCTCCCTCCACTCAGCATGGGCCAAATCATGAGAAATTATATTAAGAGCTATATGTTGCAATGTTTAAACTGCTTATAGGCAAATAGGAGCACCCTAAAGCTCCTATCATTAGATTTTCTACAAAGGGGTGATTTGCAGATCTGCTGAACTGAACAGGAACACTGTACATAGGATTTGATTTTCCTCTTTTCCTGAGCACATCAGCGGGAAGTTAGTGCTAGGGCTCAAGAAAGTTGAGTCTCTGAGAAGACCAGACAATGCTGACCCACCACATCACTTGTTGTCCTGCTGGTGTTACTGGTGCTGCCAACAAGACCAATACAATATGGCCATATCTTAGTTAAGGCAGAGAACCCTGTGACTTCAAGCCATTAATTCCATGATTATGGACTGAAGTCCTGTGATTAGCAGAATAAGACACCAACCAAACAAGTTGGAAAATGCTTAAATACTATGACATGTTAAATACACCATGCTTAATGTATTAAATACTTAAAGACTATTAGATATATTTTTAATATTGTGCTCTTGTAAGAATGTTGAGATTAATACCCTAACAAGAATATTTATCAATTGTAAACAATTTTACAACACCAAGTTATAGTCCAGCAATTTTATTTTAAATTCACAAGCTTTCGGAGGCTACCTCCTTCCTCAGGTGAACGATGTGAAAATGTTTATCAAGGACATTAATTATCAAGGACAATATTTATCAAGGACATTAAACAAATTCTTAACTCTTCACCTTAACTTTTTGTCAGGATTTACTGTCTGCATTTACCTCCTAGGAGTGAATGATGCCCAAATTTGACTTCTGAACTGTCTTGTATCAATCGGTTTGGATTATATTAGTACTTACATTACCAACCTCCCATCAGGATCCCCACCGAGTGAATAAATTAACCCTTTCTTGCCAATTATCAAAAGAGTCAGACAACAAAATTTTGAGCTAACAATTGTTAACTTAAGAATCATAGTTAGCAACACTTAAACTTAAACATTGAGTATAAAAATAATCAGTAGATAGGCTTGATTAACAGAATAAATGACAAAGGTTACCCAGACAATTGTAACAGTAATTCAGCATTAACTGCTTGCTGATTATAATTTACAGTTGAGATCAGGGTCTGAGACTGATATAAATTGATGAGATTAATTTAGGATTAGACGCCTTAGATAACTGACAAATAAACATCATTAGAGAGCCAGTTTATTGAATAGATCAATGTCCATGTATGTTTGCAGTTCACAGTGTTTCCAGACTTCATGCGACCTCGTCCATATGAGCTAGTGCAGATGAATTGGTTGTCTCTCCTTCCTCTGGGAAGATGGTGTGAGCATTCTCAAATGTCAGTGGTGAACCTCTGTCTGTAGCGAGGTGAACCTCTGTCTGTAGCGAGGTGAACCTCTGTCTGTAGAGATACTATCTGTTCTTCCTGGATGCTCTGTTCCTGGGGAGATTCACCTTCTGTACTGGTAACTGCACCTGGACTGGACGGCTGAAATCTCGCCTCCCTTGATCTCAGGGAGACTTGTACATCTAAATGACACACTTGTGTCTACATGTATCTCTTCATAGCTGCCTGAGAGGTGTTGGGACCTCTGCCTGTATCTAGCTGGTATGGCTGTACAATCTTAAACTTCTGTAACCTTTCTCTCTCTGTTGGAGATGTGATTTCCAATTTTACAGAGACACTTTCTACATATTAGACAAAGTATTACTAAAAGAACTAGAACTAGACAAAGACTGAAGACTGGAGACTGAATTTTAGTGTAAAAACCACCATCTTATATATCCTTAATTTCCAAATAAGTCCTCCCCCCCCCCCCCCCCCATTCTTTTGACTATTTTGAGTGACACATATATTAGAGTTCAGCCTTTCTGATGTCGGTCACCTCCCACTGCCCTGTTGTTTGCCTTTGATAACCTCCAGAAGCATTAGCACCTAGATGTGACACGACCCAGGGTGAAGATGATAGCCTAGGTCTCCTAGAAACCATCCTTAGAATTCTTTTTCTCTGAAAAAATAATCCTGGCACATAGGATTGCCTTAAAATGAAGGAATCATGCTTCTGCCTGGGAAGTGGGCATTTACTTGCATGATCCTGTTTCGATGGTCCCAGACAATGTAGAAATTGAATGGAATCCCTTGCAGTTCATGAAAGCCATGGAATTATGAGTAGGGGTCTGTCGAGCCACAAAGGTGCCATCACTGACACCATGAACTTTGGAGAATCCTGCCATTGAAACAATTGTGGAGACCTTTCATTCTGTTGCAGGTGACCCATGGGGAAAGTGATGAAACTGTTTGCCCTACTGCATCAATCACTTGCTCAGTACTGCAAATTGAGAGATATTGCAGATCTCCCCCATGGCAGTTTAGCATGTGTTAAATAGAGAGGTTCAGGATTGTGGTGACCCTTTCATCCAGTGGTAATACTATCTCAGCGGTGGAGTCTGGCCAACAGTTGGTGCTAAGCTTCATTTCCGTCATATTAGTTAACCTTTTCACGCTTGGTACTTGCAAATGTTACTGGTAATGGTGCTTGTGACGTTTATCCCTAGCGTATCAGCTTGTCAGCATTCCCGCTTTGAGAACCACGACAATTTTGAATGACCGTGTCGCACGTGGCCAGAGCGATGTTCCATCTCAAGAGACGTGCACTTTTATTAAAAACTGATGTAATCGCACTAAGGGATCGTGGTCAGAATGCTAAGTTGTAAGTACAGTCGTAACTTCTGCAGCACCCAGATAATGTGTGGGCAAATCCCTTTCAATTGCTCAGTCAGTCAGTTCCCAAGCCAATACCATTCAATTCAGATAAATGACCAAGGTCCCCCATTCTGTCCATTCTGCATTAATAAGGGCTATGAAAGTTCGATAATAATCTGGACTACCTCGCACACAGTCTATGCACAGTCTATACACAGTCTTTCAGCTTCACAAAAACATTTTCCATATCTGCAGACCAGAAAACCTTCTGTGTCAAATCAATGCCTCAGTTGGAAATGAACCAGCACATTTAGCCAGTTAACACGAGGAACCGCCGTACCTGTTTCTTAGTTTTAGGGCTGATGAAGCAACGATACTCTTAGATCATCTGGAAATGCTTCCAGAAATCAATACCTGAGCAGATTCTCTAATCTGTTACATTCTCCCCATCTGGACACAATTTTGAGAATATCCTCCACTCTCCGACTGATGCTCTGCAGCTTTCCTCAAACTCTTTGCCTATAGCTCGAGGAGCTAATTCATAACCAGTAAGAATAGCATTTTTACAACTTCATTGTCCACACTTTCCAACGGATCCAAGACGACAAGAAAATGTAGTGAGTGCTTTACCACTAAGTGACCGTATCAATCTTTTCACCCAAACTTCTTTCTTCCACTTATGATGGTTTGCTAATAATTCAAAAGCCCTTATGAATCCATCGATGGTATTCTCTTTAAAATGTTTATTTTTTTTATATACTCGTTCATGGGATGTGGGCATTGCTGGTAAGGCCAGCATTTATTGCCCATCCCTAATTGCCCTTGAGAAGGTGGTGGTGAGCCGCCTTCTTGAACCGCTGCAGTCCGTGTGGTGAAGGTTCTCCCACAGTGCCGTTCGCAAGAGAGTTCCAGGATTTTGACCCAGCGACGATGAAGGAACGGCGATATATTTCTAAGTCGGGATGGTGTGTGACTTGGAGGGGAACGTGCAGATGGTATGGTTCCCATGTGCCTGTTGCCCTTTTCCTTCCAGGTGGTAGAGGTCGCGGGTTTGGGAGGTGCTGTCGAAGAAGCCTTGCCGAGTTGCTGCAGTGCATCCTGTGGATGGTACACACTGCAGCCACAGTGCACCGGTGGTGAAGGGAGTGAATGTTTAGGGTGGTGGATGGGGTGCCAATCAATTGGGCTGCTTTGTCCTGGATGGTGTCGAACTTCTTGAGTGTTGTTGGAGCTGCACTCATCCAGGCAAGTGGAGAGTATTCCATCAAACTCCTGACTTGTGCCTTGTAGATGGTGGAAAGGCTTTGGGGAGTCAGGAGGTGAGTCACTTGCCGCAGAATACTCAGCCTCTGACCTGCTCTTGTAGCCACAGTATTTATATGGCTGGTCCAGTTAAGTTTCTGGTCAATGGTGACCCCCAGGATGTTGATGGTGGGGGATTTGGCGATGGTAATGCTGTTGAATGTCAAGGGGAGGTGGTTAGACACTTTTTTTGGAGATAGTTGTTGCCTGGCACTTGTCTGGCGCGAATGTTACTTGCCACTTATAAGCCCAAGCCTGGATGTTGTCCCGATCTTGCTGCTTGCGGGCACGGACTGCTTCATTATCTGAGGGGTTGCGAATGGAACTGAACACTGTGCAATCATCAGCGAACATCCCCATTTCTGACCTTATGATGGAGGGAAGGTCATTGATGAAGCAGCTGAAGATGGTTGGGCCTAAGACACTGCCCTGAGGAATTCCTGCAGCAATGTCCTGGGGCTGAGATGATTGGCCTCCAACAACCACTACCATCTTCCTTTGTGCTAGGTATGACTCCAGCCACTGGAGAGTTTTCCCCCTGATTCCCATTGACTTCAATTTTATTTGGGCTCCTTGGTGCCACACTCGGTCAAATGCTGCTTTGATGTCAAGGGCAGTTACTCTCACCTCACCTCTGGAATTCAGCTCTTTTGTCCATGTTTGGACCAAGGCTGTAATGAGGTCTGGAGCTGAGTGGTCCTGGCGGAACCCAAACTGAGCATCAGTGAGCATGTTATTGGTGAGTAAGTGCCGCTTGATAGCACTGTCAACGACACCTTCCATCACTTTGCTGATGATTGAGAGTAGACTGATGGGGCGGTAATTGGCCGGATTGGATTTGTCCTGCTTTTTGTGGACAGGACATACCTGGGCAATTTTCCACATTGTCGGGTGGATGCCAGTGTTGTAGCTGTACTGGAACAGCTTGGCTAGAGGCGCAGCTAGTTCTGGAGCACAAGTCTTCAGCACTACAGCTGGGATGTTGTTGGGGCCCATAGCCTTTGCTGTATCCAGTGCACTCAGTCGTTTCTTGATATCACGTGGAGTGAATCGAAATGGCTGAAGACTGGCTTCTGTGATGGTGGGGATATCAGGAGGAGGCCGAGATGGATCATCCACTCGGCACTTCTGGCTGAAGATGGTTGCAAACGCTTCAGCCTTGTCTTTTGCACTAATATGTTGGACTCCGCCATAATTGAGGATGGGGATGTTTACAGAGCCTTCTCTTCCCGATGGTTGTTTAATTGTCCACCACCATTCACGAATGGATGTGGCAGGACTGCAGAGCTTTGATCTGATCTGTTGATTGTGGAATCGCTTAGCTCTGTCTATAGCATGTTGCTTCCGCTGTTTAGCATGCATGTAGTCCTGAGTTGTAGCTTCACCAGGTTGGCACCTCATTTTTCAGTACGCCTGGTGCTGCTCCTGGCATGCTCTTCTACACTCCTCATTGAACCAGGGTTGATCCCCTGGCTTGTTGGTAATGGTAGAGTGAGGAATATGCCAGGCCATGAGGTTACAGATTGTGCTGGAATACAATTCTGCTGCTGCTGATGGCCCACAGCGCCTCATGGATGCCCAGTTTTGAGCTGCTTGATCTGTTCTGAATCTATCCCATTTAGCACGGTGATAGTGCCACACAACACGTTGGATGGTATCCTCAGTGCGAAGACGGGACTTCGTCTCCACGAGGACTGTGCGGTGGTCACTCCTACCAATATTGTCATGGACAGATGCATTTGCAACAGGTAGATTGGTGAGGACGAGGTCACGTAAGTTTTTCCCTCATGTTGGTTCGCTCACCACCTGCCACAGGCCCAGTCTGGCAGGTATGACCTTCAGGACTCGGCCAGCTCGGTCAGTAGTGGTGCTACCGAGCCACTCTTGGTGATGGACATTGAAGTCCCCCACCCAGAGTACATTCTGTGCACTTGCTACCCTCAGTGCTTCCTCCAAGTGGTGTTCAACATGGAGGAGGATTGATTCTCAGCTGAGGGAGGACGGTAGGTGGTAATCAGCAGGAGGTTTCCTTGCCTATGTTTGACCTGATGCCATGAGATTTCATGGGGTCCAGAGTCAATGTTCAGGACTCCCAGGGCCACTCCCTGCTGTCTGTATATCACTGTACCGCCACCTCTGGTCAGTCTGTCCTGCCGGTGAGTCAGGACATACCCAGGGATGGTGATGGAAGAGTCTGGGACGTTGGCTGAAAGGTATGATTCTGTGAGTATGGCTATGTCAGGCTGTTGCTTGACTCGTCTGTGGGATAGCTCTCCCAATTTTGTCACAAGTCCCCAGATGTTAGTGAGGAGGACTTTGCAGGGTCGACTAGGCTTGGTTTGCCTTTGTCGTGTCCGGTGCCTAGTGGTCCGATGCCGGGTGGTCTGTCCGGTTTTATTCTTATTGTGACTTTTTTTAGCGAGATTGTATAACTAAGTGGCTTGCTGGGCCATTTCAGAGGGCAATTAAGAATCAACCACATTGCTGTGGGTCTGGAGTCACATATAGGCCAGATCGGGTAAGGACGGCAGGTTTCCTTCCCTAAAGGACATTAAATTGGATTAGAGAAATTATTCCATACAGAGTTATTGGCTAGTTCAACTGTACCCTCACATACAACTATAATACTCTACACTACACTACTCTACACTACACTACAATACTCTCCACCACACTACACAACAATACACTACACTACACTACTCTACACTACTCGACACTACAATACTCGACACTACGATACTCTACACTACAATAATCTACACTACACTACAATAGTCTCCACCACACAACACAACACTACACTACAATACTCTCCACCACACTACACAACAATACACCACACTACACAACAATACACCACACTACACAACAATACTCTACACTACTCTACAATACTCTACACTACTCTACATTACACTACGATATTCTATACTACACTACGATATTCTATACTACACTACGATATTCTATACTACACTACGATATTCTACACTACAAACTCTACACCGCACTATAATACTTTACTGTACACTACACTACAATACTCTACAATTCCTTCTTGTTAGCTTTGAATTTATGGCGTTTATTCTCCTCTTTGAGTTTATAGTATTCTTTCTCCTTTTCAAATGGAGGTCATTTTAACTTTTGATAATGTAAAACAGGAGATATCGGATTGGCCACTCATTATACACCAATGGAAAGGAGAATCGGGAGAGGTGTATAACAGGAAGCCAAAAGTTAAAATTACTGCCAGTGAATTCCCGATTTTAACCCAAGCCATCAGGTTGAGGCACTTTGGGCGCTGGGTGCTGCCCTATCGTGATATATCAAAGGCCAAATCATTTGGGGGTGGGCAGTTAAAGAGGGGCATTACCAGAGATTCAGGAATAGGTACAATGTCTGTTTCCAAATCCAGGAATAAGGTGTGGCATAAGATGACCCAATAATATCACAACACAACCAAAAACATTTTAAATCGTACCTATAGAAATATTTGGTAAAAAAATAAATTGATGAAGTAATATATGTACATTTGGGTTAGATTATCCCCTTGGTCCCTGACCTTTTTGGAGCATATACATTGGAATTTCTACTTCTGGCTTTGTGTCAGAGTTTCTGCTTTGCTTGAAGTGTGATTTAGCCTCCTGAATAGCTTACAGAGGGATGCATCTGTACAAAGTGTGTTCCATATGCTATATGTCTCTCTATAAACCTTGACATGATCAAAACCAGATCACACCTGTTCTTAACAAAAAGCAAACATAGAAGCTGGCAGAAGCAAAAGAATGAAGAATAGTCAATTGTCAGATGAAAGCTAGTAGACCTTTAATAATCCTCTATTAATTCACTGCATATTTCCACGTTTCACAAAAAAGGTAATTTTATATATTTTCAGGTAAGTTGACCATTGTTTCGTTCAGCATTACCTTTTCTAACTCGATGGATTCCCTGGTTACTCAGCTCGATGGTTTTAATCTCCAATTTATTTTTTTGGCTGCCTGACAATTGACACAATGCTCACATTATCCTGTCAATTAGAAGGTGGCTTCTTCTCCCAGAAAACCTTGACCGAGCTTTGGAACAGGCTATGGTCTTGCTGGAGGCAAGTGGTCCAGGCATGCTCTGGAGTTGATAAAACATGTCTACGAAAGAAGTAAAGTGTCGGCTGATTCCAGACATCAAGCTGCTTGGCTGTTTTGATACAGGCTGAATCGCAAATTGCATTTGTATCAATCCAACCTGTGTGGTATCTATCTCAGATTGAATGGCATCATGCCACTATTCATCCCAGTCTAGATGGTGACTTTCATCTGATCTGAACAAATCTGGAGAGTTATTCACCAGCCCTGGATCTTTCACTTTTGATCTTCAGAAGCTTTTTCAAGAGAAACCCTTCTGCAGAATCAGAGATCGTTCAGAAGTTTGGGAGAACTAATCTGCTTAAACACATACATGAAGCTGCATTGGCCCCCTTCCTGCTCTTCTGAGTCCGAAAGTGACCCATAGATTGCCAATTGGAAAGTTCTAGTAAATAGATAGGTTTTGTTTACTCGATCTTGGCCTTTCTCCTCCAGTGTTGGCCCCCAACCTTAAAAACCTCATGCAATAGGGAGAGAATAAACAGAAATCTGAGTACTGCCTTCCAGATTGCGGAGGCCACAATGCAGGTTGTTGTCTCACAGGGCTTTCAGGATCTGATAGCTACCATTAGACTCGCTATCCTGTTGAACAGTAGGGACACAGATCCAGGGCCCAGTGAGATGGCAATGGCTGGAGTCCACATGCCTGACCCTGCTGTCTCACAGGACAATAGCACATACCAGGCTTCTAGCCTTCCCCCTCGGAGCATCACGTCAGTGGGATGTAGGAGGTGAGACCAGGCTTCCCAGATAAAGAAATGCAGACAGGAGCAAGAGGCTATGAGCAGAGGGTCCCCTTGGTCCTATGACCCACTTGTGATACTGGTCCTCAAGTTAAACCTAGGGGAAGTACTAGAATAGATAATTGAAATAAAGTAATCACTACTGATCATGCAATGGTGGCTGTAGCACTGGAATAGTTTAAATTGCAACCTTCACTACCCAGATTCTACCTATTGTATGAAACGAAAATGAGGTGCCAACCTGGTGAAGCTACAACTCAGGACTACATGCATGCTAAACAGCGGAAGCAACATGCTATAGACAGAGCTAAGTGATTCCACAACCAACGGATCAGATCAAAGCTCTGCAGTCCTGGCACATCCAGTCGTGAATGGTGTTGGACAATTAAACAACTAACGGGAGGAGGAGGCTCTGTAAACATCCCCATCCTCAATGATGGTGGAGTCCAGCACGTGAGTGCAAAAGACAAGGCTGAAGCATTTGCAACCATCTTCAGCCAGAAGTGCCAAGTGGATGATCCACCTCGGCCTCCTCCCACTATCCCCACCATCACAGAACCCAGTCTTCAGCCAATTCAATTCACTCCACGTGATACCAAGAAACGGCTGAGTGCACTGGATACAGCAAAGGCTATGGGCCCCGACAACATCCCGGCTGTAGTACTGAAGACCTGTGCTCCAGAAATAGCTGCACCTCTAGCCAAACTGTTCCAGTACAGCTACAACACTGGCATCTACCCGACAATGTGGAAAATTGCCCAGGTATGTCCTGTCCACAAAAAGCAGGACAAATCCAATCCGGCCAATTACCGCCCCATCAGTCTACTCTCGATCATCAGCAAAGTGATGGAAGGTGTCGTCGACAGTGCTATCAAGCGGCACTTACTCACCAATAACATGCTCACCGATGCTCAGTTTGGGTTCCGCCAGGACCACTCTGCTCCAGACCTCATTACAGCCTTGGTCCAAACATGGACAAAAGAGCTGAATTCCAGAGGTGAGGTGAGAGTAACTGCCCTTGACATCAAGGCAGCATTTGACCGAGTGTGGCACCAAGGAGCCCTGGTAAAATTGAAGTTAATGGGAATCAGGGGGAAAATTCTCCATTGGCTGGAGTCATACCTAGCACAAAGGAAGATGGTAGTGGTTGTTGGAGGCCAATCATCTCAGCCCCAGGACATTGCTGCAGGAGTTCCTCAGGGCAGTGTCTTAGGCCCAACCATCTTCAGCTGTTTCATCAACGACCTTCCCTCCATCATAAGGTCAGAAATGGGGATGTTCGCTGATGATTGCACAGTGTTCAGTTCTATTCGCAACCCCTCAAATAATGAAGCAGTCTGTGCCCGCATGCAGCAAGACCTGGACAACATCCAGACTTGGGCTAATAAGTGAGAAGTAACATTCGCACCAGACAAGTGCAGGTCAATGACCATCTCCAATAAGAGAGAGTGTAACCACCTCCCATTGACATTCAACAACATTACCATCACCGAATCCCCCACCATCAACATCCTGGGGGTCACCATTGACCGGAAACTTAACAGGACCAGCCACATAAATACTGTGGCCACAAGAGCAGGTCAGAGGCTGGGTATTCTGCGGCGAGTGTCTCACCTCCTGACTTGCCAAAGCCTTTCCACCATCTACAAAGCACAAGTCAGGAGTGTGATGGAATACTCTCCACTTGCCTGGATGAGTGCAGCTCCAACAACACTCAAGGAGCTCAACACCATCCAGGACAAAGCAGCCCGCTTGATTGGCACCCCATCCACCATCCTAAACATTCACTCCTTTTACCACCAGACGGGATGAGGGATGCCTTCTTTATATCAGTGTCAGCCGTGGCTCAATTGGTAGCACTCTCTTGCCTCTGAGTCAGAAGGTTGTGGCTTCAAACCTCAATCCACAGACTTGAACACATAATCCAGGCTGACACTCCCAGTGCCAGTACTGAGGGAGTACTGCACTGTCGGAGGTGCCATCTTTTGGATGAGATGTTTATCCAAGGCCCCGTCTGCCCTCTCAGGTGGACGTAAAAGATCCCATGGCACTATTTCGAAGAAGAGCAGGGGAGTTCCCCCCGGTGTCCTGGGCCATTATTTATCTCTCAACCAACACCACTAAAACAGATTATCTGGTCATCATCACATTGCTGTTTGTGGGATCTTGCTGTGCACAAATTGACTGCTGCATTTCCTACATTACAACAGTGACTACACTTCAAAAGTACTGTAAAGCGCTTTCGGACGTCCTGAGGTTGTGAAAGGCGCTATATAAATGCAAGTCTTTCTTTATTACCAGTTAACACAAGAGCTGGTGTGAGCAGCAAACCAGTAGTGTAAATGCACTATAAGATTCTTTCTGCAGTCCTTTGGGTCTTGGTGTGAGAAATACTCTAAGCTGTATGGGCACACTGTATCTCAAGTTCATGATTTCCCCTTTTGTTTTTCTAAATGGTTCAGTCCATGCTGCCCAAACCATAATATCCACCTTAGTGATATTTGCTTCTGTTGCCACTAGGTAATCTGGTGTCCAAAAGTCAAGTGGTTCATTTCCTGTTGCTAAACAGTTTAATTGGCCTGATTACATCTACTGTTCTGTTGACTGGCTTAACTTCGTGTCGGCAGTAATTTAAGAAGCCAATAAAAAGGTATGAAATGCACATTAGAGTCTGTGCAATAATTTCAGGTGAATTTACCACCTAGACCTCCTGACAACCACAAGCTGAATGATTGCCGAAAGATTGAGTAGAATGGACCTATATTCTCCGGAGTTCAGAAGAATGAGAGGTGATCTCATTGAAACATATAAAATTCTTAGAGGGCTTGATAGGTTAGATGCTGAGAGGTTGTTTCCCCTGGCTGGAGAGTCTAGAACTAGGGGTCATATTCTCAAGATAAGGGGTCAGCCATTTAGGACTGAGATGAGGAGGAATTTCTTCACTCAGAGGGTGGTGAATCTTTGGAATTCTCTACCCCAGAGGGCTGTGGATGCTCAGTCGTTGAGTATATTCAAGACTGAGATCGATAGATTTTTGGACTCCAGGGGAATCAAGGGATATGGGGATTGGGTGGGAAAGTGGAGTTGAGGTCGAAGATCAGCCATGATCTGATTGAATGGTGGAGCAGGCTCGAGGGGCCGTATGGTCTACTCCTGCTCCTATTTCTTGTGTTTTTAAAAAGTAGTATCACAATTTATAATACATGTTAAAATTTGCTGTCCTGATTTGTTTGGTATTTTCTCTCGGTATTTTAGTCAGTCGCTTCCAATATCAATAGAGTACAAATATCGTAATGGGAGACCTAACTCCACCCCTTGGCAATAAAAGAATTTCCCTCATCCAGTTCTTTGTACTGAGTGAGTGTATGTTTGAAGAGAGTGCTGCATTAAAGCTGGCTGACTAATGCACTGTATATATTGTCCAGCAGCATGGAATCAAGTGTAAGTTTAACAATGCTGTGAGTGTGCAGCCTCAGTTAGACTGGCCACTTGCAGTATTGCAGAGTGGGAGAAAGCATAGCTTGGTGCAAGTATGTACTTCAACCAATGCACGGGAGCTCTGCCCACCAGCCTCCAAAAGGCAGGGAAATGCCTAGTGAGACAGTCAGCCACTCGTCAGTCACTGGAAACGGATGGAAGTCACCTCTGAAACAATGATTCCCATCATAACACTTCTCCATTTCTAGTGATTGAAAAGCTTGAGTGCACTCTGAGCAGACTGTCTAATTGCCTCTGCCTTGCCCAAGGCAGTCATTGCTGGAACTAACTGGCTGGCAGCCGATTTGTTTTTTCACATTTGCAATTAATTGAGGAGATAAAGATTTCTGCCTGGTTCTGGGGAACCCTGGTGACTGATCGAGCCTCTCCAAGCAGGGAATGAAATCTAAATCCCAATGGTTTAACTGCAAACGTGACACAAGTTCCAATAATGAGCCCCTCCTGAGTAATCACAGATTTTGCGCCAATGGGATTCAGGCTGGAACTTTCCGCTCGATCGCCGACTGCCCCTATTGGGAGTTAAGTCAATGGATTCAAATATCCTGGTATCCTGGAAACTCTGGACCCCAGTGCATGGGAAATGTGAATCTACCATTGTCGCACTGCTTCATGCCAGTCAGTGCCTATGGTTATTATAGAAAAGAATCACAGCACAGAAGGTGGCCATTCGGCCTATCGTGCCTGTGCTGGCTCTTTGAAAGAGCTAACCAATTAATCCCACTCCCCAGTTCTTTCCCCATAGCCCTGCAAGTATTTATCCAATTTTCTTTTGAAAGTTATTATTGAATCTGCTTCCACCACCCTTTCAGGCAGCACATTCCAGATCATAACAATGAAGGATAGTCTGAATGTAGCACTGCAGTGACAGCCTAGATTATGATCTTTAACCATCTGACCCAGAGGCAAGAGTGCTACCAGCCGAGCCAATCTGACTCTGTTCAATGCCTTGCTCGTGCCAGAGGGCAGTCAATGCCAGGATCATTCTGGTACAATACCTGGCAGTGCTTGTGGGGGGACCATTTTAAAAATTAAAAAGTTACAATCAATTCTGATTACACACATTTGTAGTTTTTGTTCATTTTGATTGATTCTTTAAAGGCTTTTTGTGTAAGGGCCAATTGTTAAAGACTATATCAGGGATAGGATTGCTTGAGTAGATGTAATTTTGTAAATTCAGAAAACTTTGTGTCTGCACAAGTAATCTACAGTAAGTGTAAATGTGTGAGCCCTTGGTGCTTCTACAACTAATTTAAAATCTTAAGCTTTTCTCAGTTGTTGATTTGGGAGGCTCCTGTTAATCAACCTTTACCAGTTTTTTTTTAACCAGATGAGAATTGGTGTGATAAACAGTCGGGGATCTGACCGTCTGTTGCTCTGTTGGCAGTTTTGCTCTTTCTCTTTGCATCTCAGTATCATTTACTGTGAAAGCAGCGATCAGGTTAGCTGAAGAAATTGCTCACATTTTCCGTAGCTACACAGCCCTTGTTAAATGGCGCTGTGCAAATGATGAAAATTCGCAAGGCCTGGGTGACATTTATACATCACTCATGAGCCTCAAGTTAGTTTTGAATCACAACTCCTGTCAGACAGCGACAGCACAGCATCAAGAGCAGCCATGGGAAGATCTCTGACTCTGATCAGCCCTTGGTCCTCTCGGCTGATGGAACATCTAAGTGGTAGCTCGTTCTGTCGAAAATAAACAAATATTAAGGAGACGATTGTTCCTTGTGGAAAAAGTGTTCGGCCAACTTTCTGATTGCTTGTTTCCAAACGCAAGGTCCAATGATATAAATTATGATGACCTGCATCATTACATTGCCTCTCTGTGACATTATCAGGGTTTTTTAAAAATTCATTCATGGGATGTGCACGTCGCTGGCAAGGCCAGCACTTATTGCCCATCTCTAATTGCCCTTGAGAAGGAGGTGGTGAGCCGCCTTCTTGAACCGCTGCAGTCCATGTGATGAAGGTTCTGCCACAGTGCTGCTAGGTAGGGAGTTCCAGGATTTTGACCCAGCGACGACGAAGGAATGGCGATATATTTCCAAGTCGGGATAGTGTGTGACTTGGAGGGGAATGTGCAGGTGGTGTTGTTCCCATGTGCCTGCTGTCCTTGCCCTCTAGGTGGTAGAGGTTGCGCGTTTGGGAGGTGCTGTCGAAGAAGCTTTGGTGAGTGGGGGGCTGCGGACCAAATGCTGGAGTATGGGATTGGAGTGGACGGGGCTGATGGCCGGCGCGGACACGATGGGCCGAGGGGCCTCTATCCGTGCTGTATAAGTCTATGACTCTATGAGTTGCTGCAGTGCATCCTGTGGATGGTACACACTGCAGCCACGGTGCGCCGGTGGTGAAGGGAGTGAATGTTTAGGGTGATGGATGGGGTGACAATCAAGCGGGCTGCTTTGTCCTGGATGGTTTCGAGC
The DNA here is from genome assembly GCF_035084215.1 of Heptranchias perlo. Classification (NCBI taxonomy): domain Eukaryota; kingdom Metazoa; phylum Chordata; class Chondrichthyes; order Hexanchiformes; family Hexanchidae; genus Heptranchias; species Heptranchias perlo. The sequence goes on from NC_090328.1 coordinate 113,870,312, forward strand.
TTCTTGAATGTTGTTGGAGCTGCACTCATCCAGGCAAGTGGAGAGTATTCCATCAAACTCCTGACTTGTGCCTTGTAGATGGTGGAAAAGCTTTGGGGAGTCAGGAGATGAGTCACTCACCACAGAATACCCAGCCTCTGACCTGCTCTTGTAGCCACAGTATTCATATGGTTGGTCCAGTTAAATTCCTGGTCAATGGTGTCCCCCAGGATGTTGATGGTGGGGGATTCGGTGATGGTAATGCCGCTGAATGTCAAGGGGAGGTGGTTAGACTCTCTCCTATTAGAGATGGTCATTGCCTGGCACTTGTCTGGCGCGAATGTTACTTGCCACTTATCAGCCTAAGCCTGGATGTTGTCCAGGTCTTGCTGCATGCGGACTCGGACTGCATCATCAGATGAGGGGTTGCAAATGGAACTGAAAACTGTGCAATCATCAGCGAACATCCCCATTTCTGACCTTATGATGGAGGGAAGGTCATTGATGAAGCAGCTGAAGATGGTTGGGCCAAGGTCACTGAGGAACTCCTGCAGCAATGTCCTGGGGCTGAGATGATTGGCCTCCAACAACCACTACCATCTTCCTTTGTGCTAGGTATGACTCCAGCGACTGGAGAGTTTTCCCCCTGATTCCCATTGACTTCAATTTTACTATGATATGGAGATGGACTGGGGTGGACAAATGTAATGACTTGCACAACACCAGGTTATAGTCCAACAGTTTTATTTTAAATCACAAGCTTTCGGAGCTTTCCTCCTTCATCAGGTCAGTCCTTGGTGCCACACTCAGTCGAATGCTGCCTTAATGTCAAGGGCAATCACTCTCACCTCACCTCTGGAATTCAGCTCTTTTGTCCATGTTTGGACCAAGGCTGTAATGAGGTCTGGAGCCGAGTGGCTCTGG